>NC_143538.1:1214106-1514106 GCF_031878675.1 Megascapheus bottae | reverse complement strand
TGATTAGATGTTGGTGCAGATACGTTGAGATTGTTGTAGACATTATTGACACTTGTTGTCAACTTTCAAATGTTATGATCCTGGGCTGGGCTTGTAGGGAGTGAAACCAGGTAAAAACAAAGTCCTAGACCTTAGTTTTCATTTTAGATGTTTATATCACGTTCCCAATTCAGCTTTTCCACTCATGCTGGTGCTGTGTGCTGTAAGCCAAATTACGCTTCATGCTGTTTTATAACTGTATTCCATGCGTTCCTTGCTGTCTTTCCTCTAGCTTCTTTGCAGCTCTGAGTAATCTTTGCTCAGTAAGAGGAAATGCTGTCACCACCAGCCTTGTCCCCAGACACCTTCTTCACCCAATAAGTACCCTCTAAAGCCACTCTGAATGCCAAACCCTGCTTGAAATGCTCATATATTTTACATAATTCTCAGCCTCTCTTGGAATGCCCTCCTTTAGGAGCAGTGTCTTGTTTTAATCATCTTTGTCTGCCCTATGCCTTACCTTGTGTTTGTAGCCACTGTCCCTGAGCTTCTTTTGCTCAAGGCTAGTGCTCTACCACTTGAGTCAAGTGTCACTTCCAGCTTTTTCTGTGTATGTAGTACTGGGGAATGGAATTCAGGACTTCATGCATTCTAGGCAAGTGCTCTACCACTGAGCCACATTCCCAATCAGAAATGTTTTAACCTCTTTCACTTTTAAACTTTATTTTAGTAACAGTACTGGGCTTGAACTCAAGGCCTAGGCACTTGAGTCCCTTAGGTGTTTGTATTTAAGGCTAGCACTCTGCCACTTGGGCCTATACCTTCACTTCTGGCTGTTGTTAAGTGGCTGTTAACTGGCTATTTGGAGATAAGAGCCTTGTGGATTTTTGTGCCTGGGCTGGCTTTGAACTTCAGTCCTCAGATCTCAAACTTTGCTTATTTCTGTTGTTGAGATTTGAGCCTCAGGGCTTATGTTTACTGTTTGTTTGTATGGCTAATACTCTATCATTTGAACTGTGCCTTCAGCTTGCCTTTTTGCTAGTTATTTTGAAGATAAAGCTCAGTGACTTTTCTACCTGGTCTAGCATTGAGTCATAATCCTCTCAGCCTCTTGAGTAACTAGAATTACAGGTATAAATCAGTGGAACTGAGCAGGGATATTCTTTTTTTTTCCTTTGCCAGTCCTGGGCTTGAGCTCAGAGCCTGGGCACTGTCCTTCAACTTTCTCAAGGCTAGAGCTCTACCACTTGAGCCTCAGGGCCATTTCCAGCTTTTTTTCAATGTATGTGGTATCGAGGAATCAAACCCAGGTTTTCATGCATGCTAGGCAAGCACTCTACCATTAGGCCAAACTCCCTGCCCAGGGATATTCTTGCTAAGATAGTTGGGGATCAAAGAAGATTATAGGTGAAAAGTGCTTTGTGTACAGTAAGTGATAACAAGTAGTGTGAAATTATACTCATTTTTATCTTCACCTATAAAGAGGGTGATGTTAAACCAGAAGCTCATGCCTCTAATCCCAGCTACTCAGAATACTGAGATCTGAGGATCCTTGTACTGAGCCAACCTGGCAGAAATGTCTGAGACTTACCTCCAGTTAACCAGCAAAAAAAGCCAGAAAGAGAGCCATGTCTCTAGTGGTAGAAAAATAGTCTTGGGGCGGAAATATAACAACAACTCAGGGATAGTGCCCAGGCCCTGTGTTCAAACTCTGGGTTTAGCACCAAAAATTTTTTTTTAACGATGATGTTTTTGCAGGTTCCCTTTTCTCCATCTGACAATATTTATGGAAAAATTCCTGAATATATTATTTTAATTATTCCTGAATATATGCTTTCAATTAGGCCAGTTTACTTTGAGCCTTGAGCTTTCCTCTTAAGTTTAAGTTTAGACTACTCAGAAAATGGCATAGAAAGTAGGCGGCACATTGATCTTAGCTCACTAGCATCTTCTGAGGTAGTTAATTCATTCTGGAGCCACTTTCAAAGTTGTTCTTTGTCATATTTTAAAAATAGGCATGTTGATATATCATAGACTTAGGACAAGAACTTCTACTTGCAAAACTACAAAGCACTACACAAACACCTTTGTTTGTGTCAGTGACAGAAGGCATAAACACCTCATTCTTTGTAGTGACAGTTCCATCATCTTGTGTTTATGTGGTCAGCCTCCATAGAGTTGTAGGTAACCATGTTTCAGATTCTTTTTAAACATCTCGGATCAAAGACAACCTTTGCTTTGTTTTGCTTTGCTTTGCTTCACTTGAAATGTTTTTAGACCATGAAACTAGTAATGTAATGAAAAAAAAGATAGAAAAAAAAGAGAAGAGCTGCTGTTGTCTCCTAGTAATGTTTTTTTTTGTCTATGTAATACTACCCATAAGTCTTTTCATTTTGAGTTGCTGCAAACTTGAGAGAATTTTAAAAAAGGCATTGATTTCTTTCATTCTTTACTTAGTTAAGGACTGATTAAATACCTAAAGCATAATGCCAAGCCTAAATATTTAATTTACACGATGGTTATGTCGTACTTATTAAGGCCATAGTTGGCTGCATTCTGTAATGAGCTGGGCATTTAGTGTCTTCTCACTAGAGAGGTTTCCTTTACCTGTATTGTTCTTTTCATTGCAGAAGAAAGGGAGTGTGTTAAGTGTTGTTTTAAATTTAAATATTGAAAGTACTGGAGATTACATGGCAACATGATTGATGTAACTCTTTTATTTCCTTTATTTCTAGGTTACACACACACACACACACACACACACACACACACATACACACACACCACACACCATCTCTAGTTAAAAAGAAAAAAAATCCAAAATCTAAAATGTACCAAAAGCCTAAAAGTTCTTCTTCAAGTTCTTCTCCTTCTCCTTCTCCTTCTTCTTCTTTTGGGGAGGGGGTCATAGGGCTTGAGCTCGGTCCCTGAGCTCTTCAGCTCAAGGCTACCACCCTACCCTTGAGCCAAGTCCCACTTCCCCTGTTTTCTAGAGGTTAATTGGAGATAAGAGTCTCAGATCCTTTTATGCCCGGGCTGGCTTTGAACCTTGATTCTCAGATCTCAGCCTCCTGAGTAGCTAGGATTACAGGCATGAGCCACCACGCCTGGCTGCCTGGCTATCTCTTAGCTTTTTCACTTGCTGCTCACTCTGGCTTTGAACCACAATCTTCAGATCTCAGCCTGAGTAACTAGGAGTACAGGCATGAGCTACTGGCACCCAACCAAAATCCAAAACTTTTTAAGTGTCGACATGATACCTTAAGTGGGAAATTCTTCACCTTCATTCTTCATTTCATGTATAAAATTATTTTAAATATTACACAGAATCACCATCAAGATAAAGATATAAAGTATCTATGAAAAATAAATAAATTTTGTGTTTAAAGTTGGGTCCCATCTCCAAGCGTTTGTAGTGTATATGTACGTTCATAAATTTTCAAAAATTTAAAAATCTAAAATACTCTAGTCTCCACTGTTTGAAATAAACACGCAATTTTATAAACACATTTTTTGAAAGTCTATGCTAATTACACCATTGAATTTGTAGTGTTGATTGTTTTATGGGACAATTTAGTGTCACAACTTTCCTAAGCAGAACCTGCTGCAGATGAGGTTATAAATAGATGAAAAGCACTTAAATCACTTGTATTGTAAGAGACCTTTTGACTCTACATCGGTGGAATCTTGCTGTTAGGATGTGTTTGCACAACTCTTCCCATCTAACTCTAGCCAGTGAAGTGAATTATCCACTGTCTTCAGGCTCCATGTGAACATACAAAGCAGGTACTGTCACAGAGGAAAACATGGCCCTGGGAAATCACCAGGAGCCACAGAGCCACACAGTTGCAGCGTGACATTCACATAGGAACAGGTGCAGTGTAGGTGGGGCTTAAGAGCTCCTTGTAGTGATTCACTAACTCTAGATAAATTACTTCAAGTACCACTGTTGGCTTCGTCTATAAAGTAGAAAGCATTATTGATTTGAAGTATTGTTTTTTGTTGTTGTTGTTGTTGTTTTGGTCGTGGGACTTGAACTCTGGGCCTGGGCGCTGTCCCTGAGCTCGTCAGCTCAAGGCTACTGCCCTACTCTTTGAGCCACAGGTGGTATAGTTAATTTGTGGTGGTTAATTGGAAATAAGAGTCTCACAGACTTCCGTGCCTGGGCTGGCTTTGAACTACCATCCTCAGATCTCTGCCTCCCTAGTGGCTAGGATTACAGGCATGAACCATGAACCAATGTGCCCGGTTGATTTGAAGTCTTTTACATTCCAAAGGCTAAAAAATTGGAGTTGTGTATTTTTTTGACAGTCCTGCAAGCCTTCTACTACTTAAACACAAGGAATTATTTTTTTAATGTTGGTAATTTAGGTTGAACTCAATCCCTGGGCACTGTCCTTTAATATTTTTGCTTAAGGCACTCCATTTGAGCCATGCCACATCTCCACTTCTGGCCTTTTGATGATTAATTGAAGATAAGAATCTCATATAGAGTTGGGCTGAGAATTTGGCCTAGTGTTAGAGTGCTTTCCTAGAATGCATGAAGCCCTGGATTCAATTCCTCAGTACCACATTCACAGAAAAAGCCAGAAGTGGTGCTGTGGCTCAGGAGGCAGGGCGCTAGCCTTGAGCTAAAAGTGTCCAAGGACAGTGCCCAGGCCCTGAGTCCATGTCCCAGGACTGGCAAAAAAAGAAAGAAAAGAATCTCATAGAATTCCCTGTCTAGGCTATTTTTTTATTTTGCTTTGTTTTGTTTTTGCCAGTCTTGGGGCTTGAGCTCAAAGCCTGGGCACTGTCCTTGAGCTTTCTCAAGGCTAGAGTTCTACCACTTGAGCCACAGCATCATTTCTGGCTTTTTCTTTGTATGTGGTACTGAGGATTCGAACCCAGGGCTTTGTGCATGTTAGGCGAGCCCTCTACCACTAGACCTCCCTCCTGGCCCTGGTTTTGAACTGTTATCTCCATTTCTCAGCCACTTGAGTCGTTAGGATTATAGGCATGAGCTGCCAGTGCCCAGTCACTACTTTTTTTTTTTGAACCAGTTAAGACGCATGCATGGTGCGGTGTACCTTCAATGACTGAGGCCAAGTCAGTACAGTGCAGGACCTAAAGCCAGGGCACCAAGGGCAAGGCCAGCAGAGCAGTGTGGATGTGAAAGATGCAGACACAGAAGTGCAGACATGGGCAACACCAAACCCCCACCGAAGGAAGAAACCTTACCCAGATTTTGCCGGATGCTTTTAAACATGGCTCTCCCCACAAATGGCATCATTCAGCAAAATCTTAGAAAGTGCTGGTGTGGCTGCAGGGTGGAAATCTCGTGGAAGTGCTGTCAGGAATGATTGGCTCTGGGGACTCCAGCTGGTAATGCCTGCATTTACCTCTGGCTTCCCTTACCCCTTTGTACTCCAGGGCCCAATAGGAAACATGGCTTATCCCTGCCAGAAGTGTCTCTCTCTAGGACATGCTTGCTGAACTGAATGCCTTTGTTTAGAACTAATTGACCCTTCTAAACAGCACTTTTTTTTTTTTTAGAGCTAATCCAAATTAGGCATACTTTATCCATCTGCTAAGTCAGAGACAAATCAAAGTCAATAACCATGCAGGAGAAAAAAAAAAGGAAGGCCCCCATCAGACAAAAGGATAGTACTGTATGGGGCAAATTAACAAAAGGGGAGGGCAATTAAGAAGTGTTTTACGATTTGGACATTGAATTTTATTGCTCATCTTTTTTTCCCATATTATGTTAACTGGGTGAACCATTTTTCTTTCAATGCTTTTCTCTAGGAGATTAAGCTCATTTAAAGTTTTGCATGTTTATGAGCAGTAGATGAAATGTCTAGAATTAGAAACCAGATAGGATCTCAGTCTCTTCATCTAAGTCTTTGGTTAAGTTTTTTACATTAAGATAGAAAAGTAGGGCCGGGAGTTTGGCCTAGTGGTTAAAGTGCTTGCCTAGCATGCATGAAGACCCGGGTTCGATTCCTCGGTACCACATATATAGAAAAAAAAGCCGGAAGTGGTGCTGAGGCTCAAGTGGTAGAGCTCTAGCCTTGAGAAAGCCCAAGGACAGTGCTCAGGCCCTGAGCTCAAGCCCAGGACTAGCAAAAAAAAAAAAAAAAAAAAAAGAAAAGTAGAGGGATGGGAATGTAGCCTAGTGGTAGTGCGCTTGCCTTGTACGCAAGAAGCCCTGGGTTCAATTCTTCAGGGCCATAAACAGAAAAACAAAAAGACACGAGTGCACTGTGGTGCGAGTGGTAGAGTGCTAGCCTTGAGCAAAAGAAGATCAGGGACAGTGACCAGGCCCTGAGTTCAAGCCCAGGACACACACACACACAGAAAAAGAAATAGAAAGTTACATATCCTTTAAACATTTGGACCATTTCTGACTTAGCTATTTTAAAGATATTAATGATGAGAAAATGAATAAATTGGATGAGAGAATTCCCTTAAGATATATCCAAAGATCTGGATTGCAACTTCAAGTCAGTCTTCATTGTGGTTTCTAGTAACTGTTAGATGAACCTGACAACTGTAAACAATTAAAAGTAAAACAGCCCCAGTGCAGCTGGCTCGCACCTATAATCCCAGCTACTCAGGAGACTGAGATCTGGATCATGGCTCAAAGCCAATCCAGGCAGGAAAGGTTATGCAACTCTTATCTCCAATAAAAACTATCCAGAAAAAGCTACAAGTAGCACTGTGGCTCAAGTGATAGAGTGCTAGCCTTGAGAGAGGGAGAAAAAAAAAAAACATCTCAGGGACAGCACCCAGGCCCTGAGTTCAAGCCTTAAGATCAACACACATACACACACACAACTCTCAAATGAGGCCCTTGTTTCCCTTTGAAATTAACTCATTATTATCTAGTCAGGTACTAAGGTAGATCTTTTTAACTCTGACAGAACTATAGTTTTCAGTGAGGGGAGGGGAGAATGTCAGTTTTCCCTTTGCTTAGGCAATGGCACAGTGTATGAATCACTTTATGGATTTAATTCCATATCTTCTGTATGACCAGATCATCACACTCAGACACTTACCTTAGTAAGAATGTCTCTCCATCCTGCCTCGCCCCCAACAAAAACTTTGAGAGGTGATGTCAAGATGGCTTGCTGTGATAGTTAAATCAGAGCCTTATCCTCAGAACTGATCTTGTTGCTGATCATTCTAAGTAAAGCTGACCAGACATGCACTGCTGTTTTTCTGCTGATAGTTGGATGGAAGCTAAGGATGAGATACTGAAAGAGACAAAACCCAAAACCAAGCTCTTTCCAAGTTGGACTAAAAATAATGACTTGAAAGATGACTGAATGGATTCACTACAAGGAGAACAAAAGGTATCTTTGACAACTGCTGCCTCAACCAAATGAAAGAATTGGACAAAATCACCTTTTGTTCCTGGAGGCTTTGTTGACTGTAGGTTAATTTCTGTCTCTTTAGGCCAGGGTTTGATACCATTTAGTCACTATTAGCTGCTGATACAGAAAGATGGATGGCACAGCTTAGCTTAGTTAGCATAGGAAGGCCCTGCGCTCAATCCCCAGCACGGAGGGGAGGGGCGCAGAGTGTTGGAGGTCATCGCTTTACAGGCATTCAAGTTCAAGTTCATACTGAAACAGACTGGTTCAGTACCCTGGAGAGAGGCCAGTGACCCTGCATTTCTAACAAGATTACAGTGTTAGCAATGCTTGTGGTTAGTGGACTCTGTCAGAAGTAGCAAAAGCCTAAGTTAATAGAAGAGCGTCCTTGCATTAAAAAGTACTTAAGCTGGGTACTGCGTCTCACGCCTATAATCCTACCTACTCAGGAGGCTGAGATCTGAGGATCAAGGTTCAAAGCCAGCCTGGGGCAGGAAACCACCAAAAAGCTGTAAGTGGAGCTATAGCTCAAGTGACAGAGCCTCAGCCTTGAGCAAAACAGCTAAAGGATAGCTCCCAGGCCATGAGTTCAAGCCCCAGTACTAGCACAAAAACAACACATAAAACCACCTACTCACTTTTCTCAGCTTCAGGGATTTTATTAGCAATATAGCTAACAAAAAGAAAGGAATTGTGACTTGGTCTCTGCAAAAGATAAAGGTTAAAATGATGTTTTCATTTTATTCCTGCCTTCGGGTTTAAACAACTCAAATTACTCCAGAAGATTTAGACTCACCTCCCCTTTCTGCACATCCATTAGCAACCACATGATTCAAAAGATGAAATTTTAGATCTCCACCTTTACTTTTTAGGGAGTGAATTCCATTCTATGGTGGCGGGCCAGGATTTTTGTAGGACAACATATGCTGAAGCAGTGCCCTTCTTGCAGCACACAATGGCACAGAGGATTCATTGGGAGTGGTACAGCTGGCACTTTCAGGAACATGACATAAAGTTGGCATTGCCCAGCGAGGCAGGGAAAACCAGCGTTTGTTCAGTTACCCATCTTCTCAGGCAGCACTTCAGAGGGGTCCCCAAACTCCGCAGCACTTCATAGAGGTTCGCTGCCAGAATCCTCCCCAAAACATCTCTGTGCCTTCAGGACACAAGCATGGAGGCCGTAAGGGGTTTTAAAACCTACCTTTCTCTTACAGTGGCTTAAGATGTTTGCCTGGCTAGATGCTTCTGGGCAGTGATTTCCAGCCGTACATGTTCAGGGGTACCCTATTAGCCATATTACATCAGCGAGAACTCTGGCTGATGATGGTGGATTCATGTAGAAGGAAATATCCTCTCAGTGCCCCTGGGCCTGGCAGTAAATGTCCTCACCATCATTTGTCTCACTTCAGAGCTAATTGAATTCAGCCAGCCTATGTTTCAAAATACCTATGCATATTACCACCCATCTGGCTGCTCACAAATGATGGAGACATTTAACATAAGACCTGCTCCGTGCACTAGCCTCTCACCTCTAGAGAACAGACCCTGCCTAGGACAGACACACACACACACACACGCACACACACACACACACACACACACACACACACACACAGTGTCTTACTTGAATATCAGTGTGTAGGAGCAGGGCAGACATTTGAGTCCCCAAACTCATAATGATTTGATGTAATTTCTCCCCCGCGGCGGCTAACCCTGTGACAGATGCATGGAGTGGTAGCTGCCAGATTCACGCAGATCCGAGGGCAGAGCAGAAGGTGTGTGTGGGCATGGAATAGTGCACTTGGCTAAAGGGCATTTGCGACCGTTTTTGGGGAACTGGATCTTATTTTTCATGAAAAGCAGCAAATTTTTTTTTGCGGGGTGGCAGGGGAGTCTGTCATGGGGCTTGAACTCTGGGTCTAGGCATCGTCCTTGAGCTCTTCAGCTCAAGGCTACTGCCCTACCCCTTGAGCTTCAGCACCACTTCCTGTTTTCTAGTGGTTAATTAAGAGATAAGTCTCATGGACTTTCGTGCCCAGCCTGGCTTTGAACCGCAATCCTTAGATCTCAACCTCCAGAGTAGCTAGGATGACAGCGCCTGGCAGTAAATCTTGAACAAAATACATGCTTCTGGTAGAAAACTTGTGAAGCATATCTTCCCATTTACCCTCTTGTTATTTGTTAGTCTTCTGGTCTTTTTAGAATAGGATTTATGTTGTATCAATTTTTTTTTTAGCAAAATTAGCACTGGGTATTGGACTCCTTAACCATTTTCACCTTCTCAATACTTGAGGAGCATTTTTCAGCACAGTAGAGATGTCCACTTTCACGTTCTGTCATATGAGGTGCTGACATGAGTCACTGTCACCGAGTGGGGTACTGATCTCTTCTCTGTCTCTGTCTCTCACAGCCACCCTGGAGGGACGCTCAGTTCAGACTCCTTGTAACTATGCATACAGATCAGTCGTTGCCTTCCACAGATAACAATTTTACTTTTAGCCTTTTTTACCTGTGAGATGTTCTGACACACCCAGCCTTTCACTCTTGGGAACACCTGCCCTCTGGGTGTAGTCTCCCTGGAAGTGTGCACGGCCTAACCATTGATTATACATGGATTCTTCTCTTCCCACTGCAGCCATTTAAATTTTCACAGTGAGGTGGTATATGGGCAATACAATGATTATTTTTGCCACAGTGTTTCTAGTAAATTTTTCATAACAGTTCTAGCCATATGTTAATAAAAGGGATATATTCCCTATCTGAGTTCATGTACTACAGGTAATAAACAACAGAATGTCACCAGTTTGCAAATACAAAATACCAGGATAAACAAAACACAAGCCATATCATAGTCCAAATGGCAAAAATTAAAAATGGGGTGAGAGAATGGCATGTTACCCACAAAAGAACTGCTTAGTCTGATTAATGGTTGACTTCCCATCAGAAACCACTGAGTTAGGGAAGGGAAATGAACAGCATCATTCAAGTCCTGGGAGAAAGTAAGCTGTCAGCCCATACCCGAGGACTCTCTACTAGTGAAAATTCTGAAGAAGGGAGGTAAAATGTAAGCGATCTCAGATTTTAAAAAAATCTATCATTGGGTCAGAAGAAAAATTGAACTCTAGAGAGTTCAAAAGTGTTTTAAACTGATAATGAAAATAGCGCATGTTAAAATTTGTAGACTGTAAAAAAGTTGCCCCCCTGGGGTTGGAGGCATGGTTCAGGTGGTAGAGTACCAGCCAGTGAGCAAAAGCAAGCCTGGTCTTGGACCAAAAAAAGAAAAAAAAAGTTGTCCCTTTAAATGTTTACCTTACAGGGGTCGGGAGTTTGGCCTAGTGGTAGAGTGCTTGCCTAGCATGCACGAAGACCCAGGTTCAATTCCTCGGTACCACATATGTAGCAAAAAGCCAGAAGTGGTGCTGTGGCTCAAGTGGTAGAGCCCTAGCCTTGAGAAAAAACTCAGGGACAGTGCTCAAGCAGTGAGCCCAAGCCCAGGACTGGCCCCCCCCAAAAAATGTTTACCTTACAGAAGAAGAAAGATCTCAAATTAATGGCCTGCTTGGTAAGTTGATTCTAAAGTTTATATTTAAATGCAAAAGGACTAGAAAAGTCAAAACAACACAGAGAAAATTAACCAAGCTAGAGGACCTGTGCTACCTAATTTGAACATTTATTATACAGCCACAGTAATCAAGACAACACAATGTCATGTTCAATGTAGAGAAGAAGCAAATAGATCAATAGAGAATAACGAAGTCCAGAAATACACCCACTCCCATATATGCAGTCTATTTATTTTTCTTTAACAAGCATTCCAAGACAGTTTATTGCACAGAGGATAATCTTTTCAACAAATGGGGCAGGAACAGTTAACTATGTGCAAAGGAGAGAGACAATCTCAGCCCTCACCTCCAACTGTAAACAAAAATTTTAAGTCCATGTCTGTTGAAGGTCTAAATGTAAGAGCTCAAACTAGAAGACTTAGAACAATACAGCAGAGGTTGAGCGACCTTGATTTTATTGAGTACTTCTAAATCCGATACTAAAGTACAGAATCCCTAACCATAATAAAACCGTTGGATTAATGGAGTCTGTACAGTGGGTCATGTCCTGCCTCCTCCTTGTTTGTAGAAGTAATAGCAGAGGGGAGGGGTGGAGGCGGCAGGGGTGCAACGCTATGCTCATTTGTTGGTACCCGTGCTGGATAATTCAAGACTTGCAAGACTGAATAGAGGACCACACCGCCAGCATAGCCTGAATTTACTATGCAGCCTTTGATGTTTGTCAATCCCCAGTCAAGCTTCTGGGTGGGGAGGGGTGTGTGTGTTTGTTTGTTTGTTTGTTTGTTTTGTGCCAGTTCTGGGGCAGGGATCTCAGAACTTCACGTTCTCCTTTAATGAATCACTGAGAATAGTACTTTACCACATGAATACCTCTCAAATATGTCTTCCCCAAGTTGGCTTTGAACCTCAGTCCTCAGATCTCATCTTTCTGAGTTGCTGTGATTAAAGGGTGAGCCACCAGTGCCCACAGCTGTAAAGTTCAATTTTAAGAAACGAAAAGGAAAAGCAAACTCAATGGAAGACAAACAGAAAGAAATAATACCAGAAATCCATTGCACTGAGAGGAAAGGAAGTACAGGAAAACCAATTAAAAAGTACGGATCTGTTACTTATTTAATATAAATTAATAAACTAAATGATTAGTGAAAAATCCTTTTTTTTTTTTTTTGTCAGCTTGGACTCTAGGTCTGGGTGTTGTCCCTGAGCTCTTCAGCTCAAGGCTACCACCCTACCCCTTGAGCCACAGCGACACTTCTGGTTTTCTAGAGGTTAATGGAAGATAAGAGTCTCAAGGTGTTTAATGCCTGGGCTGGCTTTGACCCGTGCTCCTCAGATCTCAGCCTCCTGAGCAGCTAGGATTACAGGTGTGAGCCATCGCACGTGGCTTGAAAAAATATTTTTTTAAAAAATAAAAAGGGCTGAGGCCGGGAGTTTGGCCTAGTGGTAGAGTGCTTGCCTAGCATGCGCAAAGACCTGGGTTTGATTCCTTGGTACCACATACATAGAAAAAAGCCGGAAGTGGTGCTGAGGCTCAAGTGGTAGAGCTCTAGCCTTGAGAAAGTCCAAGGACAGTGCTCAGGCCCTGAGCTCAAAACCAGAACTGGCAAAATAAATAAATAAATAAAAAGGGCTGGTTAGGGGGCAATTTTAAATGAAAACACAAGTTTCCATTGTTGAGAATGAAAAAGCACCACCCCTCAGGCTTTTCTCACAGTGAAAGTACCAGGTCCTGATGATCACGCTTGTGTCATCCCAGCTACTCAAGAGGCTGAGATATGAGGATCGAGGTCCAAAGCCAAGCAGGAAAGTTTGTATTTCGCTTACCTCCAGATCATCAGCAGAATCCCATAAGTGGAAATGTGGCCCAAACAGTAAAGTACCAGCCATAAGCAAAATAGCTAAGCAACAGCGCCTGATTCACACACAAATGCAGTCACAACATCTGAAGCTAAGCTGTATGCATTTGGCAGTAGTAGCCATATGCACCCATTTACACAATTCTCTGTCATGACACTGGCCAGAGGGTCAAGTGCAAAGAGGAAAAGCGTATTTCTTTTTGTTTATGTTATCGCTGGTTGGGGTTTTTTTTAAGTAAGGGAATTTTTTGACATAACTCTATGTAAGTAACAAAAGTGATCAGATTGTACACTTGAAATTAATGGAGTCTGTAATGTGTAAACAATGCCATGATAAACAAACAAAAATCTCATCCTTCCTTGAAGCCCAGGTTTACGGCACTCATTTATAAAACATGCCTTTGTTTTTCTGCTAGAAGCAATGTTTCATTTTTCTAACCCCAGAACGCTCCTTACTGTAAATCCTAGGGTGCTATTTTATCACTTCCTATGGAGTTTTTGTGATTGTTTTATTTGTGTTTCCAATTCCCTTGTAATTAATTTCTTTAAGGGTATAGACCAACCATAGTTCACCCATACCTCACTCTGTTCCTTGTCTTAATTTATCTTCTCAAAAACATTGGATAAAATGTGTACTTAATAAAAATATTTCTACAGATATCCTACTGTAAAAATATCTCCACGCTGGGCACCAGTGGGTATGACTATAATTCCTCCTACTCAGGAGGCCGCGAGATGAAGATCTGTATTAGAATCTCAGCTGGGTAGGAAATCCAGAAGATTCTTTGTTGTTGTTGTTGTTGTTGTTGTTGTGAGTCGGGGGCCTGGCTATTGTTCTACTCTGGGCCTGGCACTGTCCTCAAGCTTTTCAGCTTAAGGCTAGTTAGTGCACTACCACTTTGAGCCACAACACAACTTCTGGTTTTCTAGTGGTTGTTTGGACTTTTCTGTTTGGGCTGGCTTTGAACCACAATCCTCAGAACTCAGCCTCCTAAGTAACTAGGATTACAGGCTTGAGCCACCACACATGGCAGACCATGAGATTCTTATTCCCAGTTAACCACCAAAAGGCCAGAAGTAGAACTGTGGCTTAAGTGGTAGCGTCAGAGACAGCACCCAGGCCCCAAGTTCAAGCCCCAGGACATGTACACACACACACACCACACTCGCCCACATCTGCACGCATAGCTCAAATCTGTTTCTACCAATCTTTCTGTTCTGTTTGTATCCTGTGTTCCTGAGAGATACTATATTGCAGAATCAAAAAATTACCGAATAGCACCTATTTTATAAACATAAGAATTTGATTTTTTTTTTGCTCAAACTTAGGACTTTTCCACTTCCTAGAAAGTACCTATAAACAAGACCAGGTTTTTTTTTATTATAATGTACAGATGGGTTAAAGTTGTATTCGCCAGATAATAGGTGCATTACTTCTCACACATTGATACCCCTTCTCATGTTTTTGTCCCCATTTCCCTCCCCTACCCCTTCCCAATCATCTTGTTTCCCCCATTCCCTTTCCTATTTCAAATAAACAAACATGTATACAATATAAGGCCAGTTTTTTTAAAAAATTCATTTTCTCAAAAGGAACTTTGAAGCCAGAGGATTTAAATAGGCTATTAGCTTAGACCCCATAGCTCTATACCAAATGTGCTGGATATGTCCTTGATTCTAAATACCATAAAGTAGGAAAGTAATTTATTGTATGTGCTGATACTGAGGCTTGAACTCAGGACTTGGGCACTGTCCCTTAGCTCTTTTTTCCTCCCCTTCCACTGAAGTCTGACACTGTACTGCTTGAGTCACAGTTCCACTTTCAGATTTTTGGTAGTTCATTGGAGATATGTCTCAGACAATTTTGTCCTAGCTGACTTCCAACCACAATCTTGATAACTAGCCTCTCGAATAGCAAAGGTTTGTAGATCTGAACCACCAGCAACCCAGCTAGGAAAATAGCATTTGCAAAGAAACCCTTACAGACTGAAAAGCGCATGCCGAAGTCCCAGCCCAGACCGGGAACAATGGCTCATGTAACATGGAGAGAATGTTTACTTTCCACTGTCGGTTTCTTTATTTGTAAAAATGGAAATGAGGATATTTTCTTTGTACATTAATTGTAAAACTTCAGAGGTTATATAATTCAGTTTGTGGAACATCTTCATACCCAACAATTATTCGTTCTTTTCCATGCTCAATGATAAGAAAACATGTCTTGTAAAAGGTATATATAACCCTACCTCCCAGGATGCATAACTGAATAAATATTAATGAATAAGTGTTTCATGAAAACATTAGAGAAGGAAGCAGTGTTTTACATTATTTCTAATAACCATTAATCATCAGTATAAATTACGATCAAACACGTGTTCCATAGTGTCTGTTAAATAATGACTGGAGCCACAGTAAGTCATTATCTTGCTTGCCATTGTATGCTGAGGTGAATAATTGCTGTTGTTACATCAACTGAACTGGCCGCCATGATCTCTACTGGAAGCAGAACATGGATTACACAGAAATTCATCCCTATTTAAAGTTATTTTATACAGAAAGACATCTTACTGATTTGTCTGACATTCTCAAAACTGGATCTAAGGTTTACTTTTGAAACACTGTTGTCTAGAACATTGTATAAGATTAAACTTGTAGGATTTGGCACCCTGGTGCTATCACCCTAGGATCAGTGTACCTTGTTTAAAGGGAAGATGAAAACCACCTTACATCTGGGGGACATACACAACCTGCCGCACTGAGTCAACTCTGCCTCTGTAGAATGAGAACAGCCCTGGGGCTGGAGGCTCACACCTATAATCCTTGCTACTCAGGAGGCTGAGATCTGAGGATCCCAATTAGGAGAACATTGGAGCAGCTCTTATCTCTAACCAGCAAAAATTCCAGAAGTGGAAGTGTAGCTCAAGTGGTCGAATGCCAGCCTTGAGCACATCAAGCCAAGTGAGAGATGAGGCCCTATGTTCAAGCCCCATTGCTGGCCCCAGAACAAAGCACATCTTTAGAGAAAGGAAGACTGGTTACCCAGTAAGTAAAACATTGTGAGGCAGAAGGAATGTGTGTGTCTTTGCCAGAGTTGTATAACTAGTTGGCCTGAGGGGACCTTTTAAGTCCCACAAAGCTTTCTACTCCCATCATACTTCCATAACATTTTTATCAGGATTAGGCATTTAATGGTAATGTAGGTATATTGCCTCCATGTCTCCAGATAATCAAACTTGAATTCCTCCCAAATTAGACTGGATTCAGTGCCCTTGCCATCTGTTAGCTTGTGTGATGGTTATTTTAGTATAAAAGACATCTTTTCCTGAAGGGTAAAGAAATAAGCTGTGGATAAAATAGATGCACTGTCTTGACTTCAATCAGATACTTTGAAAATGGCTTTCTGCTAATGGTTAGACCTAATAGTTACAGAAATGTAGAAGTCTTGGGCTTTTCTCTGTGCTCTCTGTCAGAAACAATTTTTAATTTCATATTTTAAAAGAAAAGAGTTACCTAAGACTAGACCTTTTCATGTGTTTTTAGATCTGGTTTCAATTTATTTTCCTTTAATAGAACTTTTTCAACTCTTATTTCCTGCCTTTTCATTTTGCTAGTAAATAAGGGAGTCAGTACTATAAATTTACTTGCTAACTTGCTAGGTTGTGGACAATTCACTTTCTGGGGGCTATATGAGTGTGCATGTGTGCTTGTGTGTACATACACATGCACAAGCACACACTGGCACTTGGACTTGAAGACTGGTGCTCACTGGACTCACAGCTCCATTTCTGACTTGTTGGTTAATCAGAGATAAGAGTCTCTGGGCTGGCTTTGAAACCATAATTCTCAAATATCAGCCTCCTGAGTGGCAAGGATTAGAAACAAGAGCCACTGGCATCCAGTGTAACTATTTTCAAAGCTGTCAATAATAAGGAAGAAATAGGTGGTACCTCAAAATGAATAGTAATTTAAAAGATCTCTTCAGATAATGTATTATAATGTTTTATAGCTCCTTGTATAATGGAAATGGAACTGATAAAAGATAAAGCATTATTACTGAATCACTGTTTTTACATTCTTTTCTTTGAGGCTGTTCCTTCAGTGTAGTTCTCTATAGTTAGCTGTTTCAGTATGACTAAAGCTAGGTATTTTCACTGGCCAGACTTCAACTGTGTCAGAATCCCTCATGTTATTTCTTAAAGAAGTTTGTTTTTGAGTTCCTTTGTTCCATGGACCGGGAGGATAGTGTTTTTTTTTCTCCCCCCTATACTACGCTGCCCAGATTCAGTAATTCTAGTTATTGTAAGAATCTTAACCAAGCAAAGTATAAGAAAAGATGAACATAATAATCACCAGTGACTAATAATCTTTAACCTGAAATGAGATTACTAGCCTATCTGTTGTTAGCCCTGTGGGGAAAAATGCTGAGTGACACATGCTGGTGACTTATGCCTATAATCCTGGCTACTCAGGAGGCTGAGATCTAAGGATCAGGGTTCAAAGCCAACCCAAGTGGGAAAATTTGTTACTTATTTCCATTTATCAAGCAAAAAGCCAGAAGTGGAGCTATAGCTCAAGTGGTTGAGGACGAACCTTGAGCAAAAGCTGCCAAGCAAAACCAGCCTATAATGGGACACACCTGTAATCGTAGCTGCTCAGGCAGTTGAGATTTGAGGATTGCAGTTCAGATCTAGCCAGAGCAGGAAAGCCCGTGATTCTCTTATCTCCAATTAACTACCAAACAAGCTGGAAGCACAGCTGTGGCCCTAGAGCACTAGTCTTGAGAAAAATAAGCTTAGGGAAAGCCCCAGGACCAGCACGTGCGCGCGCGCGCACGCACACGCACACACACGGAGAAGGATCTCCATTCAAGCCCCAGTATTGTGTGTGCTTACACACACAGACATAATTATGAAAGAATAATTGTTTGTCTTTTTCTCTCTGCACTGATGGCCCTCACTAAGGGAATGGCTGAGGACAGAATGGAAGATGGGGTGCCAACAGCAAAGCAGAGAAAAAGCAAGCTCAGTGCCACTTTAACAGACTTGTATGGTACCACTGAGGCAGACCTGGGTTCAGATTCCATTCTACTTCTTAGAAAGTGTTCAGTGCCAGGCAGAAAAGCATTTATTGGAAAGTAATCATTCCTGACCCTTCAGGGGTGGTAGGAATTAGAGTGGTGGCATGCTTAGTAGTATTAGAAACAGTATAATTGTTCTAAGGATAAAAGCAATTGCTTGGCATTGACAGACAGTTAGAATTGTACTGGCTGATCCATGCTGGAGTTTCTCAGCAATTCTGTGTAAAATCTCCTGGAAAGGAGACTCTACTCAGAACCTCTTGTACCTTATTTCATATGACTACAGCTCTATTTTTAGCCCAGCTTGGTCCCAGGCCTACCTTGAGCCTGGAACAGAGGAAGAAGAGAGGAGGAGACCTGCAAGAAAGCTTAACCAGACGTGGGAAAGAGTTCTTGGCTAGAAATCTGATTCCCTACGCCCTCCCCACTCAGCCCGGCCCTGTGTGGGGCTCCTGGCACAGATTCTGAGAGCCAGAGCTAGGACTTCATGCCTTATCAGTCATCAGTACCTCTTTGGAAGTAGACTTCCTCTCCTTTGTGCTAGTACTGGGAGTTGAACTCAGGGCCTGGGCGCTGTCTTTTTTTTTTTTTTTTTTGCCAGTCCTGGGCTTGGGTTCAGGGCCTGAGCACTGTCCTTGGCCTTTCTCAAGGCTTTGCACTCTACCACTTGAGCCTCAGCACCACTTCCAGCTTTTTTTTTTTTTCAATGTATGTGGTACCGAGGAATTGAACCCGGGTCTTTGTGCATGCTAGGCAAGCACTCTACCTCTAGGCCAAACTCCCGGCCCTTGGGCGCTGTCTTTTAGCTTGTTTGCTCAAGGCTAGTGCCCTGTCACTTGAGTGACAGCTCTACTTACAACTTTTTGCTAGTTAATTGGAGATAATCTCCTGGACTTTCCTCTCAGGCTGGCTTTGAACCCTAAATCCTCAGATCTCAGTAGCTAGGATTGTAATGTAGCCACTAGCTGTAATGAGCCACTAACTGTAAATCATACTTTAAAAGAATGTTTTTAATGAAAAAGGTTTGTGCTTGGGCTAGAGGCTTGGCCTCAGGCTGTAGAAAGTTCTTGACCAAGTAAAAAAGTTCAAGCCTTGGTACTAAAACTAATAAATAAACAGCAATTTGTGCTTTCTTATATTTTAAACCAGTACTAGTTTAGCAGTTTATACAGCACTAATTTAGCTCGTAGAGACCTCCCATGTTTACAGGTTTAACCAGTATGACTTGCTTTCTCTCCCCCCCCCCCCCCCCCCCCCCCCCGCCTCCCCGATCATGGGGCTTGAACTCAGGGCCTGAACACTACCCTGAGCTCTTTTGCTCAAGGCTAGGCAAACTCTACCACTATGAGCCACAGCACCACTTTAGGTTTTTTGAATGTTTATTGAAGAGTCTCAAGATAACTTTTCTCCCAGGAGGCTTCGAACCACAGTTCTCAGATATCAGCCTCCTGAGTAGCTAGGATTACAGGTGTGAGCCACCAGCGCCTGTGTATGACTTGCTATTTTGGGGGGGAGGGCGGGGGGCAGATGGTCTTTCCTTTTTTGGTACTGGAGATCAAACTCAGGATGTTAGGCCTGTACTATGCCACTGAGCCACATCTCAGCCTGACTTTAAAAAAATTACTTTTATTTCTTAGAGATGCTGTAGGTTCACTGCAGAATTGAAGATACAGAGATTTTCCTCTATACCTCATTATTGCAGTTGCATGGAACCATACATGTATACACGCATGCACATGCACACACACACACACACACACACAATCTCCTCCACAATGAGCCTTCCACACTACTGTCGTCATAATGAAGCAGCATTGATGTATTACCAACCAAAGTCCAGCTATGTCAGACTTTATTCTGCGTTATGTATCCAGTGGGTTTTGACCAATGTGTTATATCACACGTTCACCATTACAGTGTCAGACAGAAAAGTGTCACTGTCCTAAAATTGCTGTCACCACCTTTTCCTTGTCTCCTCCCTGATCTTCTGACCTTCTCCATGGTTCTGCCTTTTTCAGACTGCCATACGGTTATAATTACATAATACTAGCCCTTTTGACATGCATCTAAGCTTCTCTCTGACTGTGTAATTATTTTTTACCATTGAATCATGTTCCATCGTAGAGTTGCTGGGATTTGAATGCGTTTTGGCCCTCCCCAAACTCATGTTGAAATTTGGTTGCTGTAACACAGTGGTGTTCAGAGTAGGATCTTTCACAGAGATTAATGTCATGCATTCAAAACTGGATTACTTCTCTAGGGACCAAGACTGGCTTTCACAAGTGTGCTGTTACAAAGAGGGTCCATTCCATTGTTCTCATCCTCTCTTCACACACCTGCGTGTAACTTTGTTTTGTGACACACTTGCCATAGACTCACCCAGTCCTCAGCTTCTCTGTCTTCAGACCCAGAAGTGAATAAACCTCTTTTCTTTATTAACTACGCAGTCTCCAGTATAGTCTGTCATAGCAAAGGAGAATGGGCTAAGACAGTAGGTGTCACACAGTTTGTTTATCCATTTGCTGTGGAAGGGACATCTTGTTTGCTTTGTGTTTTGGCTATCATGAATAAAGCATCAAATGTTCGGTTCAGCTTTTGTTTAGACATGCGTTTTCAGCTCTTTGGGGTAAATACCAAGGATTGATGTGTTGCATGGTAAGAGTATGTTTCATTTTGTAATGAACTGCCAAACTGTCTTTCAAAGTGACTGGGCCTTTTTCATCCCCAGCAGCAGTGAATGAGAGTTTGAGTGACTCACTGTCCTTGCCTGACATTTGGTTCTGTCAGTATTTTGGACTTTAGCCAATGGAATAGGTATGCAGGGCTGACTTACTGTTTTGATTTATAATTCTCTAATGACATACGATGTGGCATATTTTCATATGTTTATTTTCCATCTGTGTATCTTCCTTATCCGGCTCTAAAGATCATTTACCTGTGTTTAAACTAAATTGTTTTCTTATTGTTGAGACTTAGTTCTTCATAAATCTTGGATAACAGTCTTTTTTTTTTTTTTTGCCAGTCCCGGGCTTGAGCTCAGGGCCTAAGCACTGTCCTTGGACTTTCTCAAGGCTAGAGCTCTACCACTTGAGCCACAGCACCACTTCTGGCTTTTTTTCTATATATGTGGTACTGAGGAATCGAAGCCGGGTTTTTGTGCAGGCTAAGCAAGCACTCTACCACTAGGCCAAACTCCTGGCCCCTTGGATAACAGTCTTTATCACATATGTATTTTTGCAAATATTTCTACCACTCTCTGACTTATCTCCTAATTCTCTTTATGGTGATTTCCACTGAATAAGAGTTTTTAATTTTTTAACACAAGAGTTTCTCATTTTAATGAAGTCCAGCTTATCTATTTTTTTCTTTCATGGATCATGCCTTGGGTGTCATATCTAATAAGTCATCACTGAAGCCAAGGTTAAATGCTTTTCTCCAGTGCTTCCTTGCAGGTGTTTTAACAGTTTTGCATTTTCCACTCAGATCTGTGACTCATTTTGTGGTACTTTTTTATGGAAGCTGTTAGATCTGTGTCTAGATTCAATTTTCTTGCATGTGAATGTACAGTTAATCCGGCACCATTTATTGAAAAGTATATTTTCTCCACTGTACTGCCTGTGCTCCTTTGTTAAAGGTCAGCTGGCTGTATAGATCTATTTCTGCATTTTCTGTTCTCTTTCATCGATCTATTTGTCAGTTCTTTGGCCAGTATTATGCTGTTTTGATTAGGTCAATCTTTTAACTTCGGTTCTTCAAAATTGTGCTTCTGATTTTCCTCCAATATCTTATGCTATGTATAATAGGAAGAAAACCATTGTTTTAGCCAGGTGCCAGTGGCTCACGCTTGTAATTCTAACTACTCAGGAGGCTGAGATCTAAGGATCATGGCTTGAAACCAGCCTAGGCTGGAAAGTCAGTACACACACACACACACGCACACACGCACGCACGCACGCACGCACCCACCTCAGAATGGAGCTGTAGCTCAAGTGGTAGAGTACTAGCCATGTGCACAAAAGGCCAGGGAGGGGCTGGAAGTTTGGCCTAGTGGTAGAGTGCTTTGCCTAGCATACACGAAGACCAGGGTTCGATTCCTTGGTACCACATACATAGAAAAAAGCCAGAAGTGGTGCTGAGGCTCAAGTGGTAGAGCTCTAGCCTTGAGAAAGTCCAAGGACAGTGCTCAGGCCCTGAGCTCAAGCCCAGGACTGGCAAAAAAAAAAAAAAAAAAAAGGCCAGGGATAGCTCCCAGGCTAAGAGTTCAAGTCAGTCCAGGACCAGTACAACAACAACTTGATCATGTTGCTGTACTTATACCACATATCAAAGGAACAATAGAAGTCATTTTTCTTATTCAGTGCTAAGGATGGAACATGCCATGTCCTTGCCTATATTAGGCAGACCTTGCAAGCAAGCACTCCACCACTAAGCTACATCCCAACACAAGTGACTTCTTAATGACAGATTTCTGTCATCCCCTGTGTTGTACATATTCCAAAAGCTCCTGCTTAACCTCTGTGGTCTGTGGTAGCAGACTTGCTGACGGCACAATCTCCATGTCTGCCAGACACCCAAATGCTTTGTAAGCATATAAAAGTGTGAGAAGACCTCCACTAAAACACAACATATGTTATCGGCTTGCATCGCCTTTTGCATTTTGCGATTTGAAAACCACCTTACAACTTGAAAAGCATATTCAGGATTTCAAAGATTTTTCCTTTCTACATTTATTTTGAGAATCTGTTTATTGAAGAGCCACAGGTCAATTAAAGGGCAATTGATAAAACTGAATAAAGGGTATATGCAATAGCTTTGATGTTAAGTGATTATTTCATACGTGAAAGATTTTTCCCATAGGGTCAAATGTGTCTCATATTGGTCTGTTATAGAAATTGTTCAAATTTTTTATTTCTTTTTTTTACTTTTCCTTTTAGCCCACTTTCACAGTTAGCAGAATCATTCGACTTACCTCTGGGGTAATGCAGTTTGTAAATGTCATTCCTACATGAAACATGGGGTTTGAATCACACAGACCTATTTCTTCATTTCATACCCTTGGGCATAAGTTTCCTCATCCACACATTAGAAAAACAGAACAGGGTTCTGTTTCTAGCATGTTGACTGTAGTAGCTCAATAAACTCTGAGTTCCTTCCCCTGTCCCCAGAAGTCAAATTAAAATTCCTGATACACCTGACTTCCTTCTTGGGCCGGCTTGCTTGCTCGCTTGCTCCCTTTCTTTCTTTCTTTTTTTTTTTTTTGCTAGTCCTGGGGCTTGCACTCCAGGCCTGATCACTGTCCTTGGGCTTTCTCAAGGCTAGAACACTACCACTTGAGCCGCAGCACACCACTTCTGGCTTTATCTCTGTATGTGGTACTGAGGAATCGAACCCGTCCAGGCCTTTGTGCATGCTAGGCAAGCAGTCTATCACTAGGCCAAACTCCCTGCCTTGGGCTCTTTCTATGTAGTTACTTACCACTGTTTTAACAAGTCGGTGCATTCATGCTTGCTGATGCTAGGGCTAATCTTTCACTTGTCATTTAGCATTTTCACACATGGCTGGTGTTTTATTAGTTGAGCCATGCCTCCACCCTTCTACCTTTTTGTTAGTTAATGGGAGAGGTAAGAGTATCACATACTTTCCTGCCTAGATTTGTTTTGAAACTGGATCCTCAGATGTCAGCCTCCCCGAATAGCTAGGATTCTAGGCGTGATCCTGATTCCCATGCCCAGATTCTTAAAAGATTTTCCATTGTCTTTTTGGATTTTTGTTGGTTTAATTGTTTTGTCCCTGAGCTTCTTGGTGTTCAAGGCTCTGCCAAGCTGAGCCACAGCACCACTTACGGTTTTTGAGGGGTTCATTGGGGATGAGTCTCACGGGGACTCATCTGCCCAGGCTGGCCTCAAACCGTCGTCCCCAGATCTCAGCCTCCTGAGTAGCTAGAATGACAGATGTGAGCCATGAGCACCTGAATGAAAATTTTAAGATCTGTATATTAACCCCAGATTTTATAGTATAAATTGGTAGAAAGTGCTGCGTGGAATGTAGCATTTTTGAAATTTCATCCTTTCTCATTAGGGAAAAAGCTAATTTAGAGGCTTCTATATTAATACATTCGTGGCCCCTTTCCAAAGAATTTCAGGCACCTTGCAAGTAGCCTGACATTTCACTAAAGGCATAAATGACTAATCAGAGTTGTGTCTTCAAGACAGACACAGAGCCTCCCACCCTAAATGTCCCACTGAAACCAGGCGACTGGCTCCCTGACTGCATCTGACTCACCTGCTTTTCTGTCACCACGTTGGTATTTGTCTTTAACACCAATGCCCCACGTCAGGCGAGACTTTGGTATGGCTATCCTTTTCCAGTATGTGGGCGCTGTGTTCTTCCTTGTAGACCTAGTCACATTCACATGCTTTGATCCACAGTGCCTTGTGTTTCCCACATTGCTGCATGAGTTTGGGGAGCATCGATCAATTGTGCTTTCTACAATTAAGCAGTTGATGATTTCTCAGTGTAATCTGGAAGTTGTCTTATAATAAATCATCACATTCTGCTGGGCTCCAGCTGTCATCCTAGATACTCAGGAGGCTGAGATCTGAGGATCCCAGTTCCAAACCAGGCCAAGCCAGAAAGTCCATGTGACTTATCTCCAGTAAACTACCAAAAAGCCAGAAGTGGAAATCAAGTGATAAGGTGCCAGCCTTGAGTGGAAAAGATTAAGAAATGGCATCCAAACCCTGAGTTCAAGCCTTACTACTGGCACAAAAAATGAGCTACATGACTCTAATTCTTCTGTACATCACCTTTATAATAATAATATTTTAAGAAAGGTCTTGAAAAAATGTAAATTAAAAGTTTAAAATAAACAATGAGTTAAAATAAGTCATCCCTTTCTCATTCATTTAGGCAGGGTCCTAAGTGTCCCATTTTGGTTGCTTTTAAATGTTTGGGCTAAGAATTATGGTTGGTTTTTCTAGTGTGTCTTACTGGGTTTTGTTTTTATCTCAGAACATATGACACTTAGAAAACCCTTACGTGTATGCTGAACATTCTACCCTAGAATATTCTTTTGTTATTTTTTCTAGTAAAAAAATTATTGAAGCAAAGTAACAGAAAATTCTAAAAGATTATTCAGTCATTACACAGAAACCTCTTGATGAAAATGTTCATGTTATTTTGGACTTTTAATTATGTTCAAATTAATTAAACCCTGCTTGAATAATGCATAAATCTACCTTTCAATTTTAGGCAAGAGCCCAGGGAAAGTAATAAAATAAATGGCCCTTACCACCAGGGAGTCTTTTCTGGTTTATAACTACAAATTTTGTTGTTTTTTATTGTTGGTTTACCCTCCCCTAAAGATTCTTTGGAATAATATTCTCACTTTTGGCAATAACCATTGCCATATATCATAAACAAATTTCTTACAACTCCTTCTTCTGGGCTTATTTTAGAAGCTAAAGTACATTGTTTTAAATTTTAAAGGTACTCCCCCAAATCACATTTTTTGGGGGGGGTCATAAACCCTATGTTATCACAAGTAATTCTATTTTGGCTTTTCTTTAATAGGTTTGCCTTCAAATTGATTTTTTTTTTTTAAGAAGCAAGAAGAAAATTTCTCTACACTGTTGGTAGCCGGGGAAGAGAAGTAATAGTAGTGATTCCTGTGAACAGACAACTCCTCCAGTTCTCCCTGCCTGCCTCCAACACCTGCACAAACCAGAAGCCAGACAGTCGGGGAGATTTAGGCCATTTTCTATGATTACAATATTTTTGACATTAGAGTAAGTCAGGATAAAACAAAATGGGAAAAGTAAAGAAAACACTCAACTTCTAAGAGTTTAAAAAAAAAAAAAAAAGGATCCCAGAAGCCAGACATGGGTAGCTCATGCCTGCTACCCTAGCTGCTCAGGAGGCTGAGATCTGAGGACTGTGATTCAAAGCCAGCCTGGGCAGAAAAGCCCAATGAACCAACAGAAAACTGGAAGTGGTGCTGTGCCAGCCTTGAGTACAAAGAGGCTCCAGGACAGCACCTTGGCCATGAGTTGAAGCCCCACAGCCGACTAAAAACAAACCAAAACAGGGAGCCCGTAGTGAGGTAGATCAGCTTGTGTGAGAGGAAGGGAGTTAGATCTGAACCCATTTTATCCATTCCTTACCCACTGCCCCGTAAAAAACTAACCTCAATGCATTTTTGTAAAGAGCATCTCTACTGGCTTTTGGATTGCAAAGGCTAAGCAGATCCAGGAGGGGCTCACAGGACTCCTGGCTGCTTAGCATGAAAGAACCATGGAAGGATCTGGAGGGAAATAGAGCAGTGGTGTTACAGATACTTGCAAGAGGGAGATACTTGTGAGTACAGCCGATCTATCTGTCCCATCCCTCCAGGGGGAGGGCTAAGGCATCTGATAGGCGCAGTCATTTTCATATGCTCCCATGTTGAACAGTCCTGATTAATTCAGTGCGTGTCACCATCTGGTGCTTAGTGAGACTCTTTGTTTTTAAAATGTCGCAATTGTGGGGAATGATGCACACCAATTAATAGCCTTTTTACTGGGGCCAGGAGTGTGGCCTAGTGGTAGAGTGCTTGCCTAGCATGCATGAAGACCTGGGTTCGATTCCTCGGTACCATATACATAGAAAAGAGCTGGAAGTGGTGCTGTGGCTCAAGTGGTAGATCTTTAGCCTTGAGAAAGCCCAGCGACAATGCTCAAGCCCTGGGTTCAAGCCCAGGACTGACAAAAAAAAAAAAAGCCTTTTAACTGGATTGTAAAGCACACGTGGAGGAGGGCTCCATTGGAATTCAGCATGCATCCAGGGGCCTGAAGTCAGTTAGAACAAAGGAAGTCAAGGGATGGGTCAGATGAAGGAAGAGCTGTCCTTTCTCTGAGTGTGTCTGTGTCTGTTCATGAATGACAGTCTCACTTTATTTATCCTCTTACTCCTTGCTTGCTTTTTCTCCTACTTTCTGTCTCATCTAGGATTCCCTTTTAGTCACCCTCCTTTAAATTTTTTTTTCCAGTCCTGGGCTTGAGCTCAGAGGCCTGAGCATTGTCTTTTGATTTTCTCAAGGCTAGAGCTCCACCACTTGAGCCTCAGCACCACTTCCAGCCTTTTTTCTATGTATGTGGTACTGAGGAATCCAGCCTGGGTCTTCATGCATGCTAGGCAAGCACTGTACCACTAGGCCAAACTCCCGGCCCTAAAAAAAAATTTTATTTATATTTATTTCCTAGTTACTGCTGTTTCCTGCTTCCTCATCTCCTCCTCAGTCCATTTGCACACCAAGACCCAAGGGCTGGGTGAATAACTTCATGTAATAAATGGTACTGTCCAAGTGTATTGCTATTCTTTGAGAGAATGAGTGCTGGTCTGCCAAGTTTTTTGGATAATTTTGGGCTAGAGAGCTTTCAAGATTAAAATGTTTTCACTTTGAGTAATCTTTTGGTGCTTCTGTGACCTGATTTATTTTTGTTAGTTGTAGGGCTTACTCAGGGCCTGGCCTCTTTGTGTTCAAGGCTAGCGCTCTACCACTTGAGCCCATAGCACCACTTCCAGTTTTTCAGTGGGTAATTGGAGATAAGAGTCTAGGAGTGAGGAGGGGGCCTAGTGATAAACTGCTTGCCTAGCATACGTGAAGCCCTGGGTTCGATTCCTCAGTACCACATTCACAGAAAAAACCAGAAGTGGTGCTGTGGCTCAAATGGTAGAGCTCTAGCCTTGAGAAAACTCAAGGACAGTGCCTAGGCTCTGAATTCAAGCCCCAGGATTGGCAAAACAAACAAACAAATAAATAGCAATACTCAATGTTAACCCTAAAATTCAGCCTCTGAAACAAGTTTGTATGCCGAAAAGAAAAGGCTACCTTGAAAACTGTAAGACCTAGATTGTCTTAAGTCTCTACAGGTCATTCGTGGTGCTTAGAAGCCCTAATTGTATGAAGTTGCAATAATGGAAAAGAAAACAACACAAAAATGGCATTTGGGGGCCTACAACCACTGAGTAGGGACAGTTAAAAACAACAAAACAAAAACAAAAAGAATCTCCTGGGGACTCTTCTGCCTGGGTTGGCTTTTTGAACCAAGATCTTCAGATCTCAGCTTCTGAGTAGCTGGAATGACAGGTGGGAGCCGCCGGTCCCCGGCTCACTTTTGATTTAATGCAGACTAAGAGAAGCTTTTTTTCTCCTCTGTTTTCTAGCTTTGCCGTAATAGATTTTTATAATTAAATAAGCGCATTTAAATAATAAAAACATCCAAAATACAGTTTACACCTTTGTTGTCTTTATCTTTGATAAACAACAACCGTTTGGTACTCAGGGGGCCTCAGCCTTGATCTGAGAATGGAGTTTCAAAGCCAGCCCAGGCAGACCAGTCTTTGAGACACCTATTTCCAGTTAACCACTAAAAAGTCAGAAGTAGAGTAATGGCTCAAGTAGTGCAGCACCCAGCCTTGAATGGAAAGGCCAGAGAAGAACATGAAGCCCTAAGTTCAAATCCCAGCACTAGAACACACGGAAAAACCTTCTTTGAAAATTATTCCAAGCTATAGTTCACATCTTGAGATACTCATTAGACATAGAACACTGAACATCATTTAAATTTTGCCATAACTGTTGTCAACATCAAACACAATGCTACTTCAAAACGTGGTGAGTGTTTGCCTCACACGGAAATGTTTGGGATTTTTAAGTTTGGTGTGTTTGTTGTGTATATTTCTTTCTCCCCCTTTGCTGTCAGGCAGTCACTTGTCACTTCTTGTCTAAATGCTTCTGTCTCTTTCTAACTTATTTTGGTCTGTGAAACCCGATAGCAAAGCATCACTTACTCTTCCATTCAAGAAATAGACAGCGCCAAAATGGGAATGAGAAATCTCTCCTGCCCTGGAGGAGCTAAGACTAGCGAGGAGAGGGGGGACACAAATAGCTGTGGATGCCTGTGGTAGAAATTCAGAGGAAGGAACAGTTAATTCTGAGAGGCAGATGTATGACAGGGGAATTGCCATTTCACTGGAACACCAAAAGGTCTGTAGGGTTTTGTTAGATGAGCAAATATGTTTGTGTATGCTTTGAAACTTGAAAGGCAAGCTGGGCACTAATGGCTCATACCTACAATCCTTGCTACTTGCGATCTGAAGATTGTGGTTCAAAGCCAGCCTGGGAAGGAAACTCAAGAAGACCCTTATCTCCAATTAACCACTAAAAAGCTAGAAGTGGGGGTATGGCTCAAGTGTGCCAGCCTAGAGCAGAAAAACTAAGGAACATTACCTACACCAATGAAATAAGTTAAAACCCTAATACTGGCACCAAAAGAGGAGGAGGAGGAGGAAAGAGGGTGGAGGGCCCAACCCATACAACATGGAGAATTGGAGTAGCTTGTATTCCCTGACACATACGCAGCAATGGCCTTGAGTGTTCTTCCTTCTTGCCTCTGCTGGTTTTTCTAGTTGGCGGGCAGGAGAGTAGGCATGGAAAAGGTACCTACTGCTGTGGCAGCCACCCTCCCTGTCCTGTGGCATTATGAGACGCACTGGCTCTCTTCCACCATCTGGTGGTATAAACCGTGTGCATGCACCTTCAAGGAGAAGGCAGGCCCAGTATAATTTTATTGGGGATCCTTTCCCCTTTTTTATGAGATTGTGTCCTCTTTATACCGTATTACCCAATGCCTCCCCCAAAGGCCACACTTCTGCTGTTTCCTTGCAGGTGCAACCCATGGGGGCTCCATCCACGCTCCTTCACTGGCTCTATCACTTTTACTTTGGGGACTGTACTCTGTTATAGAAGGAAGATAAACGGAAGAACTGTCCCTTTACAGGCTTTATCTCTCCCCCCTCACCTGCTCCCCCCATCCACTGCAAGTACCTGCATCTTTTTATTGCTCTCACAGAACCAGCTGCACTTAAAAGTATATGACAAAATAACAAAGATATAAATAGCTTCGGTTTTATTGGTTTTATTTTTGTGCCAGTACTGGGGCTTGAACTCGGAGTCTGGGTAACTATCTCTTAGCTTTTTTGCTCAAAACTGGAGTTCTTCCACTTGAACCATAGCCCCACTTTCAGCATTTTTTGTTTTTTAGTAGTTCAATGGAAGTAAGATTCTCACAGAGTTTTATGCCCAGGCTGGCTTCAAACCGTGAACCTCAGTGCTCAGCCTTCTGAGTAGCTGAGCCACCAGCACCCAGCTACAAAGACCTTTAAATGAGAAGAATTTTTAAAATCATATTCTTGGTTTACAATATGTTCACTCTTTCCATTCAGATATCATTTTGTTAATTTGTTGTTTTCATTGTGCTGTACATACAAAATAGTATAAATGGAACCAGGTTTGATTAGCCACATTTCACCATGGGAAGGTTATTGTGGGTTTTGGCCTAGAGTTCTGGGTGGTATACCAGTGGCCGATATATCTTATCCACTCGACCCCTGGGGCCTGTCAAGTCCCTTTGCCTCTGTGTTAACTTGGATCCCTGTGTGATTTACTTGCCTCTCACCTTGCCTCCAGTCCTCTTAGCTCTACCTGGGTTCTTTCAGCACAAGTAGATTAGATTACCCTGTTGCTTAGCAATGCCTTCCTGGTCTAATCTCAAAACTGCAGCAAGCACAAGTCTGAGGTGGGGTACTAAAGTTTCTTTGCAAGATAGTTACGCAAAACTTGGCGTACATTTTCCCTGTAAAGCAATAAATAGTAAATAGGTTTCCAAGCCAGCTGAAACTTTCAATTAACCATCCATGATCATTGAAGCCAACCGAGCACAGTTCAGCGTTTCCATGGAAATAGTTTTGCAAATGCACATTTGGTATGTCAGGACAGGGTACTGGCTTGCATGGAGGAGATTGAATGATATCCCTTCTCTTCCTGAACTCTTCTGGATATGGGGATTTAATAACCAAGGAAAGAACTGAGATTTACTAATTGCTTACTCTGAATTAGCCAGTGAGTTAGGCCCTTTTTTATTTCAATTCATTTTTCTTTAATGCCTCTGTAAAATAGTTATTTCTTTTGCAGATGCTTAGCACATTCATAATATAAATAAGATGACAAGAGGAATGCTTACCTGACATAAAAGACTGTTGGCTCCAAGCACCCCTTTTCAGATGTGGCTAGTTTATAGATCTTGTTTAATTCAAAAAGTCTGCAGTCTCTCTGTGTTGACATGCATTATTGCAATTTTACTTAAATATGAACATAAAATTAAATGTAAACTGCTTATATTTGTATTTCTCATTTCATTATAAACTAAATTTTAAAATTGTTTTTAAAAACCCTATAAAATGAATGAAATGCAAATGAACGATAATGTAGTGTGATAGATGATGTTTTACCAATGCTAAATGTGTGCTCACAGTACGGGCACAGATCTGCCTACCATTTCCTTGCAGCTTTCTGCCTCTCCCTGTACTACATCTCTTTCAAGAATGTTGAAAAATCCAAGGTTACTGCAGTATACTGTGGCTGCGTCATGATAATCATTTTGGCTCTGAAGTAATGTTATATATCAAGTGAGCCTGTTACTTCTCTCATTATTCCTTCTCTAATTGAACTTGAACTCAGGACCTGAATGCTGTCCCATAGTGTTTCCACGAAAGACAAGCTCTGCCTGAGCCACATCTCCACTTCTGCTTTTTGGTGGTTCACTGAAGATAAGAGTCTCATGGATTTTTCTGCCCAAGCTGGCTTTGAACCTCCATCCTCACATCTCAGCCTACTGAGTAGCTGGGATGACAGAAGTGAGCCACCACGCCCATGGGCACTTGATTTATTCTTACAATTAATGTAACTAATGTATATGTAGATCTGGAAACATTTTGCTATGCTTAGTGGTTTGTAGGTGGCCATTGAAATGATCCAGAATAGATGGAAACTCTGCTTTCAACTCAATGTTCATCTCTTTTAGAGAACCTACAGATCATTAAAAATCCATCCTGGAAAAAAAAAAACTTCATCCTAATCTATTTATTAGAACAGGTTCTCCAAATACCTCTTCTAGGAAAGACATGTTTGTTATAGTATTTCCTTGAAGCAAGAAATCTATATTTCTTCAAAGCATAGTCTAAATCAGACTTTGATTAATTTAGAATTGCTTTTCCCTATAACAGTCTAAACTACAAAATTATGTATTGTTTATTCTGTAGCAGAAGGAATGTAGTTTAACAAGAAAAAAAATAACACCTTCTACATAGCAAAAAGTACAAATCACAAAAGACAGCTGTGTCAAAGTGAGCGCTGGTGGCTTATACCTTTAATCCTAAGCCACTCAGGAGGCTAAAATGTAAGGATCCTGGTTCTAAACCAACCCAGGCAGAAAATTCCAAGATTCGCTTGTCTCCAATTAACTAGCAAAGAGCTGGAAATGGAGACATGGCTCAAATGGTAGATTGTTAGCCTTGAGCAGAAAAGACCAAGCAAGAGCCTGAGGCCCTGAGACATACACAAATAACAGTATCGTCCAAAAATATCAGCATTACCATGGCATCATTCTCTCTAATTATGATGCTACAAATGTTCAAGTGGGATTCTTCACAGACTAATTGGCTATTTTCATACTTTTCTTTCCTTCTTTATCTTCCCTACTTCACTCTTCCTAGTCCCCCATCTAACCTAGAGGTCTTCTCAGTCAGGGGACTGTCCTCTAGCCTTCTTCACTTGACCACCAATCAGGTCAGCTCTGAGGATGGGGGCAGTGGGTACAGGAACATGTCAAAGCTGCTTCCAGAAGCATCCCACCACTCCTGGTCAGTGGCCGCTTCAGTGGCTCCTCTGCAGCCAGCTATGGGCACAGTATTCACTCCTTCAACACTCTGAAGCACAGAAAAGCACAACTTGCCGGGTGCTGGTGGTTCATGCCTGCAATCTTTAACTACTCAGGAGGCTGAGGTCTGAAGATCACGGTTCAAAGCCAGCCCAGGAAGACAAATCTGAGAGGCTCTTAGCTCTAATTAAGCAGCAGAAAAAATCCAGAGATGAAAGTGTGACTCAAGTTGGCTGAGTGCCAGTCTCAAGTGCAAAAGCTAAGGGTCAGCTTCTAGGTCCTGACTTCAAGCTCCAGTTCCCACATTAAAAGAAAAAAAAATCCAGCTTTGGTAGCAGCCCAGTAGCTTAGTGTTTACCTGTGTACCTGTGGTCTACTCCTGCCTCCGTCCACAGTGAGGCTGTGGCCTGACTTTCCTAGAACCGAGCTCTCTAGACCACTTGGGTTTCCCTCTTCTCACAATGGTTTTTGGTCATGGTAGGGCTTCACTATGGTGGACAGGATGATGGGGGTGGTGATGTTGATGATGATGATGATGATGATGATGATGATGATGATGATGATGTCATCTAAAGCAGCCCCACGCGATGCTGTGGGTAGCTGTGTTCTCAACAGAGCATATGTGTGCATCACTTGTCTTGGCTGTGCCATTTAGTAGCTGTGTGGGCCTGGAAAAGTCACAGTTTCTTCTTTTATAAAAAGAAGAACTCTGAATATTTGTGGAAAAGTTAAGCTTTGGTGGGAAAAGTGAGTCGCACATGACACTTACTACAATTATTATTCAGCAAGCATTGATTTAGTATCTAGTATAATCCAAGCAGTTCAAGAGATAGAGAGATGAGAAAGCATGGCTCTGCTAGTTCTCCTTCTTAGGATTTAGATAATTACAATACAAGGTAATTGTGTGATAGCCCTATCATCAGAGAGGTAAAATTTATGAAGAACAGCAATAGAAAAATCATTCCAAGCTATAATAGATTGTGAGCAAATGTTGAAAGGCTGTAGAGTTCTGAGTTGGGGTGTGTGTGTTAGTGGCAAGGAACGGGGACTAATCTCAGGGCCTTGCATTTGGCTAAGCTGGCACTCTACTACTTGAACCATGCCTCCAGTTCAGCATTTTGCTGGCTATTTAGAGATGGAATCTAGCAGCGCTTTCTACTCATTAACTGGCTCACTAAGGGTTTAATCTGAGCTGGGAACTGAGCAGCTCCACAGAGCTGGGGCACATCTGCCCTTTGCTCAGCTCTTCCTGGACATGTGACAGGAACTGAAACTGCAGACTGTGTGGTTATTGCAGTGCACGGTGGATGCGTGGCTTCAGCCTGGGATCAGCATTATCAGGTCTGACTGTGGTTTCTCCTCCAGACCAGAGAGCCTCGAGTCTTCAGGCCCTGCCTGTTCTTAGAACAGTAAGGAACTGTTGTGGTTGTTGTCAGATCGTAAATGAGGAAGGTTTTCTCTTGGAGAATTTCCACTTGGGCGCCTGATCTCCTTCAGCCCCGCCCCCGCCCCCCTTAGTCAGAAGCTCAAGGGCGGTGGTTGGTGTCAGATCCGCCCTTTCACTGTGGAAAAAGGAAAAGTCAGGAACAACAGCAACCAGGAGGTGCTTGTCACATTTTCCTGTGCTGCTTTTTTTTTTCCTTTCTTTCTTTTTTTAAATGTATGTGACCCATACATTCCATTACAAAAGCCTAACGCAGACACCGCCTTCTCATTTCCACCCTGGCTTCCTGGAGACAGCCTCCTGTAATATGTGGGCTGACATGTGGACGAGAGTCCTTTGATGATGTCCTTGGGAATCCAGAGCCTTCACTGAGCCTCTGAGGAGATGAGAGCCACAGGCTGGGGCCGAGGCTTAGCAGTCCATTCTCCATTCTGCGTTATTAATCCCAGATTCTCACTGGGCACCTTCGGGGGAATGCTCTAATACAGTGTTTAATAGACCACCTACAGACTCGTTCTTCAGGGACCGGAGTTGTGTTCAGCCTGAGGAATATCAGATCTTTCTGCTGGCCAGTTTATTTCCAGATTGAAATCCAGCATAGATGTGGTGGCTTTGTACCAAACCTTCTTGGAACTATTGGGCTGGAAACAAACTAATTATTGTCATTGTACAGCAGCAAGAGAGAATGAAAAAAAGAAAACCCAACAACTAATAGATTCTTAAAAAGCTGTCATAACTTGAAGTGAAATAAGCTACTCTTGGATAGCTTTCTCTATAGCCTGCAGGGGTTTGGTCCCAGAAACTGTCAAATATAAAATAGGATTTTAGATCACAGAATCCTGGCTAGCTTCTAGGGGCAACATTGAGCCATTAAACCCTCCTATAGCCCATTGCATCTGGTGGATTTGCTTTAAGATGATGAGGATGTAGAAACAGATGACATTTTCTTACCCAGCATTCTATTTGGGTGTTCTATATCAAACCTGCTCTAGCAAGTAAGTAGAAGCCAGCTCCCAGACTCTTCTATTTCCTTATTGACATGCGTCAGGAGACACAGTTCTTATTTCTCAAACATAGCCCTGGTGACTCGAGTTCCCCTGTTTGGGGAGGGTCATTGTTGAGCAGGGGATATTCCTGGGTTGTTACTGATAGCTATTGACGTCATTTTCACAAGAGCCAAACCGCCCAAGGATTGGTCTTTGGACAGATCAATACCAGGCTTCTTTGAGAGCCTGTTCTAAGTTAACATGATTTTACAGTGTGGCTTTTTTGTTTTGTTTGATTCCGTTGTTTGGTTGTTCATGTGTGTGTGCCAGTCCTGGGACTTGAACTCAGGGCCTCACATTCTCATTGGCTTCTTCACTGAAGGCTCTATCACTTAGAGCCATAGCTCCACTTCCGGTGTTCTGGTGATTCATTCCTCAGGCTAGCTTTACACCGCCATCCTCAGATGTCAAGCCTCCTGAGTAGCTAGAATTACAGGTATGTGCCATATGCTCCCAACTGTAAGAACAGTTTTGACAACATCTTTAAATGAACATGTTTGTCTCTAAGCAGAATTCGTGTTTGAAATGAAGTCCTCTCAGTTCAGGTTTAGTGGCTTAGACAGCAGCTCCATCTGGTGCCTGCTGAAGGTGTCTCTCTTGCTTCATGTCCCGGGTTTATGGCCATGGGCATACAGATCACTGTTATCACCAACATGAGCTTCTACTGCACATGGCACTAATTGTGCTTCTGGTGAATCTCATCTGGCCATTCTATCGATAATGTGGCAGCTGCTAATCAACAGCCATCTTATGACTGAGTTCAGGGATATGCAAAGTAAGGGAATCATTTTTCAGATTTGTCAGTCTCAGAAACAAGAGAATGCATTGTATTACTTAAGGGTATGTTTAACTTAATTGAAAAGATTTTAGTCCAGGATGTAATACTCTTTGGATTTCAATTCCATATTCTTCCAAATACACAAGGATACTTTTTTTTGCAAGGGAGGGCAGGTCATGGGGCTTGAATTCGGCCTGGGTGCTGTCCCTGAGCTCTTCAGCTCAAGGCTAACACCCTACCCTTGAGCCAAGCCCCACTTCTTGTTTTCTAGGGGTTAATTGGAGATAAGAGTTTCAGCTCCTTTTATGCCTGGGCTGACTTCGAACCTTGATCCTCAGAACTCAGCCTCCTGAGTAGCTAGGATTACGAGTGTGAGCCACCATGCCCGGCTTTACACAAGAATACTTGTTAAAGGATTTTTAAATTTTTCTTTTTTGGTAGTATTGGGACTTGAACTCAGGGCTTTTACACTCTTGCTTACCCTTTTCCACTCAATATTGGCTCTCTATCACTTGAGCCTCCACTTCTGGTCTTCTGTTGGTTAATGAGAGATAAGCACATCTCTGATTTGTCTTCCCAGGCTGGCTTCAAACCACGATCCTCAGATTTCAGCTTCCTGAGTCATTGGGATTACAGGCATGAGCACTGTAATTAGATTTTTCTTGATGATTGACAGGAACTGCCTCAAACAGTTCATAGATGTTATTTCTAAATAATAGACTTACACATCGTTTGTTTCCCTTATCTATTTCTAAAGTTCTGCTGTAAGGACATCCAAAAAGAAAGTCTAGCAAAAGAATAATAATTTTAAAACAAATAGATTGTTGGTAAGCTGTAGCCTTAAGTATTTATGGTCTAGGTGTCATCCCCTGTATGAATTTAAGAAAGTCACATTTTTCCTTAAGGATAAAGTTTTGTCTGTAAAACAAAATTGAACAGGGGACCTGCTCAAGTATTGTTTTTAATCGTGTGTGTGTGTGTGTGTGTGCCAGTACTGAGGTTTAAACCCGAGTGCATGCTAACTTGGCTTTTTCATACAAGGCTGAAAGTCTATCACTTGAGCCATACTTCCACTTAAGCTTTTTGCTAGTTAGAGATGAGAGTCTCCCAGACTATTCTGCCTCTGCTGGCTTTGAACCGTGATCCTCAGATCTCAGCTTCCTGAGTAGCTGGGATGGCAGGTATGAGTGACCATACTGGGCCTGGGACCTGCTTATCTTTAACATTCTAAGATTTGCAGTTCTCCCTTCTTTCTCCCCTTTGTTGTTCCTCAAGCAATATCGCTCCACATTGTATTGTTTCCCTCATCTTAAATCAGGAAATCCTTTCCGGACCCCACTCCCACCCCGGGGTCCCCCAGCTTTTTTTTTTTTTTCCACTTCCTACTTTAACTTTTTCACAGTTATCCACCTTGCTTTTTCACCTCCACTACTCTTCTGCTCACCACAGTCTGGTTTCTATCTCACTGTGACACCAGAATACCCAAGCCACTCCAAGGCCACTGTGCACTCATGTTGGAATCTGATGGGATCTGGTGGGATCTGGTGGGTGCAGCTTGCATTTTCCACACCTCACCGCTTTGGAGCTGTCCTCTCTGCCTAAGGACAGCACCTCCTCCTCCTGTCTCTCCATATCTTGGCTCCTAATTTTCTTCTTTCGTTGTTGTTGGAGATTATGTTTTTCTCCCTCCCAACCAATCTTCTTCCTCTATTACCACTATTTTTATTGTTGCTGTGGTTGGATTGTGCAAAGGGATTTCAATTCACTGAATCAGTTTATAATTAGTGTAACACATCTTGATCAGTGCCACTCCCTATTTTCTTTGAAGCCTAGATATTTCTCTACTAGTAGTAACCAAGCAGATGAGAACTTAGAATTTTCTTCTACCTTCTACGCTTGACAACCTACTTGGTTCTGTGCAGCATCACCAAAGCCATCTTTCCCCTGAAATCCTGCCTTCTCCATCCTTGCCCATCTCAGTCAGTGGTTCCACACATCACTGGAAAACAGAAACCCCAAAGCTCTACACCTCTTAGTCTTTCCAAAGTCCTTCTTCACCCCACCCTAACCCAAATCTTCCTGGCTCATAGTCTGTCCACACCACACCATTGAACAACCATGCCTCTCAGACATTCCTCCAGTCCACAGTCCCCCCTGCCAAAGCTGGCTCTCAAGTCCAGCTCATGGAAATTTAATTTTACCTAGTGTGAGACTCACTTTCTTCCTTGTACAGTTCTTACAACAAGTTTTGATGCATGCACGCAGCAGTTATGGAACTGCCACTATACAACACTTGAATCATTTCTGGGTTTTGTCTATAAACCTTTGTGTACCATTTTAGTGTCAGCAGAAGCTTTCATTTATCTTGGGAAAATAGCTAGGAGTGGAATTGGCAGGTGCCACTGCAAGTTAATGTTTAACCTCATAAGATACTGTCAAACTGTTTTCCAAAGTGCCTGAATCACTTAATTCCCACAAGCAACATACTATATAAAGAAAGGTTCTAATTATTCTACATTCTCACTAGTATCAGCTAGTTTGGGGTTTGGTTTAGGGGTGGTTCTATTTTAATTATTGCAGTAGTGGCTTGTAGTTTTTTATTTCCAAGACTAATGATATTTATCACCTTTTACATAATGATATGCAATTCATATATCTCTGGGGAAGTATCTACTAAAATCTGTTTGGGGCTCGCATGCTGTACAGATACCTGTGGCTGCTGCAAGCGTCACCTATAAAAATGAAATCTGATAGTACCTTCCACATCACAGTTCTTTCTTTTTTTTCTTTCTTTTTCTCTCCTTTTTTTTCTTTTTTTGTGGTAATACTGGGGCTTGAACTTAGGCCCCGGGCACTGTCTCTTCGCTTTGTCTGCTCAAGGCTGGCACTCTACCACTTGAACCACACCTCCACCTTTGGCTTTTTGGTAGTTAATGGGAGATAGGATTCTTAAGGACTTTCTTGCCCCACTTGGCCTTGAACTTCAGTCCTCAGATCTCAGTGCCCTGCGGAGCTAGGATTACAGACATGAGCCTCTGGCACCTAGTTTTAATGTTTTCTTTTTAAAATACAGACTGTGCCATATTTTTCCTTTGCAAAACCCTTAAGTGGCTTTCCATGCTCTTAGCATAAACTCCTACAATCTTTCAAAGGCTCACATAATCTGGTCCCCACTCTTCTTCTTCAACCAAATTTCTATCCCCATCAGTCACATTTTCAAGTTTCAGACAAGAAAGAAATGGTTTTACCGGCTAGGAGATAGAACTTCTAGAATTTCTGCACAAGTAAATAAATGTTTTCGAACAATCGAAGACTGTCTTAACCTTACTGGGCTCTCTGTGGACTTCTTTGTTCCTTTAAGCCTGTAATTTTACCTCCAAGACAGATTGTTCGATAAGAACTTTTCTTCATATATTTTAGCTAAAGAAAATACGTGCATCCCCAAGACACATCTTGAAACTTGGCAAAAAGGCTGGGCTTCTGACCAAACTAAAGACCCTTTCTCTATCTGTATACATGGATGTGGCTCACCTTTCCAGCTATTTCAAATAGTTTCTCATCTACTGCCAATTTATTCTAACACAAGAGAAGCACAGGACTGTAGTGATGCTCTTGGGAAAGTCTGAAGCTGTGAACCTAAGAGAGAAAGCCGGAAGATTCATTGTTTAAACAAACCTAGACACCAGCCCATTCTACTTGTCCATGTCTATTCATTAAGGAGGACATATATGGAGGTGACTAATATATAACCCATGCCTTTAAGGGACCTCAAAAGTCTAGTGGGGTCCCAGAAACCCAAAATGAAAAATATTTGCTCATGGCCTGTCAAAGCACCCCACTAATCCATAGAGAAGTGAGTAAGTAACCCTATTGTTAGCGTCCAAAACTAGTTGATTTTTAAAATGAGACCAGAAGGGAGGCAGGGAGCATTTTTATGAAATGCTCAGAGATGTAGATCCATGACACTTCTCCAAACTTAGAATTCTCCACGCTGGAGAATCTGGTGTGGGGACCGGGTGCTGGTGGCTCAGGCCTATAATCCTAGCTGCTCAGGAGGCTGAGATCTAAGAATCATGGTTCAAACGCAGCCTGGGCAGCAAAGTTCAGGAGACTCTTAAATCTCCCATTGAGCAACATCATCAAAAAACAGACCCAGAGGTGTGGCTCAGGTGGTAGAGTGCCATCCGTGAGTGGAAGAACTAAGGGACAGTGCCTTGGCTCGGATTTCAAGCCGCAGGACCAACACACACACACACACTAACACACACTTATGCATACACACACGCACACTCACACATGCTCACACGCGCACGCACACACACACATTCACATACACACACACACACACACACACACACACACACACTTCTTTTTTTAACGCACTTTAGCTCGGGGCTGGCTTTCCAGCTGAAGGAAGCAGGTTTTGAAGGTAGGAGCGGTCGGGGACGTGATGACAGACCACTCAGTCGTGTCCCCTCTCTGTCCTCAGGCCGGCCCTGCCTGGGAGGCCCGCCCACGCCGCGGGCCGGAGGTGACATGGAGGTGACCCGCCGCCCCGCCCTGAAGATGTCTGCTTGTAACGCCTTCACTGAGCACGTGTGGAAACCCGGCGAGTGCAAGAACTGCTTCCAGCCTAAGAGCCTGCACCAGCTGCCCGCGGGCCCCGTGCCCGGCCCCGGCGCCCATGGCGAGGTGAAGGCCAACGCCAACCACAGCAACAACCTGCGCGCGCGCGCCGCCGGCGCCTTCCGGCCGCCCGTGGCCAAGAAGCCCACCATCGCCGTGAAGCCCACCATGCTGCTGGCCGAGGGGCCCGGCGCGGGCGGCGAGCCCGGCGAGCCCTGCGAGGGCAAGCCCGTGGCCGCGGGGTGGCCGCGGAGCCGGGCGCCGGGCCCCCGGCCCCCCAGCCGCCACCCCAGCCCCGGGGAGCCCGAGGCCCCCGCCCCGGCCAGGACGGCGCCCGGCAACAGCAACGGGCTGGCCGAGGTGCTGAAGGAGATGGCCGGCCTGGACCCTGCCCCGCGCGTGGCCGGCGGCCAGCCCAGCGCCAGGGCCAGCTTCCTGGGCAGGGTCGGCGGCTGCTACCGGCGATCGCTGGACAGGAAGCCCCCGCCCGGCTGCCTGCTGCCCGCGGGCGGCGGCGGCGGCGGCAAGGACGCGCCCGGCAAGCGCGTGGTCCTCAGCGGCGGCGCCCAGGTCATCAGCCACGAAGGCGGCCGCTTCTGCTACCCCGAGCTCTCCAGCGGGGAGGACAGTGAGGAAGAGGCGCTCCTCGGGCCCCCGGAGGACGAGGACGAGAGCTGGGGAGAGAGCGACGAAGAGCTGCTGGCCATGGAGATACGCATGAGAGGCCAGCCGCGCTTTGCCAACTTCAGAGCCAACACGCTGTCCCCCGTGCCGTTCTTCGTGGACAAGAAGTGGAACACGGTCCCCCTGCGACACAAGTCCCTGCAGAGGATCTGCGCCGTGGATTACGACGACAGCTATGACGAAATCCTGAATGGCTATGAGGACAGCTCGGTGGCCTCTTACGGACAGGGCAGCATGCAGAGTGTGGAGTCTTCCAAGTCCACCTCGCCAGATTCCTCCCTCACCGAGGAATCACGCTCCGAAACAGCCAGCAGTTTATCCCAGAAGATGTGCGATGGGGAGCTGTCCCCTGCCACCCCCCGGGAGGGCGAGGGCAAGCCCAGCCCCACCAGCCCCCCTGGCAGTAATCAGGAGAAGGACGCCTCCCAGCCTTCCCAAAGCTCCGTCAAAGTTCCAGAGACACACAAAGCAGTCCTTGCTCTCCGACTGGAGGAGAAGGATGGAAAGATCGCCGTGCAGACGGACAAGCAAGAAAATAAAGTCTCAAAAGAGATTGCCGGCCAGGCAGTGACCATAAGCCTGGTTCCGGTGGAAGAGCAAGCGAAGCCATACCGCGTGGTGAACCTGGAGCAGCCGCTGTGTAAGCCATACACGGTGGTAGATGTGTCCGCAGCCATGGTCAGCGAGCACCTTGAGGGCCCAGCCCGCAGCCCCAAGACCCACGGCTCATCCTCTACCCCCAACTCTCCAGTAACGTCCCCCACATCGACCCCAGCACAAGTCAGCGCCCGCTTCCAAAAGTCCAGCGCTATCCGATACCAGGAGGTATGGACCTCTAGCACAAGTCCCCGGCAAAAAATCCCAAAGGCGGGGGGGCTCGTGGCTGGTGGAACCGGACCCAACACCCCCCTGAGGAAGAGCTGTCACAAATCTGCACCCACTTCACCCACGGCCACCAACGTTTCCTCCAAAACCATCCCTGTCAAGTCGCCTAATTTGTCTGAAATAAAATTTAATAGCTACAACAATGCTGGGATGCCGCCTTTCCCCACCATCATTCACGATGAGCCCAGCTACGCTCGGAGTTCCAAAAATGCTATTAAAGTTCCCATCGTGATTAATCCAAACGCCTATGACAATCTGGCTATCTACAAGAGTTTTCTGGGGACCAGTGGGGAACTGTCAGTAAAGGAAAAAACCACAAGTGTAATAAGCCACACTTATGAAGAAATAGAAACTGAGAGTAAAGCCTCCAATAATGCCACCAGCAAAGCCACTGAAGGTCCCCAGGCTAAAGGGTTTTCTAATAGCACCGAGCGAAAGCGGGGCTCGGTGGCTCAGAAGGTTCAGGAGTTCAACAACTGTCTCAACAGGGGCCAGTCTTCCCCACAGAGGAGCTGTAGTTCCAACCACAGCTCCCCAGCAAAAATCCAGAGAACCACGCAAGAGCTTGTGGCCAAAGCTGAAAACACACAGGAGTGTCAGACGGCCAACAGCAGCAGCGCCAGGGAGAAAGCAAGTGCCGTGCTTTCCCAGATCGTGGCTTCTATCCAGGCACCCCAGGCTCTTCCAGAAACAGCCCAGTCTGGCCCCAAGGCCTGCAGCGTGGAAGAGCTCTACGCCTTGCCTCCAGATGCTGAGCCTGCCCGGAGTACACCGAAAACCACTCCACAAACCACTCCGGTCAGGCCCAAGTCTCTCTTTACACCTCAGCCAAGCAGAGAGGCCGAGACACCTCCAGCCACAGAGAGTCCATCCACCAAAGTGCAGAAAGACCCACTGGCAAAGCCAGCCACATCCCCCCACACCAGATTACTCACCAGTCCCCAGAGCGAGCCGGCACCTCCCTTCCCCCCACCCCGCTCCACGTCCTCCCCTTACCATGCCAGCAGCCTGCTACAGAGGCATTTCACCAACTGGACCAAGCCAACAAGTCCCACCAGGTCCACGGAAGCTGAGTCCATTTTGCACTCGGAAAGCAGCAGGCGGGCAGCTGATGCTAAGCCTAAACGCTGGATATCATTTAAAAGCTTCTTCCGCCGTCGGAAAACGGACGAGGAGGAGGACAGAGAGAAGGAGCGTGAGAAAGGAAAGCTGGTGGGCTTGGATGGCACCGTCATCCACATGTTACCCCCGCCCCCTGTGCAGCGCCACCACTGGTTCACAGAGACCAAAGGGGACTCCAGCGAGAAGCCGGCCATCGTCTTCATGTACAGGTGTGAGCCGGCTCAAGGCCCGCTCAGCGTGGACCAGAGCAATGGCGGGGTGGACCAGACAGCTGTCCCCTCCAAAGAAAGTGCGGAGGATGCAGTCTCCTGGGGCTCGGAGAGGAAAAACGTCCATTCTCCATCACAGACTCCAGGAAAAGGTTCCAGGTATGTAGAACTTCTGGGCAAGGAGATGAGGAATTTTTCTTAACATGCTTTTAGGTGCTAAATTTTTTATATCTTTGAAGATTGCACAAGAGCAATTTCTGTGGCCATCATCTGCCTGGAAAATGGCATTCCAAGATTAGAATATTACCCGAGCCTTCCGAATACATTGAACAAAGTTTATGGCCCTGGATCTCTAGCTAAGGTAGAGTACAGTGAATACAGACAAGCTTTAACTTAGGAAAGCAGGCCCACAGCACTGTGGCGGCAATCAATGGGCTGTTGTTCTGCAGTTCTGTGCTGGTATGAGGAGAAGCAGCATCAACTGAGGGCTCTCTCCTCGCTGCAAAGGAAATCAAAGTCTTTAAACAGTTCGTTGGGGCTTTTACTAGGGTATTATTCCCATATGCAGTTACTTTATTTTGAAGCAATAGTTGATTTTATATTATTCTTTTCTTCTGGCTACCTTTCAAGTATTGTGAAGAAGAAGGAAGCGAGGAGCAATTTATAGATGTGTAGTTGAAATAGATGTTTGTGTTTGTAGGGGAGGGGATGATATTTGGCCTCTAGCCCTTGCTTAGCTTTTTCTGCTCCCGGCTGGACCTCTTAACACTCAAGCCACACCTCTAGTTCCGACTATTTGATGGAGATAAATGTCTCACATTTGTCTGCCTAGGGTGGCTTGGAACCTTAATTCCCAGATCTCAGCCTCTTGAGTAGCTAGGATTACAGGCATGAGCCACTGACACCCAGCTCACATCTCCTCAGCCTTTGGCTAGTTAATTAGAGATACAAGTCACACCGACTTTTCTACCCAGGTTATTTTTGAACCTTGGTATCAGATTTCAGCCTCCTGAGTAGCTAGAATTACTGGCATGAGCACTGGCATCTGCTTTGATGCCCTGAGTACTGCATTCCAGTTTTGAGCCATCTTCCCTCCTGACTTGGCAATGAACCTTCCTTCTCTGTGCAGCCTGATTCTCTCTGGCAGAGACAAAACAACCTGTGCTTAACAGGGAAGAGTTTCTTGCCAATTTTTCTTTAGCCAAGTATAAATAAACACGTGTGAACACTTGATGTCTTCAGTTTCCCTAGCAAAATGCCGGGAAGTTTTATACATGTTCTTTATGAAAATGAGCCACCAAATAATTGTCAAGTTCTAGCCAGGTCCTGTATTCCTTAAATCTGTACAATTGCAAAGCAACTGGAATAGCAGTAATACATTCCTAGAAGAATAGTCTTTTTGGTCGTTGAATGCTGGATGCTATATTCCATGTTTACGCCCTCGGTGATAGACTGTCCTACTCAAGGAGTAATAAAATGCATGTATTGCTGGTTACTGTTGTATTTTGCAAAGAGGCAGTTTGAGACAGCAAGAGCTACCTAGGGAGGGCAAGCAGAGAGTACCTACAGATCAATACGTGGCTTTATGCCATGTAGGTATGGCTTTGGCGGATTTATCCACACTCTGGAAGAATCAGGGATTCAACCTCTTTCCTGAATGAATGAATGATTTAGCAACTCTTTGACCTAATACCACTGTGTGAGGGCTTGAGGGCAGCCCAGGCCTGCGTATGGCAGACCCTTTGCTGGGTAGGTTATATTTTCACAAATTGGGTTATGCCTGGACCTGTCATGTTTTCCAATATTTTTTCTTCTCTTTTCTCCCCCCATATCTACCTATCTATCTATCTATCCCCTCTCTCTCTCTCTCTCTCTCTCTCCCCTTTTGTTTTTTGTTGTTGTTGTTGTTTTTGCCAGTCCTGGGGCTTGAACTCAGAGCCTGAGCACTGGCTTTGGGCTATCTCAAAGCTAGAACCCTACCATCTGAGCCACAGCATCACTCCCGAAGAATTGTGGTACTGAGGAATCGAACCCGGATCTTCCTGCATGCTAGGCAAGCACTCTACCACTAGGCCAAACTCTTCCTTTGTTGTTGATACTGAGTCTTGAATGCAGGCCTCTCCCTCTCACTTGGCTTTTTCACTTTAGGCTGGTGCCCTAATGACTTGAGTCTGCTGGGTTTTTGCTGGTTAATTGGAGATGAGAGTCTCAAGGACTTTCCTGCCCAGGCTGGCTTTGAACCATGATCCTCAGATCCCAGCCTCGTGAGTATATCTAGGATTACAGGTATCGGCACCAGCACCTATTTTCTTTTTCATGCCCCGCCACTGCCAGTTCTGGGCTTGAGCCCAGGGCCTCACTAGGCAAGTGCTGTCCGCCTGAACCATGCCCCAGTCCTTCTAGCAACCCCCATGCAGCCACATGATGTGCCCAGGTGCTCTGGAAGGATGATAAAGCAGACAGTAGCCCACCTGAATTTCCAGCCTAGCAGTTCTCAGGGTCCTGGTACATTACACCTCCAGCAACTGGCGCTGCCAGGGTGCAGACCACACTTCAGATCCCCTAATCTCACATTAGTGCAGGTAAATCGACGACAGAGGTATTAAGCTGATCTTAAAGACTATACAGGAGGAAAGCTGAGGATCAAGGTATGATGGCACATAGCTATAAGCCCAGGTACTTGGGAGGTAAGAGTCAGGAAGTTTGAGGTCAGCCTAGGCCAAATCTAAAACCTCCTCTCAGTAAGCAAACCAGGCATGGTTCATATCGATAAACCCCGCACAAGTAGGATGATTTCTGTCCAAGGCTAGCCCTGGAGAAAAAAGCAGGACCCTATCTGAAAAAACAACTGCACATGGTTCATGTCACAGACTACCTATCTAGCTAGCAAGCCCCAGGCCCAGAGTTTAAACCCAATACCACCAAAACTTTTCTCATTTCATAATGTCCCCAGGAAAACATAAAAAGTAGTATTCATTAGGCTATTTTTAGCATCATGTAAAGTTTAAGACATGAATATGCATATTGAAAAACATACACCATTTGCTTTTTAAACAATTGCCTCATTTACTTGGACACACCATTGATATTTACTTGAAGCAAGTTGGAGGGAAAAAGCATTACAATCAAATGTCAACATTTGTGTTTCTGGTTTGATAGCAGTGCGTACATGAAGATACCATCCCACGGCTGGGGGCACACTGCTGACAGAAATGAAAACATAATTTTACTATGAGTAAATGAAGCTTCTGAATCTGAGCTGTCAGTCAGGGAATGAAGTATGAAAAACTCCCGCACTGAAGGCGAGACCCGGGATAGAATTCCATCATTTATTTGACTAGTCAGAAGACATGAACCGAGTATATGTCAGAAAACATCAGAACTGGTAGCAAAGAAAGACATTGCTGAAGTTGTAGACTTAAGTTTCATTTGGACTAGTTGGGTAACAGTGATGCCTAGCATATAGAGCATTTAAAGATTACGACAGAAGGCATAAAATAGGCATGGCATATACACTACAGTGTACTGAGTGCTAAAAGATGGCAGTAGCTCTTCTACCCTCACTGTGATAGAGCTAGACACACCGAGTGGTTAAATTAGCTTAAAACAGATGCTTAGAAATGAAGGTGGAAGCTGGGAGTTGGTGGCTCATGCCTGTGATCCCAGCTACTCAAAAAGGCTTTGATCTGAGGATCACGGTTCAGAGCCAGCCCAGGCAGAACAGTCCATGAGAACTTTATCTCCAATTTTCCAGCAAAAAGGCAGAAGTGGAAGTGGGGCTCAAGTTGTAGAGTGTCACCTTGACCAAAAAAGCCAACTGAGAGTCCAAGGCCCATGCAGAGATCACAGGTTTCTGAAGAATACGCTTGAGTTTGATTCTCATCTGCACCCCAAAGTCCCATGGAAGTACTGGGAGGTGGTAGACTTAGAGAGTAGGACCTAGTGAAGAACCACGCCCTTGAGGAGAATATTGGAACTCCAGCTCCTTCTCCCCTATGCTTTCTCTTCACTTCCTGGCCACCATGAGATAAGCAGCTCGCCTCTGCCACAGGCTTCCACCATAATGTACTGCCCCACCACAGGCCCAGAGGCAGTAGTGCCAGAAACATAAGCCCTTCCTCCTTGCAAGGGGATTGCCCTAGGTATTTCATCACAGTGACAGCAAGCTAATGAATACAAATGGTAAGGCAGTTGTCTTTCTCACTGGTGCAAAAACAGTTCCAGGTGAAAGTGCTTGCACTCTAGCACACAGCAAAGCCACAGCACTATTTTAGGAATTTACAGGACAAAAGGGCTGTGCTAAAGAATGTTCTTGGTGACGCCAGTGGCTCACACCTGTAATCTCAGGAAGAAGAAAATGGATCATAGTTCAAGGCTAGCCCAGGTGGTATGTTGGTGAGACCCTTATCTTCATAAGCTGGGAGTGGTGGCTCAGGCCTGTGACCCACCTACCCAAGAGACGATAAAGAAGAGCATCATGGTCTGAGAGATTACCAGATCTACTTAAACAATAGCTAGCAAGCAAAAAGGAGGCTAGGGACATAGCTCAAGTGGTAGTAGGGCGGCTACCTAGCAATTGCAAGGCCCTGAGTTTAAACCCTGGTTCTACTAAAGGACAGAATGTCCTAGATGAAGCCCTAAATTTACTAAATCTCAACTCTAATGATCTATCTTGTTAAAGATTCTATATGATGACATCGGAAGCACACACAGAATACCTTATTGTTGTATGTATTTCCACCACAAAGGTGGTGGTGAAGTAGTTGGAGTTAGACGGCTCCCTCAGCCTCTCATTCATGGGGAAAAGTCACCGACAACTTCATCTGAATATTTAACAGAGAGTTTCTTAGAGACCGTAATGAGCCTACTGTTCCCAGGGGAAAATAACTAGATTTATTGTCAGTGGTACAATTCATGCTTTCAAACAAAATTAAGAATTTTTGGAGTCATAGGTTGGTGGTTCCGGCCTATAATCCTAACTATTCAGGAAGCTGAAATCTGAGGATATAGGAGTCTCTTAATTTGTCTGCCAGGGCCAGCTTTGATCATCCATCCTTAGACCCTTGAGGGAAAAAATACATATGAACACCAAGACCCTGAGTTCTAGCTCCAGTATCAATACACACACACACACACACACACACACACACACACAGAGAGAACTTTTGGAAACTTCTGTCTGGCCCTTCGACCTTGACAGCTTTCTAATCCTTACTATTTACTGATGAGATCGGTGTGGACTTAGCAGACATAATCCGTCCTTAGGCCTTTTTATCAGCCAGTCTCTGTGTTTGGAGGGCTTCCTTCAGATCTAGGCAAGATTGGCTCCCCATCATTCAGCCATCAATTTAAATGTCACCTTCTCAGAAGAGTCTTCACTGACCTATCTATATAAGTTCCCTTAACCTGACTTTATTCCTTGTCTTTGGATTCATTTTCCTTCTCCCTCATACCCGTTTCATATTCTGTTCAGGGACCTCGTGCTTGCTCAGCTTGCTTTGTGAAGGCTGGCACTCTACCTCTTGAACCACACCTCTAGGCCACCTGTTTTGCTAGTTAATTGAGGAGGGGAATTCCAATTGGCTTTCAACCATGATGCTCCAGTTCTTGGCCTCCTGAGTCACCATCACCCGGCCATTGTAAACTCTTAATCATACCTGTTTATTTTGTTTTCAGATAAGTTCTTTGTCCAAATTACGTTCCCAGCTATAAGAATATCACCAAAACACAAAATGTCCAGTTTAGGAGCTGCATCCTTTATGCTTTAAAAATAATTAAGTAAATAGGGCTGGCATGCACGAAGCCCTGCGTTTGATTCCTTGGTACCACTACACAGAAAAAGCTGGAAGTGGTGCTGTGGCCCAAGTGGTAAAGCACTAGTCTTGAGAAAGCCCAAGGACAGTGCCCAGGCCCTGAGTTCAAGTCCTGGGACTGGCACCATTAAATAAATAAATACATACATACATCTTTTCTCTATCATAGGCAAAGCCTATCATCAATTATATATTTATCCTAAAATTTTTATTCAAAATCATTTCCCAGTGATACAAATCTGAATCTAGTGGGTCAGAAAATAGTTACGAAATTCTAGCCAATACCACTACCAATACCACTTGTTGTCTGACTGTCCTCTTGATCTTTAGCTGATCTTTCTATCTCTACCACCATTAAACACTGGTTTCCAGGTAAACAGAGACCTCTACCCTATGCTGTGGGCTCCCAAGCATGTCAGGGTCTGGGTAAATGTAGCAGTAGCCAGAATTCTGTTTACACACCCCAGCCAACCTCAGATTACAGCAGGCAGATTGGATGTGGGACACCTTTGCTCCATTAAAAATTACTATTGATCTGTATAAACTTTCCTTTAACCTCCTAAGGTTTTCTTCATCTTCTCAGAGACCTTTGAGCTCAGCTGCATTCCTCAGAAATTCCGGAGTCAATCCTGAGAATGCTCTAATGCACTGCAGCACCCAGCTGCAGCCTGATAGCTCCTTATGGCGACTGGACTAAGTCCAGCCTGACACTCATTTTGCTCAAATGGTGGAGTGCTAGCCTTGAGCACAAAGAAGCTTAGGGACAGTGTCCAGGCCCTAAGTTCAAGCCCCAGAACCAGCAAAAACAATAAAAAGAAAATAGGTGCTTGCCTTTCTGATTGCATGTTCTTGTCCTCTGGAGAAAATTCTGGATCAAAGCATGTATAATGATCATGTCTGCATTTGGAGACACATTGTTCCTAGTTCAGCTCATCCTTTTAATTGAATTTTTTTAAATCTTATTTTAGAGAAAATTGGTATCATAATTGTATGCTAATCATATGCATATACTGAATGGGTATATGCATATGTAACAGGATCCTTGTGCGTGTGGTTTTGCTTTCTTTTTGTGTGTGTGTGTGATAATACAGGGGCTGGAACTTAGGGCCTGGTCACTGACTCTTAGCTTTATCACTCAAGGCTAATGCTCTACCACTTGAGTCACAGCTCCACTTCCAGCTTTCTGGTGGTAAATTGGAAATAAGAGTCTTGTGGACTTTCCTAACCCAGCTGGCTTCAAACTAAGATTCTCAGATCTTAGCCACTAGGATTACAGGCATGAGCCACTGTACCCCTGCAATGGGTGGGGTTTTAAGGCAGCTTCATATTCCTTCTGGTTGGGCTTGACACTTGACTTTGCAGAGAAGTAAACTGTCTTGATTCATCTACTAATGAATATCTTCCAAAGGGAAGATTGAGACTCAGAATCCCCGACTTTAATCAGTGCTGTTCGCTTGTTCTCTTACGAATCTGATTTTAAATCACAGCATCTCAGTAATTCTTACAGAATCATCCATCACTCTCCCAACTGGGTTAGTTCTGCAGCCCATCCTTCCAGTTCTGTGGGGAACTGAAGGCACAGGTTCCTCCATAGTCCCCAACTTCTTCCGTACACCCATCTGTGTCTTCCATCTCTTCAGCCCTTTGAGTGCTCCTCCCCATGTCTTCTGTCCCTCATGTCTGGCCCAGCAGAGCATGGAGTTATAGGCTGATTCACTGACCTGTCAAGCAGTCTCAAAGTACTCAGCATTGGCACAACTCTCCACTCCATTAAATGGACTTTATGTGGCTGTCTTAATTAATACATTCTATAAATGTCACCACACCCATTTTACAGATAAATAATGGGAGGGGGTGTATAGACTAGTATTGGCTGCCAGAATGCCATTAAATTTGAGTTTCTAACTTCTCAGTCTGCCTGCAGACCTTTAGGCTACCGTTTCAGTAAATGATCATTTAACATAACTGCAATTGCTCCTTGATTACAGAGTGACATTTAAAGGTTTAATTTCAGGATGGACAATTGATGCTCTAGAGTGATGATCTCACAATAGCAGAGAGAGAGTTTGGCCTTAAAAAAAAAAGGCAAAGTAATGCTGACCCTGGTGCATCAATTAGTGCCCCCTACTCCTAATTTTCATGGGGTAAAAAAGTCCTAGGAATCAGCTGATTGCCTTTCTGTATATTGGCACATGCATGCAGAGGCGCTCTCTCTCTCTCTCTCTCGCTCTCTCTCTCTCTCTCTCTCTCTCATCTCTGCCTCTCTCTACCCTTTCTGTCTGTCAGTACTTGTCGGTGCTGAATCCAGTTGGGAATCCTTTCTCCACAGGGACACCCTGGTAGTTTGGGGACAAGGGGTATGGAGGTTGGTGCCACCTCCTTACTGAGTGCTGACCTCAACCACCAGTCCCCATGCAGGTGTTATGAGGAGGAAGAACCCCTAAGACATTGAGGCATTGTGGGTAATGGGGAGCTAGAATACTCTTTGAAGATTAGTGCAATGAGGCATTGTGGGTAATGGGCACTGGAGTGAGGGATCTTTTCAGACTAGTTCTATTTGGCTTGTCTGAGCTGACTCAAGACAGTTTGGAACAAGAATGGAAATACAGATGGCAACCTCATTTTTAAAGGTCCTTGTGGCCTGCAGGTGACAGCTTGGTGGTCTCCAGGTTGTATGAATGACAGTGACTGGAAAAATGGCAGATCTGAATGGCAGTTTGCAGAAGAGGCCCCTCCCATTATAGGCCCCTCCTGTCCCAGGGCCTGTCCTTCATGCTTGCTTCTCTCTGTCCTCGATTGGTAAAGTCACATTCTTTACCAGATGCCAGCAGGCTTAGCTTACTGCTGGAATCAGAGGTCATTTCTTACATTCAGTCTTCAGCGAGCACTTAGAACAAAAATCACATGTGCTATACGAGACCAAATCCTCTAACATTTTGTGAGTGTGCATAATTGTGTTCTAATAATAAACCTTAGATGATTAGGAGTGGTTCCAAAGTATTATCCCTCCACTTCTTAAACACTTGATTATAAATTTCTTTGCGTTTCCCCTCCTGCTTATATCCCTCCTGGGGACAGATGCACCATTACCCTGCTCTCTTTTCACACCTTCTTTCTTCTGTATTTATTGTCGTTTTCTTTCTGGGGGACAGAGGCCATGAAAAATGGCTTGTCAGAGGATTCCTGGGACCAGCTCCATCTGAATCACCTGGAGTGTGTCAGTGCAGATTCCTGGACACACTTGAAGTTGTCATATCTGTCCCTAGAGGTCGGGGCTCAGAATCCACATCTTCAGTGAGCTCCCCAGGCGATTCTTAGGTACATTAAAGCTTGGAGACTATTGGTATAATATTTTGGAATACAGACTTTGGAAATGTGTGGAAATGCTAATGGTGAAATCTCCTCTGTATATGTAGACTAATTTAAAAAATAATAATAATGTAGACTTTGATGTTAATCAAGCCTGGGTTTGAATCTTGCTTCTGCTACTTATTTACTGTGTCATTTCGAGCAAGTTACTTGATCTCTGCTTATTTCTTTACTCCAGTATAAATTGAGAGACAGAATCATGTTACTGTTTAAAGAACAGATTCTAGGGCCGGGAGTTTGGCCTAGTGGTAGAATGCTTACCTAGCATGCACAAAGACCCGGGTTCGATTCCTTGGTAACACATACTCAGAAAAAAAGCCAAAAGTGGTGCTGAGGCTCAAGAGCTCTGGCCTTGAGAAAGTCTAAGGACAGTGCTCAGGCCCTGAGCTCAAGCCCAGGACTGGCAAAAAAAAAAAAAAAAACAGATTCTAGAATGAAACTACTGTGCAACTACCTCAATCTCTCCAGGTTCTAAAGTCTTCATTTGTAAAACCCAAGTATTCACCTACCTGTAGGTGGCTAGAAGACTTAACTGAGTTTATGTAAAAAGCTTAAAAAGGGAAAGGGCTTCCCCTGCCTTCACCCCCTCCCCCTAAGGCACTTTTGAAAATGTCTGGGGACACTTTGGGCTGTCACCTGTGGAGACAGGGGCTGGTCCCAGCATCATGTATGTAGAAGCAAGACCTGCAGCCCTCCACAAGAGAGAGCCCCCTGGAGTGTCACTGTGCTGCCGAGGGGCGGGGCTTCACACAGGCCCAGTCACGTGTCCTGTCAGCTGTTGTAATTGTGGCTGTTGTGAGTGTGGCAGCCCTCCTGTCGTCCTTGGATCACAGTGCCTAACCCCGTGGATGCAGAGCTGGTGGTTAGATAGAGCTGGTTCCAAATATCTAGAAGCATTCTCATACCAGACAGGGTTACACTTACATAAGTCAGGCAGAGAATACCTTTCTTTTTCCACAGTGTCACCCCTGCCCTTGTGCACACCCAGTTTTTCCCTCCTATCCCCATAAAGCCTTTTGCAATGTAAATTACTACCTTTTTGTTTGTTTAGGAGATTTTTCAGAGTACAACACATCTGTAATCATTACTGCCCCCATCCTTTAATCACAGCTACATTCTTTCTCATTACCATAATCAAATATTTATCGATTCCCTGCCATACTTCTTGCTTGCCTTATGGTACCATTGCAGTAGAAAGAACAGGACATGCAGGGCCAGGAGTTTGGCCCAATGGTAGTGTGCTTGCCTAGGATGCTAAAGTATCTAAGGATAGTGCCCGGGCCCTGAGTTCAAGCCCTAAGACTGGCAGAAAGAAAGAAAGAAAAGAAAAGAAAGAAAGAAAGAAAAGAAAAGAAAGAAAGAAAAGAAAGAAAGCAGGCAGGCAAGCAAGCAGGCAAGCAAGCACAGGACATGCCCAGTGGCTCATGTTTGTAATCCCAGCTATACCAGAGGCTAAAGGCTGAGCATCACATTTGAAGCCAGTCCAGACAAGAAGTTGAAAGCCAAGGGTCACAGTTTGAAGCTAGCCCTGATGGGAAAGTCTGTGAGGTTCTTTTTTTCCAATTAAACATAAAGCCAACAGTGGAGGTGTGGCTCAAGTAGTAAAGCACTAGCCTCAAGTGAAAAAGCCAAGCAAGAGCCTGAAGTTCAAGCCCTACCACTTGCAGAGGAGGAAGCAAAGAAGGGGGGAACGAGAGAGAAAAGGGAAGTGGATATTAGATTTGGGTGGTATCAGCCCAGACCCCACGCTGCCACCTATGCCCCCCTTGTCATTTGGGCCACTTCTGATTACGTGCTTCCTCATCTCTACTTCTCGAGGTGCTCTGGTGCTCAGATGGAGAGAGCATCGCTTGTTGTGCTGACTGGGCTCGGTTTCCAAGTTCTCTGGGGCTGTGATTTGGGGAAATCTCATGAACATACTCATCTCCCTGCTCCTAATCAGAAGGCAGAGGGAGAGGAGAGGGGCCTGGGACGAGGTGTCCCAGGTGCTTCAGGCAGGGGGAGCTGGCCCCCAGGCTACCCAGCTGCTGTGGGCGTCTGGTAAGATCTGTGCAACCATGAGCATATCACTCCCTTCTTTGGCAATGGTCCAGGGCTGAGAGTATGAAGAAGGAAACCTTATTTGATTGGTCTTGTCCAAAATGTCCTCATCTTTTCGATTGACTTGCCCGGGTACCATTCTGAGTTGGTATTTCATAGGCTTTTAAAACTATAATTTTTCTTAGTATTATGAAGGTGACAATGATTTATAATGGTCTCTTTTTTTAATCTACTTTGCTGTTCTGCATTCTCATGGCTTGAGGATACTTTTAATTTGCTATTCATATGTACTTTAAAGAAAAAGTGAAGTACCAATGGCTCATGCCTAGAATCCTAGCTACTCAGAGGCTGAGATCTGAGACTTGTGGTTCAAAGCCAGCTCAGGAAGAATAGTCCCTGAGACTCTTATCTCCAATTAACCACCCACATCCCTTAAATTAAAAAAAAAAAACAAAACAACCTGCTCAAGGGATAGAGCGGTAGCAGTAGCTGTGACCCAAAGAGCTCAGGGTTAGTGTCCAGGCCCTGAGTTCAAACTCTTAAGATTGACGCACACACACACACACACACACACAAAAAAAAAAAATGTAGCTCTCCATGCAGTGTCAGATAATTAGAACCTAGGGCCAGGAGCATAGGCTAGTGGTAGAGTGCTTGCCTCGAATGCACGAAGCCCTGGGTTCGATTCCTTAGTAACACATACATAGAAAAAGCCAAAAGTGGGGCTGTGGTTCAAGTGGTAGAGCACTAACCTCGAGCAAAAAGTGTCCAAAGGACAGTGCCCAGGCCCTGAGTTCAAGCCTAGGACTGGGAAAAAAAAAAAAGAGAAAATTAGAACCTATTCGAGACTTCGTATGTAGTCGCCAATCTTCCCCTGTGCCAGCACCAAGCCACCAGGAATAGCTACCTTTGTTTAACCACACTGAGTTCAACATATTAACAGAAACTCATCAGATTGGTTAAAGGTTAATCTCCATTCATGATAAGAGGTTTGACGTTTGTGCTTAAAGACTACAGGGACTTAGTGAGGAATTGGGACTCTCCGATACAAATCAGTAGACGCCACATTTGTCTACCTGCAAATGTCAGGGACTAGGACACTGTAGCAAAATCAAGCGGAAGACCTGGAAACCAGGATAGGATTAAGAAATGTCACTCTGGTAGGAGGTCCTAGAGGTAGAGGAGAAAAAGGACTGGAATGTTTTTCTTTCCTCTCTTCCAGTAGACTACAAAGCTGTGAAATTTGCTAATTTGTGCTCTTTCCTGCAAATGTGCATCTTGGGATTCCACTCACAAAACCATGAAATTCTGTTTCTCATGTACTTTGGACCAAGTATTAGCAGGAATAGGAGTTTGGGGGTTTTAGGGTTTTTTTTTGTTTGTCTAACTAGGAAAATTCCAGAAGTGGAGGTGTGGCTCAGGTGGTAAAGTACATGAGTGAAAAAGCTAAGGGACAGTGCCCAGGCCCTGAGATCAAGCCCCAGTACCAACACGAGGAGGAGGGAGGGAGGGAGGGAGAGAGAAAAAAGGTTTTAGTTACTGTCCCCTTCTGAAGCTGGAGGTGGCCAGATCTGAAAATAAAGTTGAAATGTGAAGATATTTGGGTACATGAAGGCCTTTCATCTGTTGCTTTTTCAATCGTACATTCAGATATTGAACAGAATTTTTATAACAAAACCTGTCATGAACAAAATTGCCAGGAAAACATTCAAGGGGGTGGGGGGAATTACTTGATTAGATGGAGTAGAAATAAATCCTACCCCCTGGGGAAAACAAGGGAGCTCTCTTCTGTGCCTTGAATTATGTATGAATATCGCAGGCTGAGAAGAGGCTGTCTTCTAGGTATCCATCTGCATAACAGATACACTAATTTGTAACAATGTTTCTGTTTCCTCTCAATACCTTACTCATTTATGCTTAGAAGAGTTGCCTTTGTAGAGGTGATGCCATATATTTGAATTATCAGGTCAAATAGACTGAATTGCAATTAAAACTGACCATTAGTAAAAAGCTGGATAAAGAATTTAAAGTCCAGTCACCCCCTTATCTACTAGAGATTGATTACAGCAGACTGAGACAACAGACTCCTTGGATGCCCTCATCTCCTAATGTAGAATAGCATAGTATTTTTATTTTTATATATTTATTTATTGTGGGTCATGGGACTTGAACTCTGGGCCTGGGCGCTGTCCCTAAGCTCCTTAGCTCAAGGCTACTGCCCTACCACTTGAGTCACAGCCCCACTTCCCGCTTTCTAGTGATTAACTGGAGTCTCATAGACTTTAGTGCCCCATCTGGCTTTGAACCAGCCCCCTGAGTAGCTAGGATTACAGGCGTCGTGAGCCACCTGTCTTAAGCATAGTATTTTTAGTCTGGCTAAGCATAATTTTTTTTTTTTTGCCAGTCCTGGGCTTGAGCTCAGGGCCTGAGCACTGTCCTTGGACTTTCTCAAGGCTAGAGCTCGACCACTTGAGCCTCAGCACCACTTCCGGCTTTTTTTTATGTATATGGTACCGAGGAATCGAACCCAGGTCTTCGTGCATGCTAGGCAAGCACTCTACCACTAGGCCAAACTCCCAGCCCAGCATAATATTTTTATATACCCCATCACATCTTGGAAACTTGTAAGTCGTCAAGATTATTTATAATAATACCATGTAAATGCTATGTAAATGGCATACTGTCTCATTGAGAGAATGATGACAAGAAGAAAAGAGTATGCATGTATTCCATGTAGATCCTTTTTTCCCCCTAATCTTTTCTGCCTTCCAACCTATAACTGGTTGATCGCAGAGGCCTGCCACATGCACGTTCCATGCTGAAAGTAGACTGACTGCTGTGGGCCCAGGAAAATGAGTTTGCAGACCAAGAACCTGGTGTCAGCACTAGAGTTACTATAGAATCTACCATGTATTCCATGTATACTCAAAGACTATAGTGTTGGATATCAAATTATCCTTAGCTTGGAAAGAATAGTCATCTTGGTCATTATTTTACTATTTGAAAATGTGCAAACAGACACTGTAAGAAATTTTCACAGCTTTCTTGTAATTTTCATCTTATAGAATTTTTATAACCATCTGTCTTATGGCTGAGAACAGGGAAATTTTCAGTTTCTCAGTTACTTCTTTTCCTCATGGCATCAAGTTAGTTCAGAAATTCAAGCTATGGGAAAATAAAACCTGGCTTCTGATTCCCATTTTAGTGTTGTCATTTAGTGTTACATTAAACTTGTCCCAATGAGATAATGGTGGGAGATGAATCCTGCACGAAGTATTAGTATTTAGTAGTATAATATTTAGTATTTAGAAGGGTTTTTCTAATTTTATATCTAAATAAAAAATAAAACCAGAGGTCAAAGGTCAAATTTTCTTATAAAATTAATATATAATATACCATATTATATACATATTATATAATGTTAATGTATAATATAATGATAAACTATAGTAGTAAAGATTTTATTTTCTTCTTAGGTAATTTTTTAGTTTCTGAAAGTCAAGACTGAACCAAACTCTGAAGCCATTCTCAATTGATTGGAATTTACTTCTCACTTAGTATGCTATTATACCTGATTTTTAACTCCAGCCACTCTTTTTTTTTTTTTTTTTTGTGGGTCATGGGGCTTGAATTTGGCCTGGGTGCTGTCCCTGAGCTCTTCAGATCAAGGCTACCACCCTACTTCCCATTTTCTAGAGGTTAATTGGAGGTAAGAGTCTCAGGTCCTTTTTGTGCCCTGGTTGGTTCTAGACCTTGATCCTCAGATCTCAGCCTCCTGAGTAGCTAGGATTTACAGGTGTGAGCCACCACACCCATCCGGCCACTCTCTGTACTATTTTCATCATTCAAAGAGCTGTTTTTCTTCCAACATTATGACATGATATGCCATATATATATATATATATATATATTTAATTCTTAGTCCTTTTCCACGTTGCTGTCAGGAAAAATGCAAACTAAAGAGTTCAGCATCTATTTGCAAATCCTTGTTAATTTACTATCACCAATTTTTTTGCATATTTCTTTCTACTTGGCAATTATTTTAACTGATCACCTAAAATGCCAGCACATTCATTAAAAATGGCTGAAATCCCAGGATTGAAGTTTAAAACTCGGGCAGGAAAGTCCATGAGACTCTCTTCTTCAACTAACCACCAAAAAGCTGGATATGGAGATGTGTTCCAAGTGGTAAAGCGCCAGCCTAAGGGACTGTGGCCAAATCTTTATCTTGAATATAAGTTGCACTGCTCTAGTCCTCAAAGAACATGAAACTGCTCTCAGCTTAGCTCCTTCCGGAAGCTACCTTGGCACAGTCCCCAGGCCACACCCTGGAGGTGAAGATCAAGGTATAGTGTTATCAAGGTACAGAGTTCAAGCTCATTCCCATAGTGAGCCCAGTACACGGTGTGTATTCTGGGGTTCGTCCTGTTTCAGAACATGAGCAGCAGATCCAAGGAGCCCTGTGAAAATCTCCTTTAATGGGAAATTGTGTGAGTGAGTACAGTGGGTGAGTCTGATATTTCTGGCTTTTTAGCATCTGGGTTTTATTCCGCTTTGCCTTTCAGAGCACAAAACTGTGCTTCCTGTATGGAACAGGCCTGGGGAGTTCCTCGTTGGCCAATGGCAACTGTTTTTCTAGTAGTTTTACAGTCTCTGGACTTCGGGGTACATAACCCACTGCCTACAAGGGGTAGAGTCATGGTGTCTGAGGCCTTCGCCAATCCTTATGGATAAACGGTGTGCTTTCTGTAATGACCAGGATAGAGGAAAGGTTCAAGGGCAAGGTTGCAAAAACCAGAAGACCCCAACAGCTACTGAGGAGCCCACCAAAGTGGTCTCTAGAGCTTGATGAGAATTTTTCCTCTTAAAGAAGGAGTCGTGCCAGAGAGACTCCATCTCCCAAATAACAAACCAAATATCAATCTGGAGACATGACTTACATTATAGAGTGCCCCTTACGAGCATTAAAACTGAGCAAGTGTAAAAACACTGAGTTACAGCCCAATATCTATAAATATTGTCTTAAAAAGGAAGATAACTGATATTTTAAAATCACCTTATTGCTTTGAACTTAGAAATGGGTTGTATTAACTTTTGCCAAACAAACATATTTCCCTCTTCTGAAATGTTGATCCTTTTTTTTTTTTTTTACCCCCAGAGAGGCCATTTCTGGGGCTAAAACTCAGGGCCCAGGCTCTGTCTCTGAGCTTTCATGCTCAAGGCCAGTCCTCTACCACTGGAGCCACAAGCTTTCCTTGTAGATTTTTGGTGGTTCATTGAAGGTAAGAGACTCATGGACTTTTCTGTCCAGGCTGGCTTTGGACCACAGTCCTCTGATCTCAGCTTCCTGAGGAGCTGGGTTGACAGGGGTGAGCCACTGGTGTGTGGCTTTCGAATCGTGTCCAGTCTTGATACCAAGTGGTCCCTGAGGGTCTTGGGCATGTCACTGTGTCCTTCCTAGTGCAGGAATGTAGAACCCGTTACCTTGATTTTTACAATGGCCCATAGTCTGTGGAGGCAGCTTTGCGTGGCCCTTGGGGCGGCCATGCAGGAGGCACAGCACGCTGCACTCCTCGAGGCTTCCTTCTCGTAGCAAGACTGCTATGAACGGTTGATGAATGGTACTCATCCAACATTCATGTGAGCATATGTGTGTACATGTGCACGTGTGCCAGTCTTAGGCTTGAACTCAGGGCCTGGGCACTGTCCCTGAACCTCATTGCTCCAAGCTAGCAGTCTGTGGCACGACTGTGTCCCTGCCCCCAGTGCCCCCTCCAGTGCATTATCCATGATCTACAATCCTCCAGGTACCTTCTGAAACACACACAAATATCACTCTGAGCAAAGAACGGTAAATGATAGTTCCCAGGCCCTGAGTTCAAGTCCCAGTACCAGTACCAAACACAGAACAGTTGCATTGTTTTCTTGCTCAATAGTCCTACTCATTCCTGCTTCTTTGCAGAGTGCTTTAGTGTATAGCAACTACTATCTTTTAAATAATTTAAATACTATGCAGTGACGTGTGTTAACTACCATAGCATTAGGGTAGTATGCTTTGTGTGTATCTGTTTACCCCACCATTGCCACCTTGTCCCTAGAAGAGTCTTTCTGTGGCTTTCCTGCTATTCTGCCATGTCCCTTGACATGGCCCCCGCCCCTCCCACCACCAGACCCAATTGCTGGTGGAAATAAGCCATTGTCCCAGGTCATTCAGCCAAGTTGATCTGGGTGTGTCTTCCACACATTTAATTTTTAGCACAGCCTGTGAATGCCAATAAATATGACTGGGTGGTCTGCTCTGTTTCAGCCACGTGACCCATGAAGTACCAGAGGGATTATCTCCTCAGGATCCTAGAACTGTCACTGAGAAGCCAGATGGCACTTCCGTTACACCAGCCCTGCCCACTCCTGACCTGGAAAGGGAAGAGGAAAAAGATGACACTTCAGACACTGCAGACCCGAACCCCTGTAGTGCAACTTACAGCAACCTGGGTAAGTACAGATATCACCCTGCAATGCCCTGCCCAGTGTTCCGTCTGCCAAGAGAGATAGTTTTTAAACTCACACCAGAAGCAAACAAACAAAATAATCCTAATGCTGCCTAAGCGTATGTTAAACACCTGCTACCCTGACCTCTGTGCCATGTGCTAAAGATGCTGACAGGGTTCCTGCCTGAGGAAAGAGAAGTGCACCTGTTAATAGATTCAGTCTAATGTGATCAACACAATTGTAGGGATACACATGGAATTCTTTTGATGTTTCACCAAGAAGACTGTCGTCAGAATGTCCCACATCCAGGGAGGCATAAGCAACAGGATTGCAGACCAATCAAGGCGCAGAGTGGGACCCTGTCTGGAAAATAACCAGTGAGAAAAGGGCTGAAGGCATGGCTCAAGTGGTAGAGCACCTGTCTAAGCAAGCACAGACCCTGAATGAAATCCCCTGTGTCACAAAAAAAAAGCCCTTTTCAAGATAGTTCCTGAACTGACTTAATTGATTAACAGAAGGGATAAAATATTTGAACCATCAAGAGGATTTTAACAATAGAAATAGCCAGGTGCTGAAGCTTATACCTGCCAGCCTTGAGCATAGAAGCCAAGGGAAAGCACCCAGGCCCTGAGTTTAAGCCGTAGTACCAACACAAAGTAAATTAAAAATCATGATCATGCCAAGTGCCAGTGGCTCATACCTGTCATCCTAGCTACTCGATGCCAGCCCAGATAAGTCTGTGAGAGTCTTATCTTCAATAAACTACTCAAAAAAAAAAAAAGCTGGAAGAGGAGCTGTGGCTCAAGTGGAAGAGAGCTAGCCTTGAGCACAAAGAAGCTCAGAGACAATTCCCTGGCCCCAAGTTCAAGCTCCATGATTACTTTGAGTGCAGAAATACACTTCATAGATGTTTTTAGCGGAAAGATAGCTTCGTATTGCCATAATACTCATAAAATGCTGCCCAATCTTCCTTAAGCGTTTAAGTGCCTCTGCACTTGGCATCTGTGGGTTTTGACACATGGTGAGATTGCTTCTTTGTGAGGTAATAGGGTTAACTCTGTAGGTTCTACAATGTGAGGTTTGGGAGTTCTTTCTGTCTCTCCTACTGGAACAAGTGTTTCACATGGCATTTAGAAATCTCTTTTAATATTTTCAGCAAATCATTTCCATGTAGCTTTATACTACTCCTTTGAGTAATTTTTTTGTGATTTAAAGCTCTGATATTTTAAAATGGTACATTTATTATGTTTAATTACTGAAAGGGGCTGGCCTGCATTGGCTCACACCTGTAATCCTATTTACTCAGGAGGCTAAGATCTGAGGATTGGTTCAAAGCCAGCCCAGGTAGGAAAATCCATGAGACTCTTAATCTCTAGTAAACTACTCAGAAAAAGTTGGAAGTGGCACTGTGGCTCAAATGGTAGAGCCTTTAGCACAGAGAGGCTCTTGGATAAAATTCACGTCCTGAGTTCAAGCCCCAGGACCAAAAAAAAAATGTCACTCCTTACAGAATGGTGCCTTTCCTATGGGTGGTGGTCACTTGAGCCACCAAAATTAGTTTCCTGATTACAGATACAATATCTATTCATGTTGTTCCAAGTCCATTTCAAAACACCTTGAAGAAAGATGGCTGTTTGTCTTTGCCTGTCCTGGGATTTAAACTCAGGGCCTGGGTACTATCCCTGAGCTTTTTTATTCAAGGCTAATGTCTACCTCTTACTTTCCTACTTAGGCTGGCATTTCTCAGATCTTAGCCTCCTGAGTAGCTAGGATTATAGGCATGTGACATTGGCATCCAGCTTGCTGGTTGTTTTGTTGTTAGTGTTTTTGTCCATCATGGGGCTTGACAAACCCAGGGCCTGGGCTCTTCTGCTTAAGGCTAGCACTCTTCCACTTTGAGCTTCAGCACCAGTTCTGGTTTTCTTGTGGTTTATTGGAGATAAGAGGCTCATAGACTTTCCTGCCCTGGCTGGCTTTGAACTGCGATTCTCAGATCTCAGCTTCTTGAGTAGCTGGGATGTCAGGTGTGAGCCATTGGCACGGCTGACTGCTGGTTGTTTTTGATCCAACTCTATGATATTTATTTTTTATTGTTTATTTTTTTTGCTAGTCCTGGGCTTGAGCACTGTCCTTGGACTTTCTCAAGGCTAGAGCTCTACCACTTGAGCCTCAGCACCACTTCCGGCTTTTTTCTATGTATGTGGTACCAAGGAATCGAACCCGGGTCTTTGTGCATGCTAGGCAAGCACTTTAACCACTAGGCAAAACTCCCGGCCCCTGCTGGTTGTTTTTTATGTGACATTTCTGACTGCTTTATCAACAGGAACATGTAAGGAATTCTCCTCTCTTAGAAATAAGTTGGTGATGTTTGCTCTCCTTCATTAACTGGGTAACTGAGAACTTTATCTGTTGCTTTAATAATAAAAAAAAAAAAATCTAGCAAGTCTCCCTTTGCTCAACAGATTTTTGGCTCACTCCTCTTTCTGTATCTCTGCATCCTAGCGCATTATCTAAGCACCCAGGAGGTGCTAAGAGTGTGTTTGAATGGATGAGCTAAAAATGACTGTGGTGTGTCTGACTTTGGGAGATTCTCAAGGGAGGGAAATCTGGCATTGCTCAGAAAGGTTCAAGTCACAGTTTAGGCGCTCCATTAACTCACTGGCTCTTTGTTTCCTAATATGGGGCTAGATCCATAGGCTTACTAGTTAAGGAATTGTACAAATCTTGGCTCTGCCTCCTTTTTATGTGTTCCCGTGAGAATCTCCACATTGCTCACTGTGTTTCTCTGAGCATGTGCCAGTGGGGAACTGTTCAGACACCAAAGGAAAGTAAAACACCTAAGCATGTTCTGTGTCCAGATCTCAGCACCGTATTGATTGGCAGTGTTGAATGTTGAGGGACTGGATAAACTTAGAAGATGGTTGTAACTGCTAGCCGTGTAACCATGGAATAATGTTGTTATAACTGCCAGCTTCCTAAAACTCATTCTAAAGAGTTCATTGACATTCATTCATTTACTCAACCAATAGTTACTGAACAGACATCCCAACGTAACACTAATGATTTGAACTAAAGATTTTTTTTTTCTGCCAGTCCTGGGGCTTGAACTCAGAGCCTGGGCATTGTCCTTGGACACTTTTGCTCAAGGCTAGCGCTCTGCCACTTGAGCCACAGCGCCACTTCCAGCTTTTCCTGTGTATGCGATACTGAGAATCAAACCCAAGGCTTTGTGCTTGCTAGGCGAGCATTCTACCGCTAGGCTGTGCTCCCAGCCCTGAACTGAAGATTTCAAAATGCAGTTTTAGCCTGGCACTGGTGGATCAGGCCTATAATCCTAGCTACTCAGGAGGTTGAGATCTAAAGACAAATGGTTCAAAGCCAACCTAGGGCAAGAAAGTCCATGAGACTCTTATCTCCAATGAACCACCAAAAAAGCCACAAGTAGAGCTATGACTCAGTAGTAAAGTGGTACCCTTGACCAAAAAAAAAAAAAAAAAAAAGGCAAGCTCAAGGACAGTGCCCAGGCCCTGCATTTTGAAGCCCCAAGATGGCACCAAAAAAAAACAAAACAAAACAAACAAAAACCCTAACATTGATAGCTTTAACATTTGTTTGTGCATTTGTTGTACTTCTTTCTATTTTAAAGTAAATCCATTTATGCCTGCTTGCTGCAGTCACATTTAAAAATAGTTTTGCATGTTCTAGAATTTGTTGACCGAGTGAAATATTCAAATTACACAGATAACTTGTCCCCTAAATAAGTAACGGTGTTTTCAGGGAGATTTTCACTGATGAGAGTGCAGGAAGCGTATCCCTCCGCTGCTGCTCAGCTGACATTCTGTACATTGGCCTGCATGTCTGAGGCTCAGTCCACAGTGCTCTTTGGAGATCAGTTGTCTTACTGTAGTGTGGGAGGCGTCCCCTTTGCCGGGCCCATTATGGGTTACATTTCACTATGGTAGGTGATGAGGCCTTAGGTAAGGCAGGTCCTTTCCCCTGAGTTTCTGGGGTTTTTTGTGGGTTTTTTGTTGTTGTTGTTGTTTTTTGCCAGTCCTGGGCTTGAGCTCAGGGCCTGAGCACTGTCCTTGGATTTTTCTCAAGGCTAGAGCTCTACCACTTGAGCCTCAGCACCACTTCTGGCTTTTTCTAAGTATGTGGTACCAAGGAATCGAACCCGGGTCTTTGTGCATGCTATGCAAGCACTCTACCACTAGGCCAAACTCCCGGCCCTCCCCTGAGTTTCTGGCACCTGCTGCCAGTGCATCAAGGAGAAGGATGCATTCAGCCAATAAGAGGCCTGCTCCTTCGATTAGGCAAGCAGTGAAGTCGTGAAGCATCTGTGTCCATAGCTGCAGTTTTGCCCTCTCTCTCCCTTCCTGTCTCATCTGTTCTACTTACGTTTTGTTGGTGGTGGTGGTGGTGGTGGTGGTCGTCATGGGGTTTGAACTCTGAGCCTGGGTGCTATCCCTGAGCTCTTTTGTCCAAGGCTAGCACTCTCCCACTTTGAGCCACAGTTCCAATTCCAGTTTACAGGAGATTAGAGTCCAGCCCTAGCTGGGCTTCTTGAATGCCAGGCAAGCACTCTACCACTAAGCCACCTTCCCAGCCCCTCTGAAGACATTTTTAAGCTGAAAGAAAGTAGAGGGTACAATATGTAAACTTCAAAAAGAGTAAGGGTGTAGTCAAACATAATTTACCCAGAATTTTTTTTTTAGTGTATAGCAAGTCAAGATAGAGCACAATTTATTTTTTTTTTCTGTTTAGAGAGCCTAGTGTGCCACAAAAATGTAGACTATGTGATGTTATATCTGGCCTGCTGAAAACTGAGCCTGGTGTCTGGCCCCAGAGACTTGAGAAGAATGTACAGTATTAAAAGTTTAAAATAAAAACAGTTAAGATACCAAACTTAAAAAAAAAAAAACTGACCCAGATGATTGGCGTTCAGTTAAGAGACCTGTCTCTCTTTTTTTTTTTTTTTTTTTTGCCAGTCCTGGGCTTGAGCTCAGGGCCTGAGCACTGTCCTTGGACTTTCTCAAGGCTAGCGCTCTACCACTTGAGCCTCAGCACCACTTCCGGCTTTTTTTCTATGTATGTGGTACCGAGGAATCGAACCCGGGTCTTCATGCATGCTAGGCAAGCACTTTAACCACTAGGCCAAACTCCCGGCCCGAGACCTGTCTCTCTTTTAGGAGGAAAAACAACAACCTAAAACACAAAGCACTTTTGGGCCTTGAGAATGGCTTGACTTACTTGCTGGAGCTGTGGAATGAATGTTGTGGTTTCTTTCCGCCAACATCACATACCATTATTTGAAGAAGCCATGTTAATCTTTTTTTTTTTTAACAGTGCTGGGTCTTGAACTCAGGGCCTGAGCACTGTCTTTGGACTTTCTCAAGGCTAGAGCTCTACCACTTACACCACAGCACCACTTCCAGCTTTTTCTATGTGTGTGGTGTCAAGGAATCGAACTCGGGTCTTCTTGCATGCTAAGCAAACACTCTACCACTAGCCAAACTCCCGGCCCCCATGTTAATCATCTTTATATCCTTGTCACCTTGACAGTGCCTTTCTGCTTCAGAATAGTGGCCAGTTCTTTGTTTCTCTGTCCATCTGTTTAGCAGCATCTTACTACCCACATGCTCTGGCTCCATTCCACCTCGGTTTTGAGAGGACAGGAAACTCATACAAAACCCACTACAAAAGGCTAAAAGTTCAAAAATAGAGCAAAAAGTGCTCATTAAACACAGAACTAAGAGGTGATAGCTTGTTGGGTACGAGTGGTCACCCTGACTACTCAGGCAGCTGAGATCTGAGGATCACAGCTTGAAGCCAGCCTTGGCAGGAAAGTCCTCAAGACTCCTAGCTCATACCTCCGATGAACAGCAAAAGGTCCGAGTGGTGGTCTTGTTCAAATGGTAGAGTACCAGCCTTGAGCAATAAAGAAAAGTCACTAAGGGACAGGGGACAGCCCCTCGTCCCTGAGTTCCAGCCCCAATATGGGCACCAAAGGGAAAGAAATGATTCACGTGGCAAGTTCAAAGAGAAATGGCGGGAGCTAGTACCTTGCCAAAACTGTTGGGGAATTTCCTTCTGGTGGTGGAAAATAGCAAATCTGCCCTCTCCCACCCCAACAGGTACCAGTCTGCCAATGACAGGACAGGTTTCCTCACCTGTGCCAGTTTTGCGGTGTTTTATTTAAAGCCATTTGAAATCCTTCATTCTCCCTGTGCCGGTAGTTGTTGTTGTGTATTCTAGTATGGAGAAATAAGCAAGAGAAGCAGCCTCCTCGGAGGAGGAGTTCTGGGCAAAATAAGTTCATGTTTCTATATGTTTTTTCATCCCGTTCCATCCCATTCCCAGTCAGAGCTTTGCTGGGCCCTAGGTGCAGAGAGGACAGCATGACACCAGGCTGTCAGCAAGCTGCCCCATGGGTGATGGGGGTCTAGGTACAGGCACTTGCCCTGCAAGCCTGGGAGGCCAGCTCACAGCAGACTGGAGAGGACCAGAAGAAACACACTCCCTGAGGCAGGATGTTTGAATGTGACAGGGAGGGAGGGACAAGGTGAGAGTGGTAGAAAGCTATCCTGGAGGACGGCCCTCAGGAGCAGACACATAGCAAAAGTGGAATACCATGCATCTGGAGAAACTGCAAGCTGGCTTCCACTACAGAGGAGATGAAGACACAGGCTCACCAGGACCAGGCCATAAAAAGGCTGGATGAGCTGGATTTGATCTTAAAGACAGGACAAATGGTGGAGGGGTGGGGTGGGAGAGGAGAGAGAATGAATCCTGGGGCTTGAATTCAGGGTGCTATCCCTTTATTTTTTTTTTATTCCCTTAAGGAGTGCTCTACCACTTGAGCTCCATTTCTGGCCTTTTTGTAGTTTATTGGAGTCTCATAGACTTTGTCTCCTGGACTGGCTTTAAGCTATAAGCCTCAGACAGATCTCAGCCTCCTGAATAGCTGAGATAACAGGATGAAACTGGCTCCCAATTAGATTCTTTTCTACAGTTAGATATGATATATATATAACATTCACAAATAGCAAGTTCATATTGTTATGTGTAATAATATAGAGACTGGGGGGGGCGGAAACAGGAGACAGCAGCAAGAGGCATGTCACCACAGTCAGGCATGGTGGCAAGGGCCTGAACTACTACAGATGCAGCTCACGGCCTCTGACCTTCTCCATGACACTCCATCTCTGCAAGGCCTGGGTCAACAGCTGAAAACTACGAGCTGTCACAAGGCATATCCTCTAAGTGAAGCATGGTTCTGGTCTCTCACTAGCCAAAAGTGCTGGGCTATGACGGTTGCAAACACCCCACCCTCACCCTCACACTGGATAAGGACACCCAGGAACTGGGACCAGGTGACTGAAAATAGAATTTATGGTGTTTCGAGCAGATTATTGATTTGCTTTATGGGGTTATAATTTACACCCCATAAAATTCACCCTGTAAAAGAGTCCAACTCAATGAGTTTCAGTGTAGACCATTACCAGCAGTTCTAGAACGTTCTCACCACCCCAACAGAAACCAGTGCATTGTCAGTCTACCCACGCTCTCCCCTTCCACCAGCTTCAGTGTCCGCCCCACTGTGTCTCTGCAGCTTCAGGATTTCTAGGCATAAATATTTTCAAGCTTCATTAACATAATGTCTATCAGTACTTCATTCATCTTTACAGCTGAATAATATTCAATTATATTTTCTTTATCCACTCGTCAGAGGACAGACACGGGGGTTCTTTCCATTTGGGGCAATTATGAGCAATGCGGGGACAAGCCGCATGAGTTTCAGGGTGACTCTGCAGGAATAGAAACACTGGCGCACACAGTGATTCTAGAACTTTTTGAGAAACGATTGTATTGTTTCCCAAGGTACACAGATTTTCCATATTGTCACCAACATTTGGAATTGGGAAGTAGGTATTCTCCACCTCTGTTCTTTTGCCCCTCCAAGACTTCTGTATTTACACATGAATTTTATAACTGACCTATAAATTTATGTAACCAGCCAGCTGCCAGTGGCTCCCCCTGTGAAGATTGATCTAAAGATCACAGTGCAAAGCCAGCCTGAGCAAAAAAGTCCATGAGACTCCAATTAACCACCAAAAAAAAAAAAAAATAGAAGTAAAGTTGCAGCTCAAGTGGTAGAGAGCTAGCCTTGAGCAAAAACAAACTCAGGAGACAGCACCTGGGCCCTGAGTTCAGGCTCCAGAACCAGCACACAAGAAAAGAATCTATTACAAATTCACTTGGAATTTTGATACATTAAATCTCTATCAATAATATTAAGATGATGTACTTTCATCTTAACAATTATTAAGTCTCTGATCCAAGAGCATTAAAAAATGCATACAATTAGTCATTTTAATTTTGTGGCTAATTTTTAATAACATGACTAATTTCCATTTGTGTGGCTCTTTTCTAAATTCCTTTCAGTAATACTTTATAATTTGCAGGGTACAAATGTTGCTTGATTAAATTTATTCCTGAATATTCTTTTTTATACTACAAATCGAATTATTTTTATTAGTTATCATCAGTACATTATTTTTACCCTGCAGAAAGGTTTTTTAAGCTCATTTTTTATTGGTCTTGTTAATAGACAGAAATGAAATTGATTTTCTTATATCCTCTTCTAGTGAACTTTTATATTCTAATACTTTTTGTGATTATTTAGGCTTCTCAACCTACAAAATTATGCCATCTATGAATAGACATAGTTTTAGTTGCTCCTTTCTTTCCAATCTCTTTTGCTAAAAGCTCAAGTACAAGGTAATATATAAGTGGAAAGAGAAGAAACCTTTGTTTTGGCCCTGATATTAGGAGGGAAACTCCACAGTTTCTCATTATGTATGGTGTTAGCTTATGACTTTACACAGATACCTTTTATTACACAAGGGAAAGCCTCTTCTGATCCCAGTTTGTTGGTTAAGTGTTGTCATGAAAAGATATTTCATTAGCATAGTATCTTACATTGGTTAATTTTCAGATGTTAAACCAACCTTGCATTCCTGAAAAAAGCCCACTTTGTCATAATGTTTGAAAATGTTTCTAGCTTTGGGTTGCTAGTATTTGGGGAGGATTTTTCTTTTTTCTGATCTTGGGCCTGGGCACTGTCCCTGAGCCTCTTTGTGCTAGCACTCTATCACTTGAGCCACACATAGTGCACTTCTGGCTTTTTCTCCTTCCTTCCTTTCTTTCTTTCTTCCTTTTTTTTTTTTTTGCCAGTCCTAGGGCTTCAATTCAGGACCTGAACACTATCCTTGGGCTTTCTCAAGGCTAGACCTCTACCCACTTGAGCCACAGTACCACTTCTGGCCTTTTCCATGTATGTGGTACTGAGGAATCAAACCCAGGTCTTTTTGTGTATGCTAGGCAAGTACTCTACCACTAGGCCAAATTCCCAGCCCCACTTCTGGCTTTTTCTGTGTAGCTTATTGGAGATAACTTCCTGCTGGGACTGGCTTCCAACCTTGATGCTCAGTTCTCAGCCTCCTGAGTATCTAAGATTACAGGCGTGAGCCACTAAAGTAAAAAACATTGCCTCCTCTTCTTCTGTCTTCTTGAACAGAATTTGTAAAAAGCTGGTGTTGCTACCACTTTAAATGTCTTGTTGAATTCATACGTGATTGGATTCTTCTTTGTACAGACCCCTTATTTACTTTCTTATTTTTGTGATATGGGTTAAAACCAGGGACTTGAATATGCAACGGAAGGCTGCTACAACTGAGCCACACCCCCAACCAGAATTGATTTACAGATTCTTTCCTATTGTAGGTACTTATATAAGTTTACTACTTTTTCAGCTCTAGCTATTTCTTTTTTTTTTTTCTTTTGTGAGTCACGGGGCTTGAACTCAGCCTGGGTGCTGTCCCTGAGCTCTTCAGTTCAAGGTACTGCACTACACTTAAGCCAAGCCCCACTTGCTGTTTTCTAGAGGTTAATTAGAGATAAGTCTCAGGTCCTTTTGTGCCCAGGCTGGCTTTGAACCCTGATCCTTAGATCTCAGCCTCCTGAGTAGCTAGGATTATAGGCGTGAGCCACCTCGCTCAGCTAACTCTAGCTATTTCTTTATTCAATACTGAGTATTTATTGCATGTAGGTTCTGTTCTCGGCACAGTTTTATAGTAATGAATGAAACAAGTCTTGACCTCTTGGAATTTTGTCGTCTTTTATTATTTCTCCCTCACTCTTATACTTTGTATGTACATAGCTTTATTTATATTTATTTAATAGTTCTGTTTCATGTTACTACATACACTGGCAAAAAAAAATCCTTAGGTTTGCTCTGTGTTTGTAGTTCATTTGAACTTGGATTTTCCTTAATTTAAAAAAAAAAATTGTATGTGCCACTGGGTCCCAGGGGCCCAGGCGTGTCGTCCTAGCTACTCAGGAGGCTGAGATCTGAGGATCATGGTTTAAAGCCACCCTGGGCAAGCAGAGTCCAAGAGACTTATCTCTAACCACCAAAAAAAAATCCAGGTTTGGCTCAAATGGTAGAGCACTTAACCTTGAGCACAAAAGCTCAGGGACAGTGCCCAGGCCCTGAGTTCAAGCCCCACAACTGGCACGTGTGAGAAATGGAATGTATTACTGCCTCACAGTTTGCATTCATGCTTGCTCTTGGCATTTCCTCAAGGACATGACTTTAACCCAATTTCTCCATTTATTATCATCCGGGGACCCTTCACTGCCCTCTGCCCTGTGTGATCGTCACTGCCAGAGCTCCTGAAGTGAAGTGCTTCAAACGGCAGGTGCTTTCTCTCCAACTTGAAACGAAACTTGTTGGTGGGGCCCACTCAGCTCCTTCCTCCCTTGCCTGTGCCGGGGTGGTAAGCAGCAGCAGTTCTGTGTCCGCCCAGCCTCTTCATTATCAACCATGGAACACACCCTGTTCTGGTTGTCTTCCTGCGTGTCTCTGTCTCACACGGTGTTTCTTCTTAGGAGAACATTAGTTGAGGACCTACCCCTGAGGACTTCATCTTAATGGGATTACATTAACGAAGATTACTTTCAAAGAAAGTCACAATTTTAGGTGCCAGGGACCAGGGGTTAGGGCCTCACTATGAGTCGGCCCACAACAAGGCATTCAGTTCCAACCCCAAGCTCATGAGTAGACACGTCATTATCACATGACTCATTCTAATGAGTTTTATGGAAGTCTCCTGGTATATTTTGCTCGTCTTTAAATAAATGTCCTCTTTCCATTATTCAAGATACCCTGAAATTATCATAAACCCACGTTTCATTTCCTAAGCATAAATGTTCGCTGTATAAAACACATTTATATATTCATCCACACACAGATCTAGTGCAAACAGGCATATGTAAAGTATGAATATGATGACAGTTACTAAATAGAATATGATGTAAACTTGGAGCAGTAGTAAAAGAACAGGATAATGTCTGCATGGTAAGCCCTGGCTTCCAGTAATACTTTCAAGTATTCTCTTGATCTCAAGTATTTTCTTGGTTATTTTGGAGTCTCCTGGACTACTCTGTGGGCTCGCTACCCCTCCAGATCTGCATCCAGAAGTGAGGTCACAGCTGGAGCCATCAGCGCCCATTTGTTTTGTTTTGGTGCAAATACTGGGGCTTAAACTCAGGGCCTGGATACCCTACCTTAAGCAACAGCTCCACTTCTGGATTTGTGGTAGTTCATTGCAGACTTTCCTCCTCTTGGGCTGGCTTCAAACCACAATCCTCGTAGCTCAGCTTCCTCAGTAGCTAACATCACAGGCGTCAAGAGTTTTGGATTGTCTGTGTGATTAGTGACAGTACTTGTGGGTGCAGGATGGTCCAGATTCCTCTCGGAACACAAAGCGTACCACTCACACCAGTGCCCAGCCCTGCCAGAGGAAGGCCGGGGTGCTTCTCACACTCATTGTCCCTGCATCTTGACTCAGTTGAGAATGAAGGCACCACCTGGTTCTTAAGGTTCCCCTACAGCAATCTCCCTAATTTCTACTCAAACTTCAATTATGGAAAGACTTAGCTCAGTTCTCTTTTCTTCTTTCTTCCTTTAAAACGAATCCAGGACGATCTAGAGCAGCCATGATACCGCCCAAGCACCCACGGCAACCCAAGGGGACCTCAGACGACGCCATCCCCTTTGGAGAGAAAGCAGAGCAAGAAGCCCTGAGCGCTTCCCAGGCCACGCCACCTCCACTGCCAAAGAAGATGATCATCAGAGCCAACACCGAGCCCCTCTCCAAAGACCTCCAGAAGGCCATGGAGACCAGGCTCTGCGTCGTGGCCAACCCCACCTACGACATTGACCCCAGCTGGGATGTCAGCAGCGCGGGCTCCTCGCTGAGCTGTGACCTTAAGGGTGGGGACGGGGGGTCCTGTGACTCATTGGAGAGACCGGCCCCTTCCACCGCCAACAGCACCCACAGCGCCAACAGCGTCTGCAGCTTCACCGCCCTCAGCGCCAAGGACAGATTCTCCAACAGCACGGAGTCCCTGTCCAGCCAGCGTGGCCCCTCCTGCAGACAGGCCGGGAGCATGCAGAAGCCACAGAGACAAGCCCTGTACCGTGGACTTGAGAACCGGGATGAGGTGGTGGGGAAAATCAGAAACCTCCACACGGACGCCTTGAAGAAACTGGCTATGAAATGCGAAGACCTCTTCATGGCTGGCCAGAAAGACCAGCTCCAGTTTGGAGTGGACAGCTGGTCAGACTTCAGGCTGACGAGTGACCAGCCGTGCTGTGAGGCGGGCGACGCCGTATACTACACCGCTTCCTACGCGAAAGACCCACTCAACAACTATGCAGTAAAGGTAAGGAACCCACAGCCCCGCCCCGGCTCCAGGACCCCTTTTCTCCCATCCTGCCGTTCTAGGCCCACTTGCCAGCAGCAGCTCTAGCAAACAGAAGGCCGATTTGTTATTTAGAGGAGAAATCAGATATGCAGAAACAGGATAGTGCATGCAGAGACAGAGGTAAACAAAAATGTTATGGGAGCCTAAAAGGACTCTGGAAGTCAGAAAAATCTTAAAATCTGTGATCGGTACAAATGAGATCCCTTATGTAGCTTCCATGTCATGTTTCTGTCTTTAGTGTGTGTGTGTGTGTGTGTGTGTGTGTGTGTGTGTGTGTGTGTGTGTGTGTGTGTGTGTGTGTGTGTGTGTGTGTGTGTGTGTGTGTATGCTGGTACTGGGGCCTGAACTCAAGGCCTGAGCACTGTCCCTTAGCTTTTTTCACTCAAAGTGACATTCTAACACTTGACCACAGCTTCATTTCCAGCTTTTTGTGGTTAACTGAAGGTAAAACTCTTACAAACTTTCCTGCTCAGGCTGGATTCAAACTGAGATCCTCAAATCTCCGCCTCTGGGGCAGTTAGGATTACAGATGTGAGCATTACCACCCAGCTGTTTTTAATCTTTACCAAGTAAAAGATCTTTGTTCTCCTCTCTTCCTCCGCTCTGCAATTCTCTGCTTCTTGGGGAAACTTTTTTTTTTAATATTTGTTGCTATGTGAGAAATGTTACTTATATAATGAAATCTTTACATCACCTTTATGAAGCTAAGATCTTTTTCTCAACTTGACACATGAGGAAAATGGAGCTCAGAAAAGTAAACTAACCTGCTTAAGGTCACACAGCTAACAAGTAGGAGAACTGAAATTTAAACTCTTATCTCTGACTCTGGAGCCTTTGCTTTGTCTATTACACCATTGATTAATTTCTCATGTCTGTCACCGATACCACTGCTTCAAGTTGTCCAAACTAGTACTAGGGTTTGAACTCGGGGCCTTGTACTTGCTGGCATACTTGCTCACAGCTGGAACTCTGCACCTGAAATGTACCCACTGCTGGCTTTGTCTTGTTATTTTGGGCAGAGATTCCCAGACTTTTCTAGAAGTCCGAGGAGTACTACCTAGCCCTCCTGATCTGTATCCAGCACAGTTGGGGGACACTCACTAGAATGATAAGGTGCTAAAGGAAACTGGAGCCAGAATTCAGCAGTCAGGACGCCAAACATGCCCAGGTTTCCCACTGCAGCCTTAACTTTGTGGGTTGGCTCAATTGCTCAGGCTGCCATAACAAAGTACCCGGATGTCTCATGTTTCTGGAGGCTGTAAAGTTTCATCTGTGTCATAATCACATATGGCCTGTGCTATCCAAATGGTCTGAGTTCAGATCCCGGCTCTGCCTCTTAATAGCTCTGTCATGGTGGTACCTGTCTAAGGGGTTCTTTAGGTCTGAGAGGAGACAAGGGCCCTGCAGGAGGGGGTTCATTTCTTTCCCTGTTATCAGCTTCTTCTCTCTGAGAGAATAAAACTCTTTGGGGCTCAGGCTGGGAGTGTGGCTTAGTGGTAGAGTGCTTGTCTAGCATGTAGGAAGCCCTGGGTTTGATTCCTCAGGACCGCATATAAAGAAAAAGCCACAAGTGGTGCTGTGGCTCAAGTGGTAGAATGCTAGCCTTGAGCAAAAGAAGCTCAAGAACAGTGCCCAGGCCCTGAGTTCAAGCCCCAGTACCAAAACCACGAAAGTTTCACATAAACTTAAGAAAATATAATCCATCCCCTTGGTTGCCTTTTTACTGATTCTATTCACTGGTTCAAAACCAATTAACATATCTAAATGACTTTTACATGTTCATTTAGCTTAGAAAGTCCAGATGGTGTCTTAGTCAATTAATGAATAAGGTACACAGTTGGCCTTACCTGTCTGTCTGTCACGACATAATATATGTCTGCATCCACCTGCACCCCAAAGTGACTCTGTGGCCAGGGCCTGGACCCAACTTTATCTATTACCATTGAGCCTCGAAAGGCATCTGGATCTTGTCAGTAGCACTCAGGAACTATTACTTCATCTGGGTTATGGCATCTTATCTATCTTGACACTTTATTGCTACAGTATCCCTAATGCAGGATGAGTTCCCAGTTCAGGCAGGGCCATAGAACTGTCTGTTCTTTCCAAACAATTGAGAAGTAGGGCTTGACGAACTTTATGTATTATTGCCATGCAATCTTGTCTCCCTCTTAAATCAATGGTTTGGTATTGATTTCTTCACTTGTAATGATGCACAAGCAATCTCAAAGGAGCAGGTGGCCAGTGATTATATACTGGGAGTTGTTGCCAGGTTTGGGAGAGGATGTGTTACACTAAATGCTGAATATAAATGTCTCTTTGAAGACCCTCTGGGTGTTTCCAGAAGTGCCCAATTGATTGCACAACCTTAAAGGAATAAACTACAAGGGCTCAAAACACTAAGCCAGCTAAGCCGAAGAGCCATTGGCCTCTATAAACAACTCCTGTTACTATCTTCTTAAAATACCCCTTCCCGTGCTAAGGCAATTTAGGGGCCACTAATAGGTGTGACTGTCTCCTCAGATGTGGCTAAAAGGAAGCCAGTGCCTGAACTTAGCGATGCAAAACGCCCAGGATTCGCACCCTACCAAATCCCCGGCTGCCTCTGTTGTGGATGGATTGTGGTCATTGCCGAGGCTGCTGTAACATAGGACCTTAGGCTGGGGGCTTACGCCACAGACAGACAATGATTTTCTCGTGTTTCTGGTGGCTGAGAAGGGGAGGTTCTGACTTGCTTTGTTTCTGATGAGGGCTTTGTCTGGTTTGCAGACAGCCACCTTCTCTGTATATTCTCATCTGTTGGAGAGGGGTGAGGAGTGAGCACTCAAGAAGGAACAGGTGCTCTGGTGCCCTTCTTGCAGTGGCAGCATCCGTGGTCCTGTAGTCAGATCTGGGCCCAAACCCTGCAACTTCATTTCATCCTCATTTCCTCTGTATAGCTTCTGTCTCCAAATACAATCACATTGTGAGTTCGGAGTGTCTCCATCTGTGGCCTGCAGTGGGGGACACAAATTTAAAAGGCCACAGAGTCCCCGGCGTGTGCTTGATGGCTCACACCTGTAAATCCTAACCACTCAGGAGGCTAAAATCTGAAGATCACAATTCAAAGCCAGCCCTGGCAGGAAAATTTGTGACACTCTTACCTTCAGTTAAATACCAAAAGACCAGACATGGAATTATGGCTTACATGGTAAAGCACTAACCTTGACTACGAAAGCTAAGGGATAGCCCCAGAACAGCACCAGAAAGAAAATAAAGTCCATGGAATGAGCCTTCCTTTCCCCAAATTTATGTTCTTATCATGTGCAAAATAAACCCTAACATCCTCGAAAAGTCTTATTGCAGAATGAACTCTAAAGACCTGACCAAAGTCTCATCTAAATATCATCTAAGTCAGATATGGATGTGACTCAAGTTCAACTCAAGTTCCTATGGCAACGTTCTCTAGCTAAGAACCTGTGAACAGTACAACTCTGAACAGGCTTGTAACAGGCATCCCTACCCCAGACATCAGAAAGAAGAAGAGAAAGGATAATGGGTCCAAAATTCAGCAGATCAAATTTCATTCCATCTTGAGACTCAGAATAACTCTTTGCCAGGCCCTGCTGGCTCACACCTATAATCCTAGGAGGGTAAGATCTGAGAATCATAGTTTGAGACCAACCCATACAGAAAAATCCATGAGATTTTTATCTCTAGTTAACTATCAGAAGAGCCAGAAGTGGATATGTGGCTCAAGTGGTAGAACACCAGCCTCGAGAAGAAAAGCTGAGGGACAATACCCAGGCCCTGGGCTCTAAGCCCCTGTGCTGGCACGCACACATGCACGCGCGCGCACGCACACACACACACACACACACACACACACACACCATAATTCTCTTTGACTCGGTACTCTGCTCTCCAGCCTGCTAGGGTGGCAGCATTAGCCCTGTGGCTGTGTCAGATGACCCTGGACCTCCAGAGCTAGAGAAGCAATGTCATCTTTGAAAGGGAGGAGGGACCTACCTTGTTGGCTGCGCCTGTAGTGGAGAAGTCAGCCTTGGGGGCCATTCTGCCCTCCCATGCATGGATACACAGCTCGGAGGGTCCATCCATAGAATCCACACCCCCAGCTCCTGGTTTCCACACTGCAGAATCTTGCCTCCTCGGGTTGTGATCACTGCTTGCCTAACAATCCCCTCTTCAGCTCATCTTTCTCTCTTCCCATTTTACTGCAAGCGGGCAGGAGGGGGCCTCGGCCCCTGCAGTGCCTGGCTTGGAATTCTCATCTAGAAATCCATCTTTATCCTCTGGCAAGTTCCACTTTCACTAAACACTGGAACATAGTTCGGCTGAATTCTTTGCCCCTTGTTGGCAAGAATCTCTTCACTTCCCGTTCCTTGTTTCCAACGGCGACCTCATGAGTATTCATGCCACTCATCCTGTTCATGGCCACTTCACTCTCTAACCACCCTCCCAGTGCTAGGCACAGGGGGCTCAGGCTTGTCATCCCAGCTACTGAGGAGGCTGAGCGCTGAGGATCGAGGTTCAAAGCCAGCCTGGGCAGGAGAGTCTATGAGACTCTCATCTCCAACTAACCACCAAAAAGCCACAGTGGAGTTGTGACTCCAAGGGGTAGAGCACCAGCCTTGAGCACAAGTGTTCAGGGGCAGCACCCAGGCCCTGAGTTCAAGCCCCACGACCAGCACCCCAAAAAAATGTTTAAAGCCTTGCAGCCTCTACTCAGTTCCAGAGCGGCTTCTGGATTTCTGTTTGTTGCAATGGTAGCTCAATTAGCAGTATCCAATTGTAGACTTCTGGAGCTGCCAGAAGATGAACCCTAGCCCAGCTAGTGTAAACTACCGAAATTCCCTTTCTCCCTGGAAAGCCTAGGCCAGGACGCCCTCAGGGCCTCAGGGCTGGCCAATTCCTCTGCTGCACCCCAACCTCGGCCCCCTCGTCGCAGGGACAGGACTCCACTCGGGACCTTGCTTGCTCAGGCATGGTTACAGGCATGCTCCTCCCATCTGCTACAAAATACGTGGTTTCTTACATAGGCCTTTGCCTGGATTTGAAGGCTTTTCTGTTTTGAATTTATTCTGATTGTATTCCAATAGACTTATTATTTGTATTGGTCTCAAGCTAAAAGGCATTCCAGGACAGAATAAAGAGCTCTGACATCATTAGTCCTGGCCCAAGTTCTAAAGCAATCTCTCTCACACCTCTCTCTCTCCTTTCCTCACTTTCTCTCCACCACCACCCCCATTCCCATAAGTGCCAGGCAAAAGGGAACTCAAGGGCTGGGAGTTTGGCCTAGTGGTTAAAGTGCTTGCCTAGCATGCATGAAGACCCGGGTTCGATTCCTCGGTACCACATACATAGAAAAAAGCTGAAAGTGGTGCTGAGGCTCAAGTGGTAGAGCTCTAGCCTTGAGAAAACCCAAGGACAGTGCGCAGGCCCTTAGCTCAAGCCCAGGACTGGCAAAAAAAAAGGGGAACTCAAGACCTCATGCTTACTCAGCTTGCCTGACTAGTGCTCTACCACTTTAGCCACACCTCCAGCCCAGCTTTTTGATGGCTAGTGTGGGGTTTCTGACTTTTCTGCCTAAGCTGGTCCTCTAGACCTCAGCCTTCTGAGTAGCTGGGATTACAGGCGTGAGCCACCAGTGCCCTGTTCGCTCTGTGGTTTTAAGCGGGTCTCTGAACCTCTCTTGGTTTTCACATCAGTGCAGACCCCCCGCCCTGTCCACCTCAGCGCCGTTGTTGTGCACATGTTTAGGTGGTAAAACTACTTTTAGGAACTATAAAGTCCATGTGAAATATGATAGAATAATGTATTCTTGATACTAGCAACAACGGAAATTACTGCTTCGCATTCTCCAGATCACTCATTAGCACTCCTTAATGTCAGTCATAAGCGTATTTAAATCTGCACTTAGATATTTTCCTTCTCATTACTTCAAAGATGGGAGCATCATTACTTCAAAGATGGGAGCATCATTACTTCAGAGACAGAAGCATCCTTTTTTCCTCCCCTTGAAATGATGAGAGAATGAGAACAGGCTACAAAACGTAACAGCCTCAAGAGCTTCCGTGCTGCCAAAAAAGGGAAACAAATTAAGCACTTGATATTAAGAAAACAATTTAATAAATTACGGCACATCAGTCAGTGAAGTGTTTGTAGCTATTAAAAGTGGTAATTATCAAGACTATAAAGTGAAAAGTGTGGGTTGTAAAATGTCATAGAATAGCAGATAGTATGAACATAAAGTTTTGAAAGAGAACCTACCAAGTAATAATACGTAAATAATTCCCGCTTTAGAGCGGTGGTAATTGCTAGTGATACTGATTGTGTTAAAAAATGATGTCATCATGTCTTCCCAATGGGGACCGTTGGCAGTTATGATTGTGTCACTTGGAGGGTGTCAAAGGCACCAGGATCCCTGCCCACCTCTGCAGTTCTCACACTTGACATCAATTATTAGAGCTCTGTTTCACACTCCCTGGCTCTCCTACACACGCGCCTCTGTCTCCCCAAGGGCAGCGCCATACCGTGGAGAATTCTGCATTGGGACCAGTCAAGTCACTTCCTCGGCCCCACCCCATAGCTAGAGAGCCAGAACCAGTGAACAGGCTCACAGAGGGACTAAGAAAGAAGCTTTTAAGTCACACAGGACTGGCTTAGAATGTGTGGTTCAGCTACAGTCACTATGTTAATTACTTGGCTTTCTTTTTTTTTTTTAACCAGTCCTAGGGCTTGAACTCAGGGCCTGAGCTCTGTCCTTGGGCTTTTTCCTCAAGGCTAGCGCTCTCCAACACTACTTCTGGCTTTTCTCTGTATGTGGTACCAAGGAAATGAACCCGGGTCTTCGGGCAAGCACTCTACCACTAGGCCAGACTCGACCACAAGTCACAAAAAGTCCAGGCATGGTGGTTTATGTCGATAACCTCAGCCACCCAAGGCTGGCCAGCCTGAGCTCCCAGTGAGACCCTCTCTCAAAACTAAACAAAAATCAAAGGAACTAACGCATGTCACAGCTGACCCTCTACCACTTCTACTGTGGCTTCACTTCTGTCTTTTTGCTGGTTATTTGGAGATAAGTGTCTCACATACTTTTCTGCCTAGGCTGGCTTTGAACTGAGATCCTCAGATCTTAGCCTTCTGAGTAGCTAGAGTGGCAGGCATGAGCCACTGGTGCCTGGGGCCTGGTAGATTACTTTATCATTGTACTGCATGCTAAGCTACACAAATAAGCAGCACAGCTATTAAGCCCACTTCCAGGCTGGTAAGAAAGGCCATGTCCACTTCATTCTTTGTGACAGATATGGTTCATCGAGACAGGAATAGAAAATGAGGCTATAGAGAGATTTGGGACCAGGTGATGAATGGAAGAAATTAGGCTTCAGCAGGGCACCAGGGCTCACGCCTGTCACCCTAACCACTGGGGGCTGAGAATCACAGCCTGACCAGACAAATCCAAGACACTGTCCAGTGAAGTCCCACTAACCAGCAAAAAGCCAAGTGAGAGGCCTTGAGTTCAAGCCCCCTACCAATACCCCCACACGTATCATTATTTTGTGTTGTACAGGACACCACTATAGATTTTTTTAAACAGAAGAATGATATATAGATAGATAGATAGATAGATAGATAGATAGATAGATAGTCAGTGATTAAGGGAGGGGGAGGAACATGGTGGAAGAAGCAGAAAGGCCTGGATCATGGAAGCCAAGCATGTGATTTTTGCCCTAGTCTAGGTAAGGCACAGGTGACTGGAGAGCCAGAGAGGGTGTTTTCCCCGAGTCCAATGAGGGGGAGTGGGGGTGCGGTGTAAAATTCAAGCCAGAACAGCCCCACTAAGCAAAACAATCATCAGAAAGGAGTGGCCGGTGAGCTGTCCATGGGCCAGCCAGGATGGAGACCCCTGGCCGTTGGTTACCTGGGAGAGAGCATTGGCTTGGAACCCCCGCCTCCCAGAGCTGGCCCAGCTTGTCTCCTGCAGGTCCCCCTGTGTGGGGCCCACCAGGGGACAGAGCCACACTCCTAAGCAGCCCACAGGCCATGGACCAGTAGGCCCAGGCCCAGCCACAGAGGGCCTGGGCAGGGAGGGCTCAGAGGATGCCAGGAATTCAGGATGGGGTACGTCAGAGGCAAAAGACACAGGAAGCAGGGAGCCCAGACTTCTTCCTGAATTAAAGGCCAAACTGGTTTCCAGTCTTTCCTCTCTGGCTCCTTTCTCAGCAGCATCTTCTGTGATCTTCTCATTGCTGTTAGCAAACCACACTAGCCAGCAGGCCAGTTAGTCCAGTCAGGCTGTCAGTCTGCAGTCTGTTTGTCTGTCTGCAGTCTGTCTGTCTGTCTGCAGTCTGTCTGTCTGTCTGAGCTGTCTGGCTAACCTCCAGCCTTTCATTTTCTTAATTACTAAATAAGACCTGAGTATAGGGCCGGGAGTTTGGCCTAGTGGTAGAGTGCTTGCCTAGCATGCATGAAGACCCGGGTTCGATTCCTCGGTACCACGTACATAGAAAAAAAAAAGCCAGAAGTGGTGCTGAGGCTCAAGTGGTAGAGCTCTAGCCTTGAGAAAGTCCAAGGACAGTGCTCAATCCCTGAGCTCAAGCCCAGAACTGGCAAAAAAAAAAAAAAAAAAAAAAACCTGAGTATAATACAACACATGGACTTAATTCTTCCTGCTCTCTAAACTCCAGCCTTGCTTCTTCTCGCTTTCAAAAAATCTGCTCATGGGGCTGGGAGTTTGGCCTAGTGATAGAGTACTTGCCTAGCATGCACAAAGACCTGGGTTCAATTCCTCGATACCACATACATAGAAAAAAGCTGGAAGTGGTGCTGAGGCTCAAGTGGTAGAGCTCTAGCCTTGAGAAAGCCCAAGGACAGTGCTCAGGCCCTGAGCCCAAGGCCAGGATTGGCAAAAAATTAAAACAAAACAAAAAAATCTGGTCAGTGCCGGTCACAGTGCCTCATGCCTGTAATCCTAGCTACTCAGAAGGCTGAGATCTGAGGATCCTGGTTCAAAGCTAACCCCAGCACTAGAGACTCTTATCGCAAGTTACCATTAGAAAACAGAAAATGGGGCTGTGGCTCAAGGGGTAGGGTGGTAGCCTTGAGCTGAAGAGCTCAGGGGCAGCACCCAGGCCCAGAATTCAAGCCTCATGACCCACCCAAAAAAAAAAAAATACACACACACACACACACACACACACTCCACAACCTCCTTCAGTGCAGTCCGTCAGCGGAAGTCCACTGGGGACCAGGGACCGATAGCTCACACCATAATCCTAGCTACTCTAGAGGCCAAGACCTGAGGGCCTGAAACTCTTATCCCCAGTTAGCCATGAGAAATCTGGAAGTGGAGCTGTGGCTCAAAGTGGTAGAACAGTAGCCTTGAGCAAAAGAGCTCAGGGACAGTGCCCAGGCCCTGAGTTCAAACCCCAGGACCAGCAAAAAGAAAAGAAAAAAATGATGCTTAGACTCAACAAACAATTTTAAGTATCTGAGTGCCCTCCCCCCCCACACACACACATTTCCCGTGTTGAGGATTACTTTTGAAGTACTCCAGGTCTTTGCAGCCAGAGGTGGTGGAGACAGCAGGCCACATGCTGTCCTCCAGAGGACAGAGTCCTGACACAGGGGTGCGCTGTGGAGCCCCCCCCTCCTGCCCCGCATCGGTCTTTGCGGGTTTTGACTCTGGAGTCTCCACTTACCCCACTGAGCGCTGACAACAGGATGCTAAGTTAAGCTGTGTTAACAGGAATCTAAGCGATGGTAGGAATCCATACCAGCTTAGTGGGAAGGAAGGACAGCGGAGGGAAAGCATTGCAGAGCTGAGCCCAAACATGGCTGACTTGGAAGCTTGACAGAGGTGATTGTTAGCACAGGGATCTCCCCCCACCCCCCCCCTAGCTCCATGTATGTACACAGGGGCGGTGAGGGAATCCATCTGAGTGGGCTCAATAGACACCTGACATTACCATGAATTAATGAGTAGGAAAAGGCCAGGTGCTGGCTCACACCTGTCATCCTAGCCTCAAGAAGGATTGCAGAGGAAAGCCAGCCAGCAAGACAAATCCAAGAGGCTCTAGCATCTGTTAACCAGCAAAAAGCTGCAAGCGGAGCTGTGGCTCATGTGTTAGGGCACCAGCCTGAGTGAAAAAATACAAATGAGAGCACAAAGCCCTGAGTCTAAGCCCCAACACACACACGTGTACACATGATGCAGGGAGAGCCATGGCTTCGATTATGGGGTGAGAGAACATATTAAGAACTATACATTGAATTCCTGGTTGGGCCCTGAGCTGATTGCTGAGCTGCCTCAGTTTCTCTAATGTGAACATCCTGACAGCCTCCCAGCTCTTTCCATCCACATGCCGAGTGAGAATGTAAAACACACATGATCATTATAAGTCACATGTAACACTCCACAAGTTGCCTGACTTTCTCTTCTAAGGTCCACAGTGGGTTTTCTAGGCCTTGTGATCATTTCTGGCAGTAATCCAAGTGGTAAGATATGGGCCTGCCTAACAGCTGCCCGCCAGATTCACCGTGGGGAGGCCTGAGTGTGTTGAGCCGAGTAGCCCAAGCTTTATGCCTTAAGCATTTCTTTTTTTTTTTCTTTTTTTTGGGGGGGAAGGGGTGGATCATGGGGCTTGAACTCTGGGCCTGGGCCCTGTCCCTGAGCTCTTCAGCTCAAGGCTACGTCCTACCCTTAAGCCAAGCCCCATTTCCTGTTTTCTAGAGGTTAATTGGAGATTAGAGTCTCCTGTTCTTTAGTGCCCAGGCTGGCTTTGAACCTTGATCCTCAGATCTCAGCCTCCTGAGTAGCTAGGATGGCAGGTGTGAGCCCGGCTGCCTTCAGCATTTCTTTAGTCCTTTTGTCCTGGACTTGGGTGGCTCTGGCCGGCGAGGGAGTGGGGGCAGAGCACCCCGGCCCTCCCCAGGTCTCCCAGCCTGACCTTGGGCTCCTGGGGAGGTTTGGATTCCAGGAGGCCGTTGGTGTCCTAAGGCGTCCCCGCGGGTGGAGGGGAACGCCTGCCCCCCCCGCCCCCGGAGGCAGAGGTCCGAGGATCGTGAGACTCTCACCCCCAGGAACCACCTAGAGCCATGGCCCCCGCCTCCCCGAGGGCCGGGCGATGGGGGAGGGGTGGAGTGGGGGTCCTCCGCGGCGGCCCTCGGCGGGCCTGCTGCTCCTGCACCGCTCCACCCGCTCCACCCATCCCCGAACCCGATCCCGGCCCAGTCCCGGGCGGGCTCCGCGGGGCTCCGCGCCCACCCGCCTCCTCCCGCCGGTGCCTCCTCCAGAGCGCCGCGCTGGACTGGGTCCACATCTGTCCGCAGCCCTGCGCGCCCCCTCCCCGCGCGCCCTCCTCCCTAGCCCCCTCCCCGCGCCCCCTCCCCACGAGCCCACCTCCCCACGCGCCCCCCCTCCCCGCGCGCCCTCCCCGCGCCCCCTCCCCACGAGCCCACCTCCCCACGCGCCCCCCTCCCCGCGCGCCCTCCCCGCGCGCCCTCCCCGCGCGCCCTCCCCGCGCCCCCTCCCCACGAGCCCACCTCCCCACGCGCCCCCCTCCCCGTGCGCCCTCCCCGCGCGCCCTCCCCGCGCCCCCTCCCCACGAGCCCACCTCCCCACGCGCCCCCCTCCCCGCGCGCCCTCCCCGCGCCCCCTCCCCACGAGCCCACCTCCCCACGCGCCCCCCTCCCCGCGCTCCCTCCTCCCCACGCGCCCTCCCCACGCGCCCCTACCTCCCTGCACCCTCCTCCCCGCGTCCCCCTCCCCGCGCTCCCTCCTCCCCGCGCTCCCTCCTCCCCATGCGCCCCCACCTCCCTGCACCCTCCTCCCCGCGTCCCCCTCCCCGCGCGCCCTCCTCCCCGCGCCCCCCTCCCCGCGCTCCCTCCTCCCCATGCTCCCCCACCTCCCTGCACCCTCCTCCCCGCGTCCCCCTCCCCGCGCGCCCTCCTCCCCGAGCACCCCCCCTCCCCGCGCTCCCTCCTCCGCTAATCCCCCACCCCGCGCGTCCTCCCCCCCAGGGCCCCCTCCTCGCGCCCCTCCCGCGCGGCTCCCGCAGGCCGGTCCCGCAGCGCCCCCTAGCGGCGACGCCAGCCCGCCCGCCCCGCCGCGGCTCTCAGGGGCTCCGGCCCAGCCAAGGCGGGAGGAGCCGAGCGGCCCCGCTCCCCCTCCCCGTCCCCGTCTCCCCATCCCCCGTTCCTCTCCCCCCCCCCCCCCCCGCTCCCTCCGCCCTGGTGAACCCGAGAAGCTCACTCCTGCCTGAGAATCCTGCGCCTCTTTTAATGAAGACTGGGGGGGCGGGGGGTCCAAGAGAGATGGATGACAAACGAGAGGCCTGGAAGTTACTTGACTGCCTGGGAGAGAAAATGCCGAGGGGAGGAAACGCGCACACACACACACGTGCACACACACACGTGCACACACATGCACACACGCGCACACACACGCACACACACATGCACACACACGCACACACACATGCACACACACACATGCATGCACACACACATGCACACACACATGCATGCGCACACACACACATGCACACACACACATGCACACACACACACACACATGCATGCACACACACCGCAGCAAGAACCCTGTCCATTTGCTCTGGAAAGAGTGACTTATTTTCTGAAATCACTTTGGGGCTAGAAATTTATCATCGGAAGTCAGGTCATTTTGAGGTGGTTTTATTTTTTTAAAATCTACAGGAGTCAACTTATTAATATTTGAAAAATGACTACGATGCAGTGCATAGAGTAATATAATACTCCCACCTAAATTAACATCATCGCAGGCTCCATAATCAAGATTTATGAGGACCCTATCATGTGAAATCCTATTATGGAAATCCCTGTAAGTCTGTGTTTGCGTTGTAACAAGCTTCATGGTTATGAACCAATTAAGAGTCAGGTTTTTTTTTCCCCCCTTTCTTTTACACTCCAGTCTTCTCCCATTTTCATTTACCCTTCAGCGAGATTGACCCACTATTTTTCAGCCTGTCTCCGTCCTACAAAGCCGATAGATAAGAAGGTACCACCCACATGGGCTGACAGTGTCGGCAGGCCACTTTCCCAGAGAGCAGCCGAAACGGCCTGGCAATTTATCATTTCTTCTTTGTAAATCACTTCGATCCTTTATCTCACGTTGATCTGTGGAGCTGAACATAAATTCTTGTTGTAGGATTCCTGTTCTTATCTCCTCTCAGCTCTGGAGAGCCTTATAAACATGTAAATGTCTGTGCCTCCCTGGGTGTCTAGGTAAAATTAGAATATCACAATTATATCTCCTCTGCTTATGGATGTTTAACTACCAGGTGGTGAATTCTTCGCAGAGTGAATTGACTTAGTGAAAACTAGGCATGGCCAAACCATCTGTCTTCTAGCCAGGACTTAGGGTGCACTGCTCTTCGGGGGTGACCCTTAGCTGTCATTAACTGTCTTCTGTCATACTTTGATCAGAGAGTCTCATTGCTGTAGAAGGTGGCTGTAAGAACACACACACAGGGCCGGGAGTTGGCCTTAGTGGTAGGGTGCTTGCCTAGCATGCACAAAGACCGGGGTTTGATTCCTCAGGACCATATACATAGAAAAAAGCCAGAAGTGGTGCTGAGGCTCAAGTGGTAGAGCTCTAGCCTTGAGAAAGTCCAAGGACAGTGCTCAGGCCCTGAGCTCAAGCCCAGGAGTGGCAAACACACACACACACACACACACACACACACATATATATATATATGTGTGTGTGTGTGTGTGTGTATATATATATATATATATATATCATTCTCTCATATGAACAACCCAAGTACTAGTGGCTCACACCTGTCATCCTAGCTACTCCGGAGGCTGAAATCTGAGGATCACAATTGGAAGCCAGCCTTCGGAAGGCAGGAAAATCCGTGAGACTATCTCCAGTTACCAGCAGAAACCCAAACGTGAAGCTGTGGCTCTTAAGTAGTGGAGCACTAGCTTTGAGCGAGGAAAAGCTCAGGGACGGCCAGCACCCAGGCTCTGAGTTCAAGCCCCACCACTGACAGACGGGTGTGTATGTGTGCAGATGTGTCATCTTCAACACCTGTAGTCATCTTAGCCTGTGTGTTTCGTCCCTGTGTCTCCCTCAGTCTGCGCTGGCTGGCTTTGGTGTGTGTGTGAGGAGCGCTCGTTCCATTGCTTATCTGTGGTTGTGTCCCAGCCTCGACGGCTGGGATTGCACAGGCACCACACACCTACCTGGCCTCAGCACGCCTTCCTAGTCCTTCATTGGAAACGAATCCAAGGTTCAGTAGTCTTTGAATCTGGAGGAGACCCAGAGAAGTGAACATAGGAAGGGGATGGGGAGTTGCTGGCCAGGCCCAGTCCCAAGCCCACAGCCCATGGTGTGCCGCAGATGCAGAGCCCGTGCAAGTTACCTTCCCAGCCAGTAGGGTTAACTGTTCCCTGTACCAGGTCGGACTCCTAGGCAACTGAATTATGAACAGTCTAGGTTTTTGTGGTGGTGGTGGGACTTGAACTCTGTGCCTGGGCGCCGGCCCTGACCCCTGGAGCCACAGCGCCACTCCTGGTTTTCTGGTTCTCATTGGAGATGAGTCTCCCGGACCTTCGGGCCCGGCCTCCTGGCGCCCCCGAGCCCCGGGGTTTGGGGTGACCTCTGCTCTTCTCTTCCAGATCTGCAAGAGCAAGGCGAAGGAGTCGCAGCAGTATTACCACAGCCTGGCGGTGCGCCAGAGCCTGGCCGTGCACTTCAACATCCAGCAGGACTGCGGCCACTTCCTGGCCGAGGTGCCCCGCCGCCTGCTGCCCTGGGAGGGCGCGGCGGGCGCGGCGGACCCGGACCCGGACCCGGACCCCGGCGGCGGCGGCGGCGGTGGGGAGCAGAGGAGCCACGTGGTGGTGATCACGCGCGAGGTCCCGCGGCTCACCGTGGCCGACTTCGTGCGGGACTCGGTGGCGCGGCACGGCTCGAGCCCGGACGCGTACGAGCGCCAGGTGTGCCTGCTGCTGCTGCAGCTGTGCGCGGGCCTGGAGCACCTGAAGCCGCACCACGTCACGCACTGCGACCTGCGGCTGGAGAACCTGCTGCTGGTGCCGCCGCCCGGGCCCGCCGAGCCCGCGCCCGGCCCCGCCCGGCTCCTGGTGAGCAACTTCTCCCAGGCCAAGCAGAGGAGCCGCCTGCTGGACCCCGAGGCGCTGCGGGACCAGGCGCGCCTGGCGCCCGAGGTGCTCCCGGGCACCCAGTACCGCAAGTGCGACGAGTTCCAGACCGGCATCCTGGTGTACGAGATGCTGCACCTGCCCAACCCCTTCGAGCAGCGCCCGGGGCTGCGCGAGCGCGAGTACACGCGCGCCGACCTGCCGCGCATCCCGCTGCGCTCCGCCTACTCGCGCGGCCTGCAGCAGCTGGCGGGCCGCCTGCTGCACCCCAACCCCGCCGAGCGCCTGCGTGTGGCCGAGGCGCGCGCCGTGCTGCAGTGCCTGCTGTGGGGCCCGCGCGAGGACCTGCGCCTGGCGCTCGCCGCCGCGCCCGGGCCCGCGCCGCGCGCCGCGCTGCTGCAGAACTGGCTGGACGTGAAGCGCACGCTGCTCATGATCCGCTTCGCCGAGAAGGCGCTGGAGCCCCGCGCCGCCGCCGGGCCCGCGGCCGCCGTGGGCCTGGAGGACTGGCTGTGCGCGCAGTACCTGGCCTTCGCCACGCCCGACTCGCTGGGCGGCGTGGTGAGCATCCTGCAGCGGCCCTGACCGCCGCCCGTCCCGCCCCCCGCACCCGGTCCCCAGCCACCCGCCGGGGCGCGGGGCCCAGCCGGCCGGGAGGAGGAAAACCCCGGGCCCCGTGGCGGGCGGCGAGCCCGTAGCGGCTTCCCGCGGGCTCCTCCGGTCATCGAGGCAGGCCGGGCCCGCGGTTCGAAGCCAGCCCGGGACAGGAAGGCCCCGGAGCCGCCGCTCCCCGGCGATCATGGCGGTGCAGCGCCAGCCCTGGCCCAAAGCGCAGGGGTCGGGGCCCGGGTTCGAGCCCGGCCCGGAGCCCCGGGAAGACGAATGTATTTGACTGCGGGTCCTGTTGGGTTCTTCCTCGGTCGAGGGCGGCGCGAGGCGCCCCACGGAGGAAGCGGGCGGGGCTGTCGGGAGGGAGGCGCGGCCTGCGCGGCCGGGGCCCCGCGTGGGGCCGCCGCGGGGCGGGAACCCTCCCCGCCCAGACCCCCGACTAAACCAAAGAGCCCCGCGCCGCCCGCCTCGGGACGCGCGCGCGGGGCCTGGCGGCGGCGGGTGCGAGATGGCGGCCGTCTTCCGCAGGACGAGAGTTGTGGGCTGTGCGATGAATGTGATTCCAGTGCCCGAGCCCGGCCGGCCGGCGCGCCCGCCCCGCCCCGGGACCGCGGGTTCCGGGCCTCGCTGTGGTACTGGGTTGGCTGCCTTACCCTGTAAATAAATCCATTTTAATAACACCCAAGGCCTGGTCTCCGCGTCCTCCGAGCTCCGCACCCACGCCCGGGACAGCGTCCCACTGGCAGCCTTGGCGCTCAGCCACCGGCCTGGAGATGGCAGGCCCGGCCTCGCACCGCGCGGCCCTGCAGGGGCGGGGCGGGTCCTGGTGACGGCGCCCCTGGCGGCGGGGCGGGGTCCTGCAGGGGCAGGGCGGGGCAGGTCCGTGGTGACGGCGCCCCTGGCGGCGGGGCGGGGTCCTGCAGGGGCGGGGCCGTGGTGACGGCGCCCCTGGCGGCGGGGCGGGGTCCTGCAGGGGCAGGGCGGGGCAGGTCCGTGGTGACGGCGCCCCTGGCGGCGGGGCGGGGTCCTGCAGGGGCGGGGCCGTGGTGACGGCGCCCCTGGCGGCGGGGCGGGGTCCTGCAGGGGCGGGTCCTGGTGACGGCGCCCCTGGCGGCGGGGCGGGGTCCTGCAGGGGCAGGGCGGGGCGGGTCTGTGATGACGGCGCCCCTGGCGGCGGGGCGGGGCCCTGCAGGGGCGGGGCGGGTCCTGGTGACGGCGCCCCTGGCGGCGGGGCGGGGTCCTGCAGGGGCGGGGCGGGGCGGGTCCTGGTGACGGCGCCCCTGGCGGCGGGGCTGCTGGGGTCCGAGGCGGCGCAGCGCACGTCTCAACCCGCGGGGATGATGGCGGTGATGGTGGTGCCCTCTGGTGCGGCCCCGCGCGTGCCCACGCGAGGCCCCCGGTCGTGATCGGCGCGCGCACGCGCGGTCTGCAGGCCCGTCCCGCCGCCTCTCCAGCTCTGGGGTGCGCGCCCCGATCTGGGGGGCCCGGGCCGTGAGCCAAGGCTGTGGAAGAGGCTTCCAGAACCTTCCAGGGAGGCGGCGGCCCCGGCCCTCCACCCGACCTCCGCCCGCCGCCCCGGCGCGGGCGTCCGGGTCGGGTCCAGTCCGGGTCCGGTCCGAGTACCGGCCGCCGGGCCCTGCCCTGCCCTGCCCTGCCCGGGGAGCAGACGCACACACGAGCGTGCAGGAGACACACAGAGAGAGACAGACAGACAGAGAGAGACACAGGGACACAGAGAGAGACACAGAGAAACAGACAGACACAGATGGACACAGAGAGAGACAGACACACAGGGACACAGAGAGAGACACAGAGAAACAGACAGACAGACAGACACGGACACAGAGACAGACAGACACAGAGACAGACAGACACGGACACAGACGCACAGAGAAACACAGACACACATAGACACAGACAGACAGATGGACACAGAGAGAAACAGACACAGACAGACACACACAGAGACAGACACACAGAGAGACAGACACACACACAGAGACAGACAGACAGACAGACACGGACACAAACACACAGAGAAACACAGACACACATAGACACAGACAGACACACAGATGGACACAGAAACAGACAGACACAGAGACAGACAGACACAGACACACAGAGAAACACAGACACACATAGACACACACACAGACACACAGATGGACACAGAGAGAAACAGACACAGACAGACACACACAGAGACAGACAGAGAAACAGACAGACACACACACAGAGACACACAGATGGACACAGAGAGAAACAGACACACACAGAGAATCAAACAGACGGACACAGAGACACACATACACACACAGAAACAGACACAGACACACAGACACACACACAGGCAGACACACAGATAGACACAGAGACATACAGACAGACACAGAGACAAAGACACACACACAGACACAAACACACAGATACAGACAGACAGACACACACAGACGCACAGAAACACACACATACAGACACACAGACACACACAGAAACACAGAAACAGACACAGAGACACACAGACACAGACACACACACAGACAAACACAGAGGCAGACACACAGATAGACACAGAGACATACAGACAGACACAAAGACAAAGACACACGCACAGACACAAACACACAGATACAGACAGACACACACACAGACGCACAGAGACACAGACACACACACACATGCTGCCTTTACCACTAGTTGTTACTTATAAATACCCCACATGCCTTTCAGTACTTCCAGTTAATATAACAAATGAAAACACAAAGTGTCAGAAGTTATTCACCAGGAAAATGTCTTGTAACGAAGCTGGAAGAGCTGAGGTGAATCTTGAACACCAGGCAGTCAGTCACTTTACTGTCACTTCCACAGGTGTTTTCTATTGTCTTTATTTATGTTTGCCTGTCCTAGGGCTGGAACTCAGGGCCTGGCACTAACCCTGAGCTTTTTTTTACTCAAGGCTGGCACTCTACCACAGAGCCACAGCACCGTTCCTGGTTTAGCATTTTATTTTTGTGTTTTAGTGGTGATAAGTCTCATGGGCTTTCCTGCCTGGGCTGGCTTCAAACCACAGTCCTCAGATCTCGGCTTCCTGAGTAGCTGGGATGGCAGGCGGGAGCCAGGAGGTGCCCAGCTCCACCAGTATTTTCTGATTTTGTTACACACCCGCACTGCTGGAATTAAAGGAAACAACAACACAAAAGCTCTCTTTGTAGACTTACACTGGAGGGCTAATTGAATTATTGAGTCACAAAGTCTCCTATAGTCAACTCAAGAAGCTGAGAAAGCACAATAAAATATCAGAGAGAGAGAAAGTCTATAAATTGAAACGTTGAGTCAATTGATAACATTAAGACAGGGTTGGAACTGCTGAATCTAAGCAGAATGAGTCCTTAGAAATCCAGGGGAAGGCTGGGAGTTTGGCCTAGTAGTAGAGTGCCTGCCTAGCATGCACGAAGACCCGGGTTCGATTCCTTGGTACCACATACATAGAAAAAAGCCGGAAGTGGTGCTGAGGCTCAACTGGTAGAGCTCTAGCCTTGAGAAAATCCAAGGACGGTGCTCAGGTCCTGAGATCAAGCCCAGGACAGGCAAAATAAATAAATAAATAAATCCAGGGGAATACAGCTGCAGACATTGTGAGCAGATAATATCCAGAACACAACATTGTTTTCTCATTGAGCCAGCACCGGTGACTCACACCTAGAACCCTAGCTAACTCAGGAGACTGAGATCTGAGGATCATGGTTCAGAGCCAGCTTGGGTAGGAAAGTCCATGAGTCCAGTAGTTCACGCCTGGAGTCCTAGCTGCTCTGGAGGCTGAGATTTGAAGGTGGTTATTCAAAGCCAGCCCAGGTAGGAAAGACCAAGAGATTTACTTCTAATGAACCAGCAGAAAAGCTGAAATGGGGCTGTGGCTCAAGTGGTAGAGCCTTGAGCAAATGAGCTCAGGAACAGAGCCCAGGAACCGGGGTTCAGGCCCCAGGACTGACTCCCCCCAAAAAAGAATTACCCATTAGGGTGTTCACAAGGCCTAGATACAGGGAGGGAGGGAAGGAGGGAGGGAGGGAGGGAAGGAGGGAGGGACCACGACCACGTTCATAGTAGCAAGACACCGGACAACCGTGTTACCAGAAACCACCAGGCCCAGCACCAAAAACAGTGCTGCCATGGCTGTGGCTCCCGGGGTCTGTAGTGCCAGCCCCTGTGGCTCTCGTGGCAGTGGTCACTCCCACTGGGCGAGGTTGCCACTGAAGGGTTGCAAAGCAGTGAAGATTTTCGAGGCTCGGGCAGTCCCCTATGGCTTGATGGCTGCACAAATATTTCCTTGTGCCAGTTAAGCCCTGTGCTTGTGTGTCCTGAACATAATTGTTTTAAAGCAGTGCCTGTGAGTTGCACAAAGGAACTACATTGTGATATCCCCACAGTGTACCCCAATAAAACTCAGCCCTTCCATCCTTCTTGCTCCCTCCCCGCCCCTTTTTTTTTTTGACAATTTTATTGCTTCATTGTCTATCTTTCCAGTGTCTGCACTGGGCTATCAGCTTGGGGCCTATTGGCTGTTTTGTAGCTCAGCCACTTGAATCAACGCTCCACTTCTGGCTTTTGTTGCTTTGTGTGTGTGTGTGTATATATGCTGGTCCTGGGGCTTGAACTTGGGGCCTGAGCACAGTGTCAGAGCTTTTGTGTTCAAAGCTAGCACTCTATCACTTGAGCCACAGCTCCATTTCCATCCGGCTATTATTATTACTACTATTATTATTATTATTTTGCTGGCTAGTTGGAAATAAGAGTCTCACAGATTTTCCTGCCCAGGTTGGCTTTGAACTGCAATCCTCAGCTCTCAGCCTCCTGAGAAGCTGGGATGACAGGCGTGAGCCACCCCGCCCAGCTCCCACCCCACTTTCCAGCTCTCACTCCCACTTTCCAAACAAATGTTAGTGAGGATGACACAGGGAGGGCCCGATCATGTGAAGAACTTCAGCTCAAGGCACCATGCTGTGTCTCCTGAGGACTAAAGGACCCAGGGTGATGGAATCTCACCAGCTTTATCTCTTCATTTTTCTGCACTCGGCTCAGTCACCTGCTCTGCCTTTTTCTTCTCTTTTTCACCCAGTTCCCAGTTCCTGGAAATGCTGCTTTCCAGGCCTTGTCATTTCTTCCATATCTCATGGCGTAGCTCCATGGTGCTGGGCCACAGAAAGACACCCGTGGCTTCTCCTGTGATTGTCGACTCTTGCCAAGAAAGGACAAAAAAAAAATAAAAAGAGCCCGGAGTCCTATTCCAGGCCAAGGACAGAACAATGGGCTGGCTGTATTTCTGTTGGCCGCAGACTTATGCGGGAGTTTATGTGTCCCACCGTCAAGATTCAAAGGACGGTTTTCTGACTCTTCAACTCCTGATCTATTCTGTGTGTGTGTGTGTGTGTGTGTGTGTGTGTGTGCACATGCATGCACACATCAGAACTGGGGTTTGAACTCAGAGCCCAGGCTCTGTTCCTGAGCTTGTTTTGCTCAAAGCTGGCATTCTTCCACCTGCACCACACCTCCACTTCTAGCTTTTTGCTGGTTAATTGGAAATAAGAATCTGATGTGCTTTTTTTTTGCCTAGGCTGGCTTTGAACTAAAGTTCTTAGACCTCAGCCTGGTGAGAGCCATGCATTCCCAGACTTTTTTTTTTTTTTTTTTTGCCAGTCTTAGGGCTTGAACTCAGGGCCTGGGCAATGTTCTCAGGCTATCCCAAGGCGAGCAGTCTACTACTTGAGCCATGACACAACTTCCGGGTTTTTTTCTGTGTATATGGTACCAAGAAATCAAATCCAGGGTTTTGTGCATGCTAGGTAAGCACTCTATTACTGGGCTATGCTCGTGACCCCTCCCAGACTACTTCTGTTTCTTTCCTTTTTTTTTCCCCCTTTGGGTGTGAGGGGCACATGTGGTGGACTTGAACTCTGGGCCTGAGCCTTGTCCCTAGCCTTGAGCCACAGCCCCACTTCCTGTTTTCTAGAGATTAATTGGAGATAAAGAGTCTCACGTTGCTTAGTTCCCAGGCTGGCTTTAAAACCTCGATCCTCAGATCTCAGCCTCCTGAGTAGCTAGGATGACAGGTCCTGCTTCTTAATTAACAGTGCCATCTGCTATTACAAATGTATCCATTACCTCTCAGCTCCTCTCATCCTTTTTTCAGGTATCTACCAACTTTCCACTAAACGTCACATCAGAATTTTGGAATAATAAGAATAAGCTCAGCCATGCAAAAGTGAAGTGTGTAGAAAATACATCAAATCAATCACCTCAAATTTTCTAAAGTGGATATTTAAATCAGGCAACCAGTTTATAAAGTGTTGAGTAATACTAACACATGTATAAAACATTCATTAAAGAAATAATAGGCAGCCGGGAGAGGGGGCTCACGCCTGTCATCCTAGCTACTCAGGAGGTTGAGATCTGAGGATCAAGGTTCAAAGCCAGCTCGGGCACTAAAGAACGTGAGACTCCAGCTGGGAGTTTGGCCTAGTGGTAGAGTGCTTGCCTAGCATGCACGAAGAACTGGGTTCAATTTCTCCATACCACATATATAGAAAAGCCAGAACTGGTGCTGTGGCTCAAGTGGTAGAGCATTAACCTTGAGGAAAGCCCAAGGACAGTGTTCAGACCCTGAGTTCAGTCCCCAAGACAGGCCAAAAAAAAAAGAACATGAGACTTATTTCCACTTAACCACCAGAAAACCAGAAGTGGGGCTATGGCTCAAGGGGTAGGGTGGTAGCCTTGAGCTAAAGAGCTCAGGGACAGTGCCCAGGCCCAGAGTTCAAGTCCCATGACCCACAAAAAGAAAGAAAGAAAGAAAAATGAAAGGAAGGAAGGAAAGAATAAAATATGGGAGATGTAGAGCATTGGATTTTTTTGTCTTTCTTTTACTTTTTTTAGGATTTTCCAATCCCTTACTCTTTTTCTTTTTCTTTGGCCAGTCCTGGGCTTTGAACTCAGGGCCTAAGCACTGTCCTTGGACTTTCTCAATGCTAGAACTCTACCACTTAAGCCACAACACCACTTCTGGCTTTTTTCTATGCATGTGGTACCGAGGAACCCGGGTCTTTGTGCATGCTAGGTAAGCACTCTACCACTAGGCCAAACTCCCGGCCTCTCTCTTTTTGTAGGCATGAACTACCACATCTGGCTCTCTCTATCTTGTTAATAAGGATTCTAGACTAGAAGTGAATAATACAGGCAGGGAGGTTGATGAGGCAGCGTGGATGGATGGATGGAAACAGTATATATATATGGACGTGCTGGTGGTTCATCCATGTCATCCTAGGTACTCAGGAGGCTAAGACCTGAAGGATCACAGTTCAAGGCCAGTCGAAGCAGGAAAATCTATGGGACTCTTCTTATGTACCACCAAAAAATCAGAAGTGGAGGTGTTCAAGTGGGTGAGCACCATCCTAGAAGACAAAATCCAAGGCCTTGAATCCAAGCCCCAGTAGCAGGAAAACAAAGCAGAACAAAATGCCCGGGAGTCCCCAGACATCCAGCCCCGAGGCCCACACACACTCCAGGCCCCGCCTCTCCCTGTTTTAGGCCTTCCTGGAGTGGCTTAGCCTCAGGGATGAAAACAAAAGTTGCCAGTGATGCCAGCTCCACCATAGCCGCAGGGCGTTCCTGGAATCACCCAAGGCCAAGGTGTCCAGGAAAACTCAGGTACAGGACCCAGGCCTTGGCCTGGGGAAGATGGGGGGGGGATCACTGAGCTGAGCACTCAGGACATTTGTCCTTAGTCCTAGCAAGGTCATGGCCCCTGCTCCACTGGCACCAGACTAGTACCTCTCACCCAGTGAGAGGTACCTCCAGTGCAAGGAAGCCAATTTGTGCCTGATTCCTGCAGAATCTCAGCTCCGGGTATGGCAAGCTCCCTGGAGCCCTGACTCAGGCTGAATTAGGCACAGAAAGCAATCAGTAAGAGGAATCTGTGGACGTGGGGAACACCTGTGGCAGTGCAGCAGGCAGATGGCTGCAGGGACAGGAACTAAGAGACCTGTGTGTGAGTCGAAGGTCTGGAAAGTTCTAGAAAGTTCAGGATGATGAGACTGCCTCAAGATACTGGGGTATCACACAAGAATAAAGACACCAATTCCAAAAGAACTTAGGCAAGATTTTCTGCAGACGAATGAGAGTTTGCTGGGCTCTGGTCCACGGGGTTTTATCCCTAATACGTTACAGCCCTTTCTTCTGATTAGCCAGACTTTGATTTACAATTCCTGCCCAACTGCCCATTTGAAAGAGGTGAAAAGTTCACCCAAGCCATCAAGCAAAACCAGTGAACCTGACCAAAACAGGAATTCTCCAGAAAAACAATTCCTACTCAACTGGTACTCTACCACTTGAACCATGCCTCTCTCCCCTAGAGAAATACTTCTTACACACAGGACTTGGTTTAATGAAATTAGTGTCTTGTAAGATGATGTCTACTCCAGGCAATGTTTATACCAAACAACCACTTTGGACAGAAGAGATTCCAACTCTTAACAGAGTGTGCATGCTCTGGTAGCAGTTGAACCCAGGGAAACTGAGGCACGGCTCTGCTGGGCTGAGAAAGTCTAGCCCTAGGGAGCTTCCAACATGGAGGGGTTCTGGGAAGGGCACCCTAGAGAAATAGGTAGAGAATGAAGAGGAGAAAGGGTGGTGGGCCCAGAGCAGCCCCCGGGGGACGGGACAAGCAGGCAGGTTTTGTAATATAATCAACAGTTGGGGCTCCGAGGAACCCCTCTGACCCATGAGCAGCTCCTGTCCCCAGCAGCACACACCGGAAGGCCATAGCTCCAGCCCTGGGCAAGATCTGAGATCTCAAGGAGATTACAGATTCATGCAGACATTACCAATGCTGTAACCTTTCCTGTAGATACCCTGGTATATAACTTGGTAAAGTTATCTTTTGTTAATTATCATTTTACAAAGGGGGTTCAATCCAACAAGTCCAATTGTGAAATCAGTGCATCTGGATGGGTATCACCCACCCATTCTTCCATTCTTACCCCCCCTCCATCTCTCCTCACCCATCAGGACATTGAATATGAGGGCACATTCACCCAGCCTCCCCCTCGCCATTCATCCACCCTGCGCACCACAAGCCCTAGCTTCCTGATGTTTATTTGGTTAAACCATGGCAAGCCTTCCGCCAAGGCCTCCCTGGGGGCCAGAACTCAGGGTGCAGGATTCGAATCCGGACCCACAGTTTAGCTGGGGTGATGTGTTGGGGATTGTGAAGGCTTACAAACTTTGGGCAGAATGGGAAAAAGAGAAAGAGGGGGAGAAGAAGAAGAGAAAGGGGCAAACCAAGTGTTAAGTCAGAGACAGCCCTGATTTGTATTTCACTAAAAGAAAGAAAAAAGAACCAAGAGTTAGGTGTGTCTCTGGCCTGCCACCCCAGCTACACAGGAAGCTGAAATCTGAGGATCTGGGTTTCGAAGCTGGCTAGGGCAGAAAAGTCCATGAGAGTCCTTATCTCCAATTAACCAGTAAGTGGAGCTGTGGCTTAAATGATAGAGCCCTGAGTTCAAGTCCCAGAGTTGTGACTCCCCCCAAAAAAGTGTTTATAGCTATCATGCATCCAAGAGTGGGGGAAGAGTGGAAATATCGCAATATATATATATATATATATATATCAACACATATATATGGATATCGATGTAGGCATGCTATCTATCCATCCATCTACTGCAGTGCTAAGGTCGTGGTCCCCCCCCCGCCCCCCAAGAAATGTCTTGCTATGGAACAGACTCCTTAGGTCGCCTTTTCCACCTCTGCCTTGCCACATCCCCTCCCCGCGCTCTTCTTCCTTGGTGGTGATCCTCAGAGAGCCAGTCCAGGGCCTGGCCAGGTCCAGGTCAGCACACGCGGCCCGGCCGGCTGCCTGGATGGCTCCCTGGATGGTGTGGAATCAGTGATGACCTTCCGAGGAGAGCTGGCTGGGCCCGCAGCGCGGTGCGGGCTCTGCGTCACCTCCAAGGCCGTAATGCAGCGGGAGGAACGCCAGACGGGCGCCCCAGAACTTCCTCAAACCTGAATCGAGGGTCCCCCCCCCCCCCCACACACACACCAAGGGCGGCTAGAGGCCAAGAAAAGGCGCCTTCGGCTCCTTTAAGAGGCGCAGCCTGCTCGAACCTGATTGGCGGACGCGGCTGTCTCTCTCCCCCACCCCGCAGGGGGGCGGGTCCCGGTTGCCGGGGAACGGCGCAGGGGTCGAGCGGCGGCTGCGCAGAGCGCGCGTCGCCGTCGGGGGTGGGCCGCGCGCGGGGCGCGGGGGTCCGCGGGATCGCCCGCCAGGCCGAGCAGTTCCCCGCCGCCGCCGTCGCCGTCGCCGTCGCCCGGCTCGCCGCGCCGGGCCTCCGCGGGCCTCCGGCACCATGGGCCAGTGCGGCATCACCTCCTCCAAGACCGTGCTGGTCTTCCTCAACCTCATCTTCTGGGTGAGCGGGGCGCGCGGGGGAGGAGGCCGCGGCCTGGGCCCGGGGCCATCGCGGGGGCCCCCCGGGCACGGCGCCGGGGTTCCGCGGCGGGAGGCCGGGCCCCGGGCCGGGAAGCTCTGGTTACCGATTCCTCCTCGCCCGGCGCCAGGCCGGACTTCGGGGCGGGGGATCGGGAGCGGGCGGCCCGGGCCGGGACCCCCGGAGGCCGGGGGAGGCCGGGGCGGCCCCCGCGCGGGGGGCGGGCGCCCTCGGGGTGCGGGCCCGGCCCGCCAGGCCCGTCCCCCCTCCGCCTCTTTGTGTCTGCGGGCCGGGGCTCGGACGCGGGCCCGGCTGAGCGCCCCACCCCGGGACCCAGGCTGCGCGCCCGGGCGTCGTGTGATTTATTTGTTTCTCTTCTTCTTTTCTGGCCGATTGGAAACCAGAGCCTCGCAGACTTTTCCCACCCGGGCTGGCGTCGAGCTGCCATCCGCCACCCCACCACCCCGGCCTGGCCCGGGCTGCCAGCCCCCGGCCTTCTCAGTGGTCGCCTGCGGTTGGCTTCCCTTCCGGGGGGGGGGAACGTTCCTGACCCCCCTTCTTGGTCGCCCCCAGGCGAGGGAGCAGTCCCTACCCACGCCCTTCCATTCCGGACCTTGCACCCGGATAAACCTTTTTTAAGTACGCCCTGCTCCTCCTTTTATTTGGTTTAGCCACTGAAGCCCCTCCTCCATCACCAGCTGGCCCTGACACCAGCACTGGACAGGCTCTTCTATACCCAGTCCAGAACATTCCTTAAACATTCCCTCCAGCCCTGCTTCTGAGTAATCCTCCCCCCCCACATCATCTCCACCCACAAATAGGCAGGACACCTGTTCCCTACTGGCCCCTAACAAAGAGAGAACCTAGCCCTCGCTGGTGATCTGATCAGAACAGAATACTTAGACATAATCAAATCCCTTATTTGCTGGGAGGATCCTAACTTTGGGTGCCTTTTTAAAGCCACCTGCCTGACCCTGGGCTTTCCAGAATTTCTTCTTTTTGACTCAAACCAGTGTTGCTCCTCCTTTGAATTACAGGTATGTGCATGCACACTGGGGCTTGAACTCAAGACCTCTGGCTCCTGCTTGCCCTTTTCAGCTAAAGGCTGGTGCTCTTGCATTTGAGTCACAGTTCCACGTCCCGATTTTTGCTGGTTCATTGGAGATCGATCTTCCAGACTTCCCTGGCTTCAAACTAAGGTCCTCAAATCTCAGCCTCCTTAGTAGCGGGATTACAGGCATAAGTGCCTGCCTAAGTTACAGAAGACAAAAGCCAGGCCCCCTGGCTCACGCCAGTACTCCTACTCCAGAGGACGAGATGTGGATAGTGCAGTGTGAAGCCAGCCTGGGCAGAGGAATCAGGGAGGCTCCTCTTCCATCAGCCACTCAAAGCCTGGAAGTGGAACTGGCTCACATGGTAGGGCATTTGCCTCGAGTGGAAAGTCTCAGGGAGAGCGCTCAGGCCCGAGTTCAAGCCTCAGGACCAGCACACAAAACAATTCAGAGACACCCTCCCTCCAAAATGAGAAATGTTTTGTTATGAGGTAGTCAGGTACTTAAGGGACTGAAACCTGGCACTGCACTCTAAAGGAGCCTGCTGAATTAGTGAGCATGGCTGTTGGTTTTTGGAAACGGTGCACCAGGGGAGATCCAGGCTCAAAGCTCAGGACAGGAGGTGGTGTTCTTGCCATGAAGTGTTGGACTATTTTTGTATTGTCATATTTTCATTAACCAAATTGGCAAGTCATCAAAGTGATGTTCGGGACTTTAGAAACTGGGTTTGTTAAAAAATACAAAAACAAATACATACCACACACTTGGGGCCGGGAGTTTGGCCTAGTGGTAGAGTGCTCGCCTAGCATGGGTGAAAGCCCAGGTTCGATTCCTCGGTACCACGTACATAAAAAAGCTAAAAGTGGTGCTGTTGCTCAAGTGGTAGAGCGCTATCACACGCACGCACGCACGCACACACACACACACACACACACGCACACTTGTCTGCTGGTAGGATAAGACTTGGTGACGCCTGATGCCAGTGGCTCCCACCTGTAGTCCCAACCTCTCAGGAGACTGAGATTTGAGGATTATCCTTTGAAACCAGCTGGGGCAGAAAGGTTCAGTGAGTCACCAGAAAATAGGAAGTGCTACTATGGTTCAAAGTGGTAGAGGGCTCAGGCACAGCACACAGGCCCTGAGTGCAAGCCCCACGACCAACAAAATATGAAAAGACTGGTAAGGAAGCTAAGGCACAGAAAGCACAGTTGGGGCGCCTATTATATGTAATTCCAGACAGATCATTAGTTTCTAATTGCTGGGGGACAGTATTCAATGTGACACCTGACAGGTCCCTCGTTTCTGACTGCTCGGGGACAGTATTCAATGTGACACCTGACAGGTCCCTCGTTTCTGACTGCTGGGGGACAGTATTCAATGTGACTCCTGACAGGTCCCTAGTTCCTGACTTGGCGTGGGAGTGGGAGGCTGCTCTCACAGTGGGGTTTCCAGGTTGACCAGCTAAAGTAGCCCTGCCAGGAGACATACCCTGGTCCCCCGCTCTAGAGTCCCCTGTGGTAATTTCAGAAGACTGGGAACGGGAGGGGGTGGGTAGGCAGGCACTCTTAGGGTGCTTCCTCTGATGCAAACTGATGAGGAGTCTTGCTCGGCATCCATGCTAGCACTTCAGCTACCTGTTTAACAACTGTGTCCCGCTGAAGTCGAGGAGGAGGAAACATAAGCAAACCTCTTCCCTGGTTCTTTGTAGTTCTAGGAAGCACATGTTAAACAGACCCCTCCTGAGGCTAGCCAGGACAGAATAGTCCAAGAGACTCCCATCTCTAAATTAACCAACAAAAAGCTGATTATTTCACCCGGGAGGCCTTGTTTGAAACAAGATGTTGAGCCACAACTCCACTTCTGGCTTTTTGCTGGTTAGTTGGAGTTGAGTCTTATGTGTGGCGTTCTCTGCCCTGGCTACCTTCAAACCACAGTCCTCAGATCCCTAAGGAGCTGGAATTACAGGCATGAGCCACGAGCACCTCCGGCTTCACTTTGTGTGCCCTACTAGAAAAGGCAGTTGCCAAATGTTAACTGCGCGTGTTTATCTCAGGCATTAGAGGCCAGAGAACAAACCTTGCTCTTGCTTTTACAGTATAATCTTTGCAGGGCTGTTCAGGTGCCCAGTTTTCTTCTTATGAACAGCTTAATGGAAAAACCCCTGCACATTGGAATAGCACAGGCATATGGGCATCTCTGTGCACACGTGTGAAACACTCTTCTTATACAAACCAGCCTGGAAAATCATCTATAACCTTTATCCTGCCTTAAGAAGAGGTGTCAGCCTGTGTGGCTGCATATTGAGGAAAATTGCTTTGCTATAATATGACAGGAATATGTGAGCACAAATTACTCATAGACAGAATCATGAAAAAGACAGGGAAGCAGCTTCCCTGTTCTTACAGAACTCTAAAGCAAGAGTAGCAGTTAAAGAAAGCCCAGCAAGGTTATGCATTCCTGTAATCCCAACTCCTAGAGGTGCAGTCAGGAGTTCCAGGCAAAATTAGGAAAGACCCCTATCTCAAAAATCTCACACCTGTAATCCTAGCTACTCAGGAGGAACCAAAGGATTGTGCTTCAAAGCCAGCTAGGATAGAAAATTCCAAGGGACATCCATCTCCAAAATAACCAATAAAAAGCCAGGTTGGTTCAAGTGAAGGAGTGCCAGCCAGGTGATGGAAATGTCCCCGCCTGGGTTTGGGGCACTTGCCTAGCCAGCTTGGGGTACTGGGTTCAAGCCCAAGAAATCTTTTATTTTTATTTTATTGTCTGTGTGCACATGCTCTGGGTACTGTCCCCTTAAGACGGGTGCACTACCATTTGAGTCACAGTTCCATTTTGGCTCTTTGGTGGTTAATTGGAGATAAAAAAAAAAAATCCCATAGGCTTTCCTACTCTGGCCCACATCAAACGGTGGTCCTGACATCTCAGCCTCCTGAGTAGGTAGGATTATAGCTTGAGCTACCAGTGCGGTGGCTATGTGTGGTATGTGTAGTCCTTTTTTGGTTGTTGTTGAGGGCATTTAAAAAAAAATCTGTTGTTATTTTAGAGGTGATGCCCAAGTGGGGTTATATTTGCACATGTCACACACATAATAGGTAGCTGAAATGTCACAGGGTGAATGAAGTTTGGGGTAGAATTACCAGTGATTTCTTACTGGGTAAACGGAGGAAAGTACTGAGCTCTGTGCCTCATACCTGCAATCCCAGCCACTCAGGAGACTGAGATGGGGGATCATAGTTCAAATCTAGCGCAGGCAGAGATGTCTGTGAGACTCTCTTATCTCCCTTTATCAACCAAAGCCAGAAGAGGAGCTATGGCTCAAGTGGTAAAGAGTACCAGCCCTGAGTGAAAAAGCTCAGGGACAGTGCCAAGGCCCTTGAGTTTAAGGCCCAGTAATATCACCAAATAAATAAATGAAAGGAATTGGGCAGTATTTTTTTTTTAAGCATCACAAAAACTTATGTAAGAATGAAATCTTTCTTCTTCTGTGACCATGCAGAAACATACCACGATGCCGCCTGAGCTTTGGGATCTCATAAAAATAGCTTTGTTTTTCAGAGGAGCAGCTTGGTGTCCTGAAAAGGCTCCGGCTGTCCTGAAGTTTTCGGCTGCTGGGACTTAATTTAAGCATGGGTGTATTCAAGGGTACAGAAAAGCAATTTTCAGAAGATGATTCTTTTCTGCGCCTTTAGGCTTCGGCCTTTCCCCTAAATTCCCCTCCCCTTCTTTGTCAAAAGGAGGTTTATTTTTAGTCGTCTGCCCTGGCACAAATCCTTCTTGCATGAGCAGAGCCGAGAAGTGACTAAAGCAGTCAACCCATTTCCCCATGCCTTCCCTCTCCCCCCATGCTCTTCCCCCTTTGTCCCCTCCCTTCCTCCCTTCTACTTCCTCTTCTCCTCCTTTCCCCCCCCTCCTTTGCAGCTGCTTTGTTGACAAAGCTCTGATCCCTTGACAGCTTCCAAGCCCATCACGGCCCTGGGCAGGAGGGTTTAACCCTGCTTACCTTTGTCTAGCTTCTCCATGAATAGCCGGAGACCTGAGTTGAGTGGCCTGCAAAGGCCCCGCCACTGGTGGGTGCTCAGCACCCCGCCCCCGCGTCTGGCTGAGTTGCTTGGGGCTGGCTTGCTGCCTCCAGGCATCATTAGGTCACGGGCCCAGGCTGTTCACGTTGTTGGTATTGCTTTGTACATGTTCTGCAGCTGAGCATGAGAGTGCCCTGAGCGGGTTCCAGTCTTGGGTCTAGGAAATTCTGTGGATAAAAAGGACAGTGGAGGAGCCATGTGGACAGTCCCTGTAGCTGGGGTGCAGCGTTCTGCCCCGCTGTCTGCCGCCTCAGTGGACCACTGTCCACTGTCCTTTGTGGGCCTTGAGGCTGACCCCCGGCAGCCTGTGTGACTGTCCGTAGCCGACACTTCCACTCATTGGCTGGTGCTCCACCAGCTGAGCCACACCTCCAGCCCCATGCTTTGTGTCTTAGTAGACAGCAGCAAGGCCACTTTATCAGAGGCCTCACTGCATCTGTCACAACCCCTTGTGTGTGCTGTTGGCTGGTTTCCTGCCTGAGTCAGAATTGCACACAAAGCGCAAATTTAATAGGAGTTTCTTCAGCTTGAAGCCCATCATTTTATACCTGAAGCGCAGGGCATTTTTCACTGCCATCTGCTTCAAGTTCAGTCTCCAGTTTTGTACTGTCCATGCAGCCTGAAACTTACTTACTAGCTGTGGCATGCACTCATAGTCCCAGCACCTTGAGACCCAGCTTACAGAAGCTCACTAGAGGCTTAAAAAATGGAACTCAGAGTTTATTCATTTTAAGGTTTAAAGCTGCTGCCATTCTTGCTTAAAAAAGCTTATGGTTTACTTAGGGGAACACACTCCGATTCCCCCCTCCCTATCATTTTAAATCAGGTTGCTTCCCCACTGAGTGACAGTGATTCTAATGGTATAGGAAAATCCCCTCATGGTGTGCCAGCCTGCCCACTGCCACATATCTAAGCCATGATTGAGAGTTTAGAGTGAATGCCCTTTCTGTCTTTGTCAGCCCTGGAGCTTGATCTCAGGGCCTGGGCGCTCTTTCTAAGTGTTTGTGCTCAAGGCTAATAATGTTCCAGTACTTTGAGCCACGGCTCCATTTCCAGCTTCTTGGTGGTTAATGGAAGATAGTCTCACAGGAAATGTCGCTGTGTGTGACTCAACGTGGTAGAGCACTAGCCTTGAGCTGAAGCGCTCAGGAACAGTTCCTCGCCCAGAAGAGTTCAAACCCCACTACTGAAGAAAAGAAAAGAAAAATAGTCTCACAGACTTTCCTGCCTGAGCTGGCTTTGAACCGTGACCCTAAGATCTCAGCCTCCAGAGTAGCTGAGATGATAGGCATGAGCCACCAGTGCCCCGCGGGGATGATAGTTCTGGAGGTGACTGAGGGGTTCTGTTCTAAAGGGTGTCTCTGTGAGTTCTGCACAACCTGCCTCTGCGCAGTCCTGAGGGAGAGGCCGGGTGGTGGTGAGGCCGAGGATGGAGATGGAGCGTGCAGTCAACACTTGAGGCTTTCCCGGGAGCCCGTTAGACACGCAGGGCCGGGGAACCTCCCAGGAGTGGAGCAGGGGTGTCTGGTATTGCTCAGCCAGCCTCTAGCTTTACCCTCTTGGTCTTTGAGGCCTGTGTGGGGCTCCCCAGTTGCAGGGCATGGAGAGGAGGAGGAGGGGTGCAGATCCCCAGCCGGCTGGCCGCTCCCTTTTATCCCCAGCCCGGGGGCCCGCCCCTCTGCCCGGATTGGCTGAGCGCGGGCTGGGGGCGGGGCCCAAGTAAAGGGACGTGAGGGCAAGTGAGGGCGGTCCGGCTTCCCCCTGGCCGCCCCGGGCTGCCCAGGAGAGGGAGGAGGCGGTGGCGGCGCCGGGCAGGACTCAGGGAGGGTCTGTCGGGCCTGTCCGCAGGGAGCCGCCGGCATTCTGTGCTACGTGGGAGCCTACGTCTTCATCACCTACGACGACTACGACCACTTCTTCGAGGACGTGTACACGCTGATCCCGGCCGTGGTCATCATAGCCGTGGGCGCCCTCCTCTTCATCATTGGCCTCATCGGCTGCTGCGCCACCATCCGGGAAAGCCGCTGTGGCCTGGCCACGGTACGGGACCCCAGCGGGGCGCGGGGCGGAGTGGGCCCCCCAGAGACTGCTCAGAGCTGGTGTCTTTCCCTTGTTCTTAATTTTTGACCATGTTTTCTTGCAGTTTGTCATCATCCTGCTCTTGGTTTTTGTCACAGAAGTGGTCGTCGTGGTTTTGGGATATATTTACAGAGCAAAGGTACGTTGTCTCCTCTGTGATTTAAACGATGCAGTGTGTGTGTGCGTGTGCATGTGTGCATGCATGTATGCGCATGTGAGCCAGTCCTGAGTGTTGAACCCCAGGGCCTGGCCACTGTCCCTAGCTTTTTCACTCAAGGCTGGCACTCTACAGCTTGAGCCATAATACCTGGGCTGGCTTTGAATCTTGCTCCTGAAACCTCAGCTTCCTCAGTAGCTAAGATGACCAGAATGAGCCACAGACACGTGGCTTCATCTTCTCAACTGTATTTCATTTTCTTTTATGCTACTTCAAAGGAAGCTCCAATGGAGTAGTTGATCAGCTGAGAAGTTTCTTCATTTCTTCAGCTGATGAAGCCTTGGTGTACTGCAGAGGGGTGGAATACAGAAACTTTGTTTCATGAGGATTTCATTTTCCATGGCTGCTTAAGACATAAGAGATTTTTAGAATTGTGATCCTGCTTGCACCCTGTGCTAAGGAAGAGGGCTCCTGCCAGTTTAGGCTACAAAGAGCCTGTGGGCAGCACCTCTTTCTTGCTCTCCTTCCCTTCTCTTCATCATTCCCTTCTCTTCTCTTTATATTTAGCTTGCTTTTACTTTCTGCCTATAATTCTTAGGACTAAACAGGCTGCTTTTAATCCTGTGTCATTATAGAACCATGACAAAGGTAGAATGAAATCATTCCCAGGTAAGTAAAAGCATGGTGGATCTCACTGGGACTCAGTAGGTTCTATGCCTATGATTTGGTTATCCCATCACTGGTAAAATTACCAAATGGTGGACCCAGGAGTGTGGCTTAGTGGTAGAGTGCTTGCCTGACATTCATGAAGTCCTGCATTCAATACGTTAGTACCACATACACAGAAAAGGATGGAAGTGGTGCTATGGCTCAAGTGGTAGAGCGCTAGCCTTGATAAAGCCCAAGGACAGTGCCCAGGCCCTGAGTTCAAGCCCCAGGACTGGCAAAAAATATATATAATAATAATTACTGAATGGCTGTAATTGGTTTGCAGAGAAGTGAGATCTGGGGGAACAAGCTATATTACATGGCACTAACACCATTTTTGTGAGTGTTGACAACAGTGTTTTCATTACAGATCCTAAAGACCTGCGGGTTACTTCTGCATGTTTGGCTAAACGAAAACATTGAATAAAGAGCAGTAACAAATATATGTAGATATATTTTTAAAATTTTATTTTGTGCTAGTCCTGGGGGCTTGAACTTGGCCTGAGCTGGCCCTGAGCCTTTTTGCTCAAGGCTAGTGCTCCATTACCTGAGCCACATCTCTACTTCCAGCTTTTTTAGTGATGACTTAGAAATAGGCATCTCATGGACTCTCCTGCCTGGGCTGGCTTTGAATCACCGTCCCTGGATCTCAGCCTCCTGAGCATCTAGAATTACAGGTGGGAGGCACCAGTGCCCAACTTGTCCAAAAATAATCTTATAGAGGCGTCAAAGTTTCCTTTTTTTACCTCCTTCAGGAAAGGAACAGAAGTAAGTTTTTAAGAGACCACACTGGAAACTTACCGGGAAAATGAAGACATCACTCACAGTTGATGTCTGTCCCTCGCTTGCTTTCCTCTCCTGCCGCCTGCCACCCCCTCTTCTCACACCTGGTCTTTCCTATGACATCCTGTAGCTGAACTCTTGCTTGTCTGTTTGAATCTGCATGGCCAGAAGAAAGGAGAAACTGGGAGAGCTCTGGGTGTAGCTCACCTGAACTAGTGTTATTTTTTGTCTTGCTTCAGGTGGAGAATGAGGTTGACCGCAGGATCCAGAAAGTGTACAAGACCTACAATGGAACCAGCCCGGATGCTGCCAGCCGGGCCATCGACTATGTACAGAGGCAGGTGAGCGAGGGGCGCCTTCTTGCTGCGGGAGATGCTCCCTGCATGCTTCCTTCACCCTGATGTGTTCACACTTTCCCGAGCCAAGACCCAGTCCAAGCCAGGAAGAAGAAACATCTCAGACCCTTCTTTGTATGTGCCAGTACTGCCGCTTGAGCTCAGGGCCTTGCCCTCCCCTCTTTGCTTTTTCCCATTAAGGCTGGTTGCTCTGCCACTTGAGCCACAGGTCTTTGTCGGATGGAGATGAGAATCTTGGATTTGTCTGCCGGGGCTGGCTTCAAACCTTGATCCTCAGGTCTCAGCCTTCTGAGAGGCTAGGATGGCAGGCGAGAAGTCACCCATGCCTGGCCAGCATTTCCTTTATCGTAGGAAGTTTTATTGGATGTTGCTGATCTAGAATAGCATATTTTAAAACTCTACATAAAACTGAAGCTCAGCCTAGGTGTAGGTACACATGTGTGTCTTCTGGGAACAATGACTACATCCTTTCTCTCCTCCAGTTGCACTGTTGTGGAATTCATAACTACTCAGACTGGGAAAATACAGACTGGTTCAAAGAAACCAAAAACCAGAGCGTCCCTCTGAGCTGCTGCCGACAGACTGCCAGCAGCTGTAACGGCAGCCTGGCCAGGCCCTCGGACCTGTACGCTGAGGTGAGTCCAACCAGACGTCCCGGCCCTGCCGTCTCCCCGCCTCCTGGCCCCTCCTTGCGCTCTGTTGTGTTTGCATGCATCCAAGTTGCCCTGCCCAGGAAGCCTTGCCTTCCGTTCCCATTGCCACCAGCCAGCCTGTGAGCCGGCCATCCTTCCAGAGACTCTGCTGAGGATTGCCTGTGTGTGTTGCAGGGCTGTGAGGCTCTGGTTGTGAAGAAGCTGCAAGAAATCATGATGCATGTGATCTGGGCAGCCTTGGCCTTTGCAGCAATCCAGGTGAGACGGGACCATGGGTCTGTTGTTTTTAGGTATTCTATCAATGTATTGCGGAATTACTCACTCTGTCCTCCTCTCTCCCTTCTAGTTTTGGAGCCAAGAGCATAACCTAGTGGTAGAGTGCACGCCTAGCATGCATGAAGCCCTGAGTTAGATTACTCGGTACCACATACACAGAAAAAAACAGAAGTGGTGCTGTGGCTCAAGTAACAGAGTGCTAGCCGTGAGCAAAAAATGCCCAAGGACAGTGCCCAGGCCCTGAGTTCAAGCTCCAGGACTGGAAAAAAAACAAAAACCTAGTGGTTTTGAAAATGAAAACTACGTATAAACGCTTAGTTTCAAGGGGGATAAAATTCCACTTGAAATAACCCAGGAGTTTTCCCTAATGTATTTTAATTTTTGAAAGTGTCTAGAAATGTTCTAATCTTTTGGATACTCAAAATGTCCCATGTAGGGTACCCAGGAGCTTTGTGCTTATACACCAATCCAGATGGAGATGTATGGAGATTTCCATCATAAATAAAGAGATTTAGAGCTAGAAAGAGTGTATGGAGTCGGGTGCAGTGTCTCACCCCTGTAACCCTAGCTACTCGGGAGCCTAAGATCTGAGGGTGGCGGTTCAAAACCGATCTGGGCACTAAAAAGTCCTGAGACTCTTTATCTACAATTAACCACCAGAAAACCAAAAGTGGCACTGTGGCTCAAGGGTTAGAGCAGTAGCTGAAGAGCTCAGGGACAGAATTCAAGTCCCACAGCTGGTCACCTCAGATTCCTATTAGAGGAGCTGATGATTGACAGTTGAGTGAGATCCAATCCAGTGCTGAGCTGGCTGGGCTAGCTCACACCTGTCATTCCAGCTGCACAGGAGCTGAGATCTGAGGGTCCTGGAAGAGGGAGGAAGGACCACTGCCCAGACTGGTTTTCAGAGCTCTGACTGTGCCAGTAGAAGGCAGGAATGTGAGAGCTGGTTTCCCCAGTAAATCAGTGATTGCTTGCTCATTTACCATGGAAGCCTGTGTTCAGTTTTAATGCTGTTAGAAGACTTTTGCTGTACAGTGAATAGAAATGAGTTTCTCTAGGAAGCAGATACTAAACATATGTAGAGTTAACTTATTTAGTAAATGTCCAACAATATATACCAAAAATGTTTTTAAGATGGGGCCGGGAGTTTGGCCTAGTGGTAGAGTGCTTGCCTAGCACGCATGAAGACCAGGGTTCGATTCCTCGGTACCACATACATAGAAAAAAAGCTGGAAGTGGTGCTGAGGCTCAGGCCGAGAAAGGTCAAGAACAGTGCTCAGGCCCTGAGCTCAAGCCCAGGACCTGAGCACTGTCCTTGGGCTTTCTCAAGGCTAGAGCTCTACCACTTGAGCCTAGCACCACTTCTGACTTTTTTCTATGTATGTGGTATCGAGGACTTGAACCCAGATCTTCATGCGTGCTAGGCAAGCACTCTACCACTGGGCCAAACTCCCGGTCCCTTTGTTAATTTTTTTTATGTGTGGGTGAGTGTGACAATACTGGGGCTTGAGCTCGGGACCTGAGTAATGTCCCTTAGCTTGGTGCTCTATCAATTGAGCTACAACTCTACTCCTGGCTTTTGCTGGCTAATTGCTCCCCAGTCTGGCTTCAAACTATGATCCTCAGATCTCAGTCTCCTGGACAGCTAGGATTACAGGTGTGAGCCACAGCACTCGCTTTTAAGTTGCTTTGAACTTGGAAGCCATGACATAGGGTGTTAAAAGTCCTGTGGATCTGGGGGTTCCTGAGTGGGTTGGTGGCTAGAGTGAAGGAGTATGTGGCTTTAAACCTGAAGAATTCAGATTGAGGCCATCGCTCTCTGCCTGTTTCTTAGTAATCGGTCTCTTCAGACTCTGGGCATGTGTTTATGGACCAGGTGCCTTTGCTGAAATTAGATCGGCCCTTTGAAATGAAATAAATAGCTGGGGCCTCTAGGCTGTCAGTGAGGAGTTAGAGCAGCAAATTAACTTTCCTTGAGCCCTTTGGTTACTGTTGATATTTCCTAAGAAGCTGGGTCAAACATTCTGGAATCATTTTCTCTTTAATCCATCTTAATCCCTCCTGCTTTTCTACAAGAACATGGCATGACTTGATTCCCGTTCCAGGGCGGGCTACTGCAGAAGGTCAGTTAAAATACAGGCCCTATTAGAATACAGCACTGAAGCAAGCGTGACCTTTAAAACCTAGGGCGTGTGCTGTCACACCGCCAGGCCTGCCTTGTAAAACCGCCAGTGTGAACAGAATGAAAGCCTGCAGACCGCACTCCAGCCCCGCTGGTTTTACACCAGGGAGCTGTGGGTGAGCAGAGTCGTGGAGTCCCCTGGTCTCAGGTTGGGTGGGGGGGGGGGTTGTGCCGCCCTGGGTCTTGAACGCAGGCGCTGGCGCCCTGGCCTGGCTCTTCCTGCCCTTCACTCCCGAGGGCCCGAGTTCAAGGCCCAGGGCCGGCCCGGCCGTGCTGGACGGACGCTGACCTGTGCCCTTGTCCCCGCAGCTGCTGGGCATGCTGTGCGCCTGCGTGGTGCTGTGCAGGCGGAGCCGGGACCCCTCCTACGAGCTGCTCATCACCGGGGGCACCTACGCCTAGCGGCCGCCGCGCACGCGCCCCGCGCCCCCCCTCTGATGGGCAGGCCGCGGCCTGGCCCCTCCTGACCCCGCGGCGCATGCGCGCTGCCCAGGCGGCACGGACCCTCCCGAGTCCCCTGGGTGCGCCCGGGAGGGGCGGAGGAGGAGGGGGCGGGGCCGAGGAGGAGGCGGGGCCGAGGAGGAGGCGGGGCCGAGGCCTTCGCCCCGCCCCGCCGCGCCCGGGCCTCTGTCCAGGCCTCGACTCCACGACTCCACCGCCGAGAGCGGCCGCGGGCGTGCGCGGAGCGGGCCGGAGGCCACCGCGGTCCACGTTCACGCCTGACCCGGCCCCTGCCTCGTCCTCCCGAATCCATGAGCCCCCAGTCGGTAAGGTAGCCGCGAGCGCCGCCCGCCCGCGTAGACGAGTGCTAGACACCTCACTTGTACATAGGGAACCATTCAATAAACGCGCCCGCCCGCCGTGTGCTGCGCCCGCCGTGTGCTGCGCCCGCCGTGTGCTGCGCCCGCCGTGTGCTGCGCCCGCGCCCTGGGTCCCGCCGTGGGGAGGGGGTTGGCCGCCCCCGCCCCCGCCCCCCGCAGGTGGGGGTTGAGACTGGTAGGTGGAGCTGTCTGCCTGGCAGAGTTGTGTTTTCTTCCCTTCGTGTCGTTTGGGGAGAGGCACAGAACCGCTGTGGGAAGGAAGAAGCCCTTGCGCACATCCTGCCTTTCTGGTCTCCTTTTTGCCTCTGTGAACTCGGTCGCTCACACTCGTGCTGGGGTTTTCTGTCCCAGCCTGGCACGCGACCACCTGAGCCACAGCTCCAGCGCACTGCTCCCCTGCCTGGCCCCGTCCCCACACTGCAGGCAGGCAAGGCTCCCACGTGCCTCCATCAGGAGCGGCACCGCCAGGGCCCCTAGGTACTGCCACCTTCCTCACCAGTAACTCAACCCGGCCTGATGAGACCAGCATCTCAATGTGGGCCCGGGGCTGGGAGCGTGGCCTAGCGGTAGAGAGCTCACCTAGCATGCATGAATCCCTGGGTTCGAGTCTTTACTACCACATACACAGAAAAAGCCAGAAGTGGCACTGTGGCAGAGCACTAACTAGCCTTGAGCAAAAAGTGTCCAAGGACGGTGCCCAGGCCCTGAGTTCAAGCCCCAGGACTTCCCAAAAAAAAAAAATTGTGGGCAATACTCCTCACCCCTTTCCAAGGGCAGAGTGTGGCCTGGCATCGGACTTTCCTGAGCACATAGGTGGGCAGGAATGTGCCAGTTTCTGGAATGCAGCCAAGGAGAGCCAGGAGAAAAGCCACAGGCCACTGCTGGCTTCTCTGGTGGTGGAGAGCCTGAGGGCCCCGCCTGTGTTCCTGGACCCTGCATTGTAGGTTCTGTCCCCAGAAGAACTTAAAATTGTCAAGGGGCTCAGCAACTGTAATCCCAGCTACTCAGGAGGCTGAAATCTGAGGGTTGAGGTTCAAAGCCAATCTGGGCACTAAACCACCAGAAAACTGTAAGTGGGGCTGTGGCCCAAGGGTGGTAGCCTTGAGCTGAAGAGCTCAGGGACAGCACCCAGGCCCCGAGTTCATGCCCCATGACTCACAAAAATGAAAAGTGTTTCAGGCCCCTGACTGGCTAGTCCGGTGATGGTGGGGCTGTGTCCCCGACACCTCCCTCCCCCTTTGTCTCTGAGTTTGGTCCTTGACCCAGCGAAAGGAAAGGATGCAGGAGCCCAAAGGGAGTGGATGCCCCTTTATTCCCTTGGGAGGAGCTGGCACAGGCCTGGGCGGGAGTCCCTCGGGCTTCTCAGCAGCCATCAGCTGCCCCTTCAGAGCTTCTCCAGGTAGGACCCAGGGACAAAGCCCCGCTGCCCGTTTCGCTCCACCGTCCACCAGCCGTCCTCCCCTTCCAGCACGACAGCCAGGATGTCGCCTGCAGAAAGGTCCAGCTCCTCGGAGTTCTGCAGAGAGGAACAAGCCTGAGGCCTGAGGCCTGAGGCCCTGGCCTCCCAGCTGGGCCCAGAGGGTGGAAAGCACCCCACGAGAGGGTGGCCTGGGCTGGCTTTTCTGTGGCTGCGCCTCTGGACCATACGAGTGTTTGCCGTGCCCACAGCGCCCCCTACTGCCGGCCTGCACCCTCACCTTTCCAGCTCTGCACCCCTCTGGGCACTGTGGATTGGCCTGACTGGCCTGTGGTTATCTTGACACATCTGTCTTCCCTCCCTCTCCCTCCTTCACACCACACACACGCGCGCACGCGACATCAGAAAGTCACTTCTAGCTTGGCCAGGAGATTTGTGATGGTTTCCACACCCTCAGTCAGAGGTAGAGGCCCTGGCGGGCTGCGTGGAAGAGGGCTGGGCGCACCTGGGCTTTGTAGTCGTAGAGGGCACGGTAGTCCTGGGTGGGTGGCTCGTGTTTGCCCTGTGGGCCCTGCAGGCTGATGGCAGTGTACACCAGCTCCTGCTGCTCCGGCGCGGAGGCCAGGGTCTCTGTGGGGGCTGCAGGCAGGGTGAGACCCGGCCCCTTCCCCATCCTTCCCCTCCCCTGCAGCCGCCCGCGTCACACGTTTACCAGCGAGGGTGTGCGTGGATGTGGTCTTGGGGCTTCCGTGAAGCAGGCCGGAGAACCTGGGGTCAGGGAAGAGAGGGTGGGGAGCCATAAGCGAGGGATTGTCCCTGGATTCCCTCGGGGCAGGACAGCATGAGACTCATCTCCATTTACAAGCTACAAGTGGAGTCATGTCTGGGACAGCACCCAGGCCCTGAGTTCAAGTCCCAGGACCTGCATAAAAAGCCCAGTCTCCACTCTTGGCATCTCCCTCCGGGAAGAGCCATCCTTCAAGGCTCAGCAGACTCCTTCCCCTACATAGGACCGGCGCAGTGAGCCTTGGTGTCGCCTGGGGAGTTCTCGAAGGCTCTGTGCTTGGGCTCCTGGGCCAGTCACGCCTGCGGCCTGGTGGTAACAGCCTCAGAGCAGCGCCCGCCCAGAGCTGAGCTCAGTGGCTGGCTGCTGCCTGCTGGGATGCAGCTGAATGCCAAGTACTTCCATCCGGGGGCAGAGGGCACCCCCGGGGCAGATGCATCTGCTGGGTCCACCAGGGCCCAGTCCCTCAACACAGCACGGCACAAGCGTCCACACTGAGTGCCGATGGCCGTGCGGGTTGATGCCCGCTGCCCAGCCTCTGTGCCCTGTGTGCCGTCTGTGCAGTCTCACCTCTTTATCATGCCACAGGCCAGCGGCATGCCAGGGCTGCCAGCCAGAGGGGTCACTTCCCGGTCATAGTAGTTCTGGTACGGCACTGGAGCTGTGTGCAGACAGCAAGCCCGTGAGGCCACGGGGGGACCGCAGGGTCCCTGTCCCCAACCCAGGCTGAGGTCCCACTTTCCCTCTGGGCTGGACCATCCTGGGGCTCCTATTGTGGGAATCTCAAGAGCACATCCTCACTGCTCGGGAGACTGAGATCTGAGGATCATGGTTCAAAGCCACCCCAGGCAGGAAAGTCCACGAGCTGTATCCACAGAGAGCTGGTGCTGGGGTTCTAAGGCCCCAAGTTCAAACCCCACCACCACCAACAGAACAGCCTCCTACCTGGGGGCTCCGTGCCTGTGCTCTTGGCCTGGATGAAGCTGTTGATGTCCGTATCGACACTGCACCCCTCCAGCGTCAGCCGCACCTCCTCATAAAGCTGGGGATGCGCATAGTGGAGGCTGGAGGCCAGAGGCCAGCCTCTACCCCAGGTCCACTCCACATCCCCACCTGGCATTGCCACCGCTTAGCCCCAGAAATGAGACAGCCAGCAGGGAGTGGCTATCCACCCCGGGGCTCCTGAACCCCCAGGCTCCATCCTCTAAGGGGAGCCCCTGTTCCCCCACGCCACACACATAGATGTCCTCCTGCTTTGTTAAAGGACAGCCACACCCCCCAGCCACAGTAAAGAGCAGCTGGAGCCAGGGTGCAAGAACCCTGACCCGGGGGGCTCGAGGCTGGGGTCCCAGAAGAGCTACTGGTGCACTGAGGAATGGGGGTGCAAGGCTCACCCCCACCCCTCACCCCCACCTCGTCGTCCTTGACGCACTGCACGGAGAGCTGGTTGCAGTGAACCCACAGGGCGTTTCGGAGGATGGTAAGCCGGTCAAACTCCTGCAGCTGGAAGGCCTGGGAGCAGGGGGACCGGGGAGGAGGGATTGGGGGCCTGCAGGACAGGCCTCCCTGTGGGGTCACAGTCCCAGTGCTGGGGCTGCCAGCCCCCACCCCCAAGCGGAGGCTGGCATGGGAGCCAGGCCCTGGGGCCTGAGCACTGTCCCTGAGCTTCTGTGTTCAAGGCTGGGGCTCTACCCTTGAGCCACACCTCTACTTCCACTTTTATTTGGGGGTTCACTGGAGGTAGTCTCAGGCTAGCTTTGCACAGCCCTCAACCTCCTCAATTGCTAGAACTACAGACGTGTGCTGCCATGCCCGGCTATGGCTCCTTCTTTGGGACCAGGGAACAAGGATAGGAGGGTCGCAGCTGGGGAAACTGAGGCCGTGTGCTGGGTCCTCACCTCACAGGTGGTCCGGTGTTCCTGCTCCCACTCTCCCCGAAGTTTCTCCAGCTGCTCAATGCTTTGCCTGTACACTCGTTCTAGAAGCAGGGGGACCCTTAGGCGGGGCTCCCTCCTCCTCTCTGCGGCCCAGTGCCTGGCACCCCACATCCCTTGCTTCCTACAGGCCCATCCTGGGGTCCCCCTCCACACACAGCCAGGGAGCGGTGTAGCTGCTGACAGCGCTCCCCAGCCCGACCTGGCCCTGGTTCAGGGCTCAGAACCCCCCTGAACCCCACCTTTCATACCCTCACAAGTGGGAAACTAAGGCAGCCAGGCAGGAAGGGGGAAAATCCCAGGGCCTGCGGGGCCTCGGACGGGGCCGAAGGGCTGAGTGGCAGCCAGGACCACATACCTGCCTCAGTGGCCGAGTCCTTGCACTGCTTGGCTTTGTTCTGGCTCTGAAGAGATGGGGGGCGGGGGGGGGCGGTGCTGAGCCTGGGAGACACTGAAGCCTCACCCCCCCCAAGACCAGGCTGCTTCCCGTGAAAAGGGAATTCCAAATGGCCAGAGAGCCAGGCATGGCGTCCCAGCCTGTCCTCTTAACTCCTCGGGAGGCAGAAAATGGGGGATCGTGATCTGAGGCCAAGAATAAGTCATTCCCTAGACCTCATCTCAAGCGTTGGCAGGGCGCAGTCACACACACCCGCTGTCCAGCAGCTAAGGGGAGTGCACAGAGACCACAGGCCCGGCATAAAGCAAGGGGAAAAATGGGCTGGTGACAGAGCAGGGGTGGGGGACTCTGCAGGAATGCTGGGTGCCATGTGGGCGCTGTGTGATGGGACACTGGGTGGCTAGGAGCCCAGAGGTCAGAGCAGTTGAGAACCCAGGCCCTGGACAGCCTGTTTGTAGCCTCTCCAGGCCTCAGTTTCCTCTTTGTGGCATGGCCCTACCGAGCTCCTCTGCTGGGATCATTGAGGGGATTGGCGTCTACTTATTGCCCTGCCTGAGGAACAGTCCTGGGGTGCAGCCTGGGAAATGGCAAAGGGGAGCAGGGGAGCCTTTTCTCACCATGCTGCTATTCAAGGAAGCCCCTCAAATTAGAGAGCCAGAGAAGCATCGGGCCGATCGTGGGGTGTCGGCAGCCCAGCCCCACGCACCTTCTCTATCTGCTTGTGATGGCCGCCTGCGCCCAGGCGCTCCACCGCCTGCTCTGCGTCATCTGCATCGCGGCACTTCTGCTCGTACGCCTTCTTGGACTGTGGGAATAGAAGGGGTGACTGGGGGTTCAGGGGTGAGGGAGGAGCATCCCTCAGGGATGGGGGTCCAGGGTCAGGAACTGAGGTGGAGCAGAGGCCTGTGGGAAATTTTGCTCCAGGCTCCCCCAAAACAGGCTTGCCAGAGCCAACCCTACCTGAACCCCTGTAGCTAGGACAGGCCTTTGCACTGCTGCCTCTGGGTGGGTGGGGGAAGAGAGGGAGAGAGAGGGAGGGGGGAGAGGGAGAGAGAGGGGGACACCCAGTGCCAGTACCAAGACTTGATCTCGGGGCCTCAGTGCTGTTCCTTATTTTTTGGCTCAAGGCTGGCACTCTACCACTTGAGCCACACTTGCAGTTTTTTGCTGACGCCAGTGCCTGCTGGGAACTTCCGAGGTTGCTCCCCCACTCCACCCCACAAGCCCCCTCTCTAGGGCTGTCCCTTTGCCCTTCAGGCAGGGCTCCTGAGTGGGGCAGGGCTGGTCCACTTGGGCCTGGGGTATCTGCTGTGGCCCCCAGCAGGCGGATCTCACCCCAGATGCCCAGCGTAGGGGTCCCCGGCAAGGGCCGCTCACCTCCATGGCCTTCTTGTATAAGGACAGCTTGCTCTTCTGTACACGGTCCATGACAGCCTCGTACTGCAGGGGACACAGGCTCTGAGCTGGGCTGGAGGGGCCAGGGGCTGAGGCCTGGTACCCCCCCACTCCAGAATCTAGGGTGCTGGCCTCTCCTAGAGCCGCCTCTGGCTCAGACAGGCCAAAGGGAAGCCGAGGCTGGTGGCTCACACCTGTCATTTGAGCTGTTCAGGAGGCTGAAATAGGAGGGTCATGGTTCAAAGCCAGCCTTTGCAGCAAAGTCCATGAGACTGTGTATCTCCAGGGAACCACCAGAAAACAGGAAGTGGTGCTGTGACTCAAAGAGGTAGAAGGCCAGCCTTAAACAGAAAAACTCAGGGACAGTGCCCAGGCCCTGAGTTCAAGACCTACAACCAACCAAAACAAACAAAACCGCTAGATTCTGGTGAGTCCCACCTAAAATCCTAGCTACACAGGAGGCTGAGATTTGAGGTTCATGGGTTCAAAGCCAGCACAGGTAGAAGTCCCTGGGACTTATCATCAATTAACCACTCAAAAACCAGAAAGGAGCAGAGTGGCTCAAAGAGCACTAGCCTTGAGGACAAGAGCTCGGGGACAGCGCCCAGGCCCTGAGTTCAAGCCGTGGGACCAACACACATACATATGGCACAGAACGTGGGGTTTGAAGCGGGATAAGAATCCACTGTCTTCGTTTTCCATGCTTTCACGATGGCTCTGCCTCTCCTCGCCCCTCTCTGAGGTCCTCAGAGGCTGAGTCTGGCCTCACACCCAGGTCCTCCCTGCCAGGCCTCTCCCAGGAGGCTCACAAATCCCACCCCCCTGAGAAGCATCCTGGGCCTCTCTCCACGCCATGCTGCCTGGTGAAGGCTCCAGCTTCTACCACAGCCTCACCCTGACCATCTCCAGACCCTGTGTCAACATTATCAGGACGACCAAGCAGGGTGGCACATGCTTATAATCCCAGCTATTCAGGAGGCAGAGATGGAAGATCCCAGCCCCTGACTGGCCAGGGGAGAAACAATGAAAGCCTTGTCTCCAAAACAAGACAAAAGAGACGGGGGGTTGTGGTTGAAGTGGTAGAACACCTGCCCAGCACGCGTGAAGCCCTGAGTTCAAACCATGCTACTATCCCCCAAAATACCAGCATCTTCCATCCCCCCAGGCACTGGCACGGGACCCCACGGGGAATGTCACCATCACGCCAAGCCCCGCCCTCCCCCTTCCCTCCCCCCCCGGAGGCTGCCCCTGGCCTCCCCCCACCCCTGCCCCACCCCCTGGACCAGGCCGGAGCTCACCTTCTTCCTCTGCTCCTTCTGCCTCTCCCGGAACTCCTCCAGACTCCGAAGTTCATCTCGCAGGGCCAGCGCCAGCTGCATGTGGGCACTGCCCACGTTTTCTGTCTCTAAGGTCGCAGCATGCCCTCAGCCACCCCAGCTCACCCAAGGTGGACCAGCCCAGACCCCATCGCCACCATCCAGGCAATCCACCACCAGGGAGGGGAGGACTTACGCTGCTTCAGGGAGTCAAAGGCAGCCCTCAGGGAGCTGGAAATAAAAAGGTTCTGTCAGTGGGGAGGCAGTACCATGCCCACCAGAAGTGCTGGCTGCTCCAGGAGGACTTTTATTTTGGAAGGGGGACATTGGGCTATATAAGCTGTCCCATACTGGAAGAAGCTTCTGGAAGGGAAAGTCCTCTCTGGCAGAAGGAGGTATAGACATGCGTGGCTCCTGTCTGCGTCCTTCTACACCTCCAGGACCCCCCTCTCCTCCAGTGGGTTCCTAGGGTCCTTTGGGCCCAGGAGAGCCATCTGCGGTGGGCAGCATCCAGCCTCCAGAGGGCAGCCCTGTTGCTCTCCGCTCTGGAGCAACAATGTCGTAGTGCTGAGGTTGTTGACTGCACCAATGAGTGAGCAGGTGCCTGTGGCTCACACCTGACATCCTAGCAACTCAAGAGGCTGGGATCTGAAGATCGTGGTTCAAAGCCAGCCCCGACAGGAGAGTCCATGAGACTCTTATCTCCAGTGAACCCCAAACAGCTGGAAGTGGAGCTGTGGCTCAAGTGGTAGAGCGCCAGCCTTGAGCAAAAACAAAACTCAGAGCCAGCTCCCAGGCCCCCGAGTTCAAGCCCAGGACCGGCATGCATGCACACACAAGCACACACATGCACACGCATGCACACACGTGCACACACACAGAAGGCTGCATATACATGGAGCTTGAATGGAGCCAAGGCCTGGGCCAGCATGCACAGCCCAGTCCAGACCCCAGCCCAGGTCTGGGGCGGGACGGGGGGGAGGAGGGCCACTGAGCAGTCACAGGCCCGGTTTTTGGGGACAGGGCCTCTGCCTGCTCCAGAAGCTGACCCTGCAGCCAGACAGCCCGGCTTCAGCCCAAGCTCTGACACTGTAAGACCCCTGGGCAGGCTCGATGGGGTCTCCGGCCGCCACCCTATGGGTTACCGCCCCAGCCCTGGCCCGGTTGTGTGGCACCAGAATCCAGGTCTCTGTAGAGCCAGGCAGTTGGAGGCAGAAGGGGAAACTGAGGCCCGGGTATGACAGGGGCTGTCCAGGGACTCGCTGCAGAGTGGCTCGCCTGCCCCCTTGTGGCCACGTGGCCACATGACATGCACCGCAGACCCTCGGCCCCTCGCCCCACCTCCGCCCAGGGGAGCCTTACTTGATCTCGGTGTGGCCGCCTGCTTTCCTAGCGATCTGCACCAGCTCCTTCCCGTAGCGCTCCTCCGCCTGTGCCCTGCCAGGGTGGCGTCACCAAGTCACCAAGTCTACGCCCGTGTGCCCCCTCCCGGCCCCAGGTCCATGGGGCTGGACTCAGGGTCCCCCCCCTCCTGGAATCAGTTCTGGCCACATGCAGGCTGGGTTAGTGTGTGAGAGTGTGTGTGTGTGGGGGGGTGTGAGTGTGTGCGTGTGTGTGAGGGGCTTGCACTCGGGGCCTGGGTGTTGCCCATTGGCTGTTCCATTCGAGACAGGTGCTCTACCACTTGAGTTAGGCCCCCATTTCTGCCTTTTGGGCAGATGACTGGAGAAGAGCATTGTAGACGTGGCCGGGGGCCGCTGGCCTCGCCTGTCACCCAGCTACGCAGGAGGCTGAGATCTGAGGATCACAGTTCGAAGCCAACACGATCAGGAAAGCCTGTGAGCCTCTTATCACCAATGGGGGGGGAAAAAGCTGGAAGTGGAGCCGTGGTTCAAGGAGTAGAGCATCAGCGTTGTGGGGAGAGGCTAAGGGACACTGTCTAGGCCCTGAGTTCAAGCCTCGGGACTGGCACACACACAAAAAGAATCGAACAGACTTTTCTGCCCAGCCTCCCATCTCAGCCTCCTGAGCAGCCAGGGCTCCCGGGGTGAGCCACGGCCACCCGGCTTCTGGCTTCAGAGGTGGGGTCACTGTGAGCGCAGCTTGGCAGGGCCAGCCCAGGGCCCCACACCCCTGCCCTGCTGGGCCTGGCAGGCTCACCTCTGTCTCAGGAGCTCCTCCACATCCTTGCACATCTTCCTGCCATCCAGCAGCCGCTGCAGCAGCACCTCGTAGCCAGTGTGGGCTGTGAAGTCCCTGCACTGTGACCCAAGACAGATCTGCACTCAGGACAGCGGCCCTGGCTGGGCAGTGGAATGGACGCCCCGGGGTCGGGGGGCCTCTCTCCAGCCTCTTAGTTCTTAGGGCGCCAGCTCTGGACGCACAGAGGAGTGGACCGAGACGGCCACGCCTGGGATCAAGATGGCACACCAGCGCCAAGCATGGTGGCTCACGCCTGTAATCCCAGCTGCATGCAAGGCTCAGCGCTAAGGATTACAGTTCAGAGGCAGCCAGGGCAGGGAAGTCCCTGGGACTGTCTCCAGGGAACCAGCAAAAAGTCAGACAAAGAGGGGCAACCCAAGTGGTAGAGCACCAGCCTTGAGCAAAACGAAAACACAAACGGCGACAGAGAGAGGCCTTAAGTTCAAGTCCCAGAGTACAACGAAGAAAGTAAGACAGGAATCCAGACTCCCGGGGTCCTGTCCTTCACCCCAGGGTGTTTGGCCCAGTTCTCCAGGGCCAGGGTGGGGGTGAGGACGCCCTGGGTTCCCAGGTTCGAGGAAGACCAAGGACCTACACTGGCCATGCTGGGGCCGGCAGAGGCTGGAGCCCCAGGCCTGCGGTGCCCACAGATCCTCCAGCACCCACGAAGTCTGGAGCTGCCGCCGTGTGAGCCACAGTCACAAGTGAAGGAATGTTCCCAGAAAATTCCTGAACTCCCCCCCCCAGCCGCCCCCACCAAGGGGGTGGGTTCTGACTCATGGCATAGGGCTAGGGCTGGGAGGAAAGAAGGAACTGGAAAAATCCATCCCAACACACAGTTGGGAAGACGGCAGCTTACCCCACCCCCTCCCGCCCCCAGCACAAGTCAGCTCAGGTCAGCCTTCTGCCCCCCCCACCTGAACCTCCCCCCCCTGCCTGGGCCCAGATTCTGCCCTGGCTCTGAAATTCATGGACCCTCTAGGATCATTTCTTTCCAAAAGAATACCTCAAGCTGGGGCCGGGAGTTTGGCCTAGTGGTTAAAGTGCTTGCCTAGCATGCATGAAGACCCGGGTTCGATTCCTCGGTACCACATACATAGAAAAAAGCTGGAAGTGGTGCTGAGGCTCAAGTGGTAGAGCTCTAGCCTTGAGAAAGTCCAAGGACGGTGCTCAGGCCCTGAGTTCAAGACCAGGCCTGGTAAAAAAAAAATAATAATAACAATAAATAAAATAGGCAGATTGCAGTTTAGGCCCAAAGTGGTCACCAGAGGCCGGGGCGCAGGGGACATGCAGGGACGGCACAGGGAAGGGCTGGCAGTCCTGCTTACAGACGCTCTGGCTCCGTTCTGGGCAGAGCTGGGGTACCCATTGTCTAGGCACCCCCATGGCTGGGCAGAAAAGCCACCTCTGTAGCCACCAACACTTCCTCCTCTTCCTGGTTGAATCATCCAGGTTTCGGGGGGAGGCGCTGACCGCAGGCCCCGGGCCTGACCCACTCACTTCCCTTCTTTCGTGGGGCTGGGCTACTCTCTGCCCTACTTCCTTTCCTGTGCCAAGAGCTGACTGACGAGCTGGCACCGGTAGCTCTCACCCGTCACCCTGGCAACTCAGGACGCTGAGATCTGAGCATCACAGTTTGAAGCCAGCCTGGGCCTGAAAAGGCCCAGGAGACTCTTATGGCTAAGCAACCACCAAAATCCAAGCTGGAACTGGAGGTGTGGCTGAAGCGGTAGAACACAGGCCGTGAATGAAAAGGCTCAGGGGCAGCACCCAGGCCCTGAGTTCAAGCCCCACCACACACACACACACACACACACACACACACACACACACACACAGACTGGAATATCATCTTGCCATAAAAATGTACAGGAATGAGACAGATACTGTGCTGAGCCAGGCACAATGGCTGCCTCCCGTCATCCCAGCTACTCAGCCGATGTCAATAGGCGGATCACGGTCCAGGCATGCCTGAACACTATGGCAAGTCAAATAACCCAGGAAGGTTTCTCAAATAGTCAAATCCACAGGGACAGGAAGTGGAAACAGAGGTCAGATAGGGGTTGGAAACAGAATGCCCTAAAGCCATCTGATGAAGGCCAGCCATGGCGGAGGCCAGCTATGGAGAGAGACATACTGGAAAGTGAGATCTGAGGATTGTGGTTCGAAGCCAGCCTGGGCAGGAAAAGCCCAGAGATTCTTATCTCCAATGAGCCACCAGAAAACCTCAAGTTGTGTTATGGCTCAAGTGGTAGAGCTCTAGCCTTGACAAAGCCCAACGACAGTGCCCAGGCCCTGAGTTCAAGCCCCTGGACTGGCAGCAAAAGAAAAAAGAAAGAAAGAAAGAAAGAAAGAAAGAAAGAAAGAAAGAAAGAAAGAAAGAAAGAAAGAAAGAAAGAAAGAAAAATCAGATGTAGCTGAGCTAGAGCCTGAGCTGGACCCTTAGAAGTGGAGGCTGGGGTGGTAGAGGATCGGGGTAGGGAGGCCCCCTCTCCACCCTCTGCCTGCCTCACCACTGCCTCACTTCATTCTGCCTCTTCCCCGCTCCCCAGCAGGCCTCAGTTTCCGCTTCCTGTCTCACACGCAGAGCTGGATACTTGCTGGTGCTACTTCCTGTTGCCCAATGTTCTGTGGCTTGTCCCCAGAAGTGCAAGGAGGTGTCACCACCAGTCCAATCGGTCACCACCATCACCCCACAAACGCAGAGCCTTGGCCACCCAGGCCCTCGGCCCTTCACCATCTCCTCTCTGGAGAGCAGAGCTAAGACACCAGCATAATAGCAACACAACGTGCGCTACAAAGTTAGACCAAAAGGACTGGGGAGGTTTCCATCGTGGGTATATAACACATGCATGGCTGAGTGCCTGGGGCTCACGCCTTATCATCCCAGCCATTCAGGAGGCTGGGACCTGAGGATCAAGGTTCAAAGCCAGCCTGACCAATCAGTTCGTGAAAACTGTGAACTCCAACGAGCCAGCGGGAAAAAAAAAAAGCTGCAAGTGGAGTCGTGGCTCAAGTGGTAGAGTGCCAGTCTTGAGCAAAAGAAGGCTTAGGCCCAGAGTTCAAGCCTCAGAACTGGCACCAGAGCAAAAAGCAGTGTTTGAGAAGGTGAGAAGTAACTGGAGGAAGTTGAGTTCATAGAGGGCCAAATTCTGTACCGCAGTAAGAAGCCACATTGTTATAATTCCCTTTTACTACCAGCACTATCAGCAGGTGATGCTCCAGTGTGTTTCAGTAGATTCAGGAATAAGCCCTACATTTTTATTGACCCACCATTGAAAGCAAGAAGATTCTAGAAACCAAGGGAGGGAGAACACTTGTTCCCCTGGGAGACAACCCCACAGAAGCACAGGAGAAAACATGACCACTTGTCCCTGCCGGTGCTCTACCCCTTGAGCCACGCCCCCAGCCCAGCTTTTTGCTGGCTACGCTGGCCTTGAAGGACAGTCTTCTGGATCGCAGCCTTCTGAGGAGCTGGTTAGAATAAGTGTGAGATACTTCCAAGTCCCAGGACAAGCCAAAGTGGGGGCCCCTTCGGTCCCCTTCCAAATGAGGAACTTCAGAGTCTCCACACTAGAAAAGGGAAGAGGCACCAGCTGCCAAGGGGTGCACGAGACTGGGGAGATCTCAGCAGTGCGTGCGTGCGTGCGTGTGTGTGTGTGTGTGTGTGTGTGTGTGTGTGTGTGTATGTGTGCGCATGCATGCATGTATGCTTGTGCAAGCGCTCAGCTGGCCTCCTCCACCCCTCACCTTTCCTTTTAACTATCCCCAAACCACGAGGTTTACATCCCAATAACACCCGCGCCTCAGGACAGTGGCTCAGGACTGTCATCCCAGCTACTGGTGGGGGGGCCGGGAGAGCTGAGGTAAGTGGGGGGAAGGGAGAGCTGAGGTAAGAGGATCATAGTTTGAAACCAGCCTGGGGGGGGAGAAAAATCTTGGAGAGACTCTTATCTCCAAGTAACCAACCACCAAAAAGTCCAAAGTGGAGACGTGGTTCAAGTGGCAGAATACTAGCTTTGGGTGAGGAAAAAAAAAGGCAAGGGAAAACATAGGACTCTGAGTTCAAGTCCCAGGATTGCACACACACACACACACACACACACACACACACACACACGCACATGTTAGGCACTTGAGAGGCTGAAAACAAGAGGTTCAAATTCCGGGCTGCCCCTGGCAGAAAACGTCCTCTCTTCCTGTTCTAAGTGGGAGGCTGAGAATGGAGGATCAAGCCCGGCCAGAGGGGAAAGGCTGTGAGCCTCCATCTCCGCAGAAGGGACGCTGGGCATGGCAGGCCCCACACATCTGTAATCCCAGCCTTGATCAGAGGTTCAAAGCCGGCCAAGAGAGCAGGCACCAGTGGCTCACACATGTCAACTTAGAAACTCGGGAGGCGGAGATCTGAGGATCACAGTTCAAAGCCAGCCCAGGCAGGAAAGCCTGTGAGACTTTTCTCTCCAAGAATCCAACAAAATGCTTCAGGTGGTGTTGTGGCTCAAGTGGTAAAGCTTTGAGCAAAAAAAAAAAAGCTCAGGGATAGGTCCTGAGTTCAAACCCGAAGATGGGTGCGTGCTTTTGCACACGTGTGGGCACACATACACACAGAGGCAGATCAAGAATCAGTCACAAGCCTGGGCAAGAAGTGAGAATTGTTTTTCATTTTTATTTTTTTGCCAGTCCCAGGGCTTGAACTCAGGGCCTGAGCACTGTCCTTGGACTTTCTCAAGGCTAGAGCTCTACCACTTGAGCCACAGCACCACTTCCTGCCTTTTCTATGTGGTACCAAGGACTGGAACCGGGTCTTCCCGCATGCTAGGCAAGCACTCTGCCACGAGGCCATGCTCCCGGCCCCAGGACATGCAAACTTTATGCAAAAAGTTACTTGCATTTTCTCTTGGCAGTGGGCTGGGCTGGGGTGGGGAGCTGGGGGGTGGTGTGAGCTGTTTTCTTCCAGGATGTGCTCTCACTTTTTGTGTGTGCCAGTCCTGGGGTTTGAACTCAGTCAGGGTCTAGGAATCATCCCTGAGCTTTTTTGCTCAAGGCTGGTGCTCTACCACTTGAGCCACAACTCCACATCTGGCTTTTTGCTATTTTTTATTTATTTATTTATTTTTTTGCCAGTCCTGGGCTTGAGCTCAGGGCCTGAGCACTGTCCTTGGACTTTCTCAAGGCTAGAGCTCTACCACTTGAGCCTCAGCACCACTTCCAGCTTTTTTCTATGTATGTGGTACCGAGGAATTGAACCCGGGTCTTCATGCATGCTAGGCAAGCACTTTAACCACTAGGCCAAACTCCCAGCCGGCTTTTTGCTATTTAATGGGAGATAAGAGTCTCAGACTTGGCTGTCCTGGCTGGCTTGGAACTGTGATGATGTTTACAGCTCAGCCTCCTGAGTAGCGGGGATTACAGGCTTGAGCCATGGGTGTCTGGTTCTTGCTTGCACTCAGGACCAGAGCTGGGCTCTCCCTGTGAGAGACGCAAGCCTTGTCTGCGGGGAAGTTCTCTGTCCTTCACCTGGACCTCGTCTCACAGATGGGATAGGATCTGAGGCTCAGCCACACCCTTCCTGAACTGTGGTTGGTGAGCTTTATGGCAGGGTCTAGGGCAGAAATGATCCCGCCCCTCTCACTGCCACCTCCCCCGCCCCTCTCAGTTTTAATGAGAAACAGCGGGTATCAATTCCCACTTCTGAGCCCCTGTTAGTGCACTAGGGGAAAATAAGAGCGTCTGAGAGTTCTGGTCCCTTCCAACAACCTCAGAGCCAGGCACCGGTGATCACGCCTGTAATCCCAGCTACTCAAGAGGCTGAGATCTGAGGATTTGCCCATCGAAAGCAGCCCTGGTGGGCAAAGCTGAAAGACTCTGTCTCCAGTTAGCCAGCCCAAAGCTCACTCAAGTGGCAGCCAGCCAGCCTTGATCAAAAAGGCCAATCGAGCGCACAAGGCCCCGAGTTCAAGTCCCAGTACCAGCACATACAAAAGAAACTGCTTGCAGGAGCGTTTTCAGTAAGACCATCTTAGATTCATCAGAAATATTTCCCTCCCTCCTTTCCTGTCGGCCAACTTCTGCCAGACCCAAGCCAGCCTGCTCTGGAAAGTCTGTGAGACTGCTATGTTCCATTAACCAGCAAAAAGCTAGATGTGGCGGCGTGATTCAAGCGGTAGGGCACCAGCCTTGCATGTAAGACCTAAGGAGTAGCATCTGGACCTGAGTTCAAGCCTTGGCATAAACAAAAGAAAGGAAACAAGAGGAAAGGGGAAAAAGCAGAGGACCAACCAAAATCCTCCTCTATCCGTTTCACCTCATCTTCTTGCCTCGGGGGAGGTGAGAGCACAGACTTTTTGCCTCTGTTTCTCCATCTCAGTCCCTGAGGCCAATGTCGTAATGGCATCCCAAGAGGAGAAGCCAGCACTCTGACCCCGGCAGAGGCTTCTCTAATCCCAGCAGTGTGACTTGAGACAAGTCTGTCAAGGTCTCTGTGCCTCAGTTTCCTCATCTGAATAACCAGGGTGACAACAGCCTCTATGTCATCAGTGCTGTGGGGGTTAAACCGGTGGATAAAAATCAGAAGCCCAGAATTCAGGCTTCAGTACTGGCACAGTTAATCAGTCAACCAATCAATAAAGGACTATTGAAGGCTAAGTAGTACTAAACTCAGAAAGAAATTGGGGTGCCGGTGGTTCACACCTGTGATCTCAGCTACTCAGGTGGCTGAGATCTGAGGATCACTCAGTTCAAAGCCAGCCAGGGCAGGAAAGTTTGTGAGACTCTCTCATCCCTAGAGAGCTACAAAAAACCTGCACCCCCACGTGGAGCTGTGGTTCAAGTGGTAGAGTGCCAGCCTTGAGCACAAAAGCTCAGGGATAGCGCCCAGGACCTGAGTTTAAGCCCCAGGGCCAGCACAAAAATATAGAGAAACTGAGGCCCAGAAAGCTCCCTCCCCCGCCATGCTCAGGAGGGAAGAAAGGCCTGCCTCAGTATCTCCTATCCTCCCAGCTTGAGCCTAAGGAACAGGCAGCTGAGTAGAGGACCAGATTTCTCCGATGAGGCGGGAAATAGAAACAACCCCTAGTTCTAACTAGAAAGGCCTTGACTTCCCAGTAAAGCCAAGTGGAGAATGCACAGAGGAACCCAGACTACAGGACCTCAAAATACCACTCGCTTCCTGCACTGACACGGTGCCATCATTCCTGGTGCACGGCCCATCGAGCTTCTCAGGGAAGCAGGGGTTAGAGGAAGAAGAGACCTGCCACCAGGTGAGGCTGGGCAGGCACCTGGAATTCAGTACATAGATTTCCACTAGACAGAGAAACTGAGGCTCGGGGGATGGAAAAAAGGATCTGTCTTCTTCAAGCCCTTGCCTAGGTCAAACTTCTCGGGGCCACTGGGTGTGGCAGATCACCCTGTCATCCCGGCTGCTCGGGAGGCTGAGAGTCAAGATTTAGAACTGAATAGACACGTCCAAGAGCTTCTCCTCTCCAATGAACCAGCAAAAAAAAAGGGGGAAAAAAGCCAACAGTGGAGCTGTGGCTCAGGCAGTGCAGCGCCAGCCTTGCGTGATAAAGCTAAGAATACACAACCCCCCAGGCCCCACAGGACAAAACAAACAAAAAATACTCCCTGGTGTGAACGCCTGCTGGGGCAGGGCAGGGGGTCCCCAAGAAAATCACCCCTGGAAGCCCAGAGGACTGCCCACATCCAGGGGTAGAGGGCTGGCTATTTAGGGGGGAATCAATATCCTAGCCTGGCCATCTACCCATTCCACACCCCCCATACCCCAGAATCCTCTAACAGTCAGAAACCCCCTTAATCTGGCCACCACCATCACAGGACCCCAATATTTTTATGAGCCCATACCCACTGCGCCCCATCAGCAGCAGCCATGGGGACCTCTGAACCCCTGTATCCTCAGATGATGACACCCCCCCCCTCCAAAAGCTGGCCACTTACCCAGAATGCATCTCGGAAGTGCAGCTGTGCGATCATAATCAGGCCGGGAGCTACTCAAGCCAGGAGCCCCGGTCCAGGTCTCTCACCGGCGGAGTGGGGAGCTCAGCCTGCTGGGCTGGGGTTTGAAGCAGTGCAGTGGGGAAGGGGTTGTGTTCAGGGCCAGCAGGCCAGGCCGGCCTCCAGGAGGGAGCCACACAGCACCGAGTAAAATGCCAACCGGATGGGAGGCAGAGGCCAGGCCAGGCGAGGCCAGGTTGGGTGAAGCAGGGAGCCTGGAGCCCGCACAGGAAGGTTTGTGCAAGTTCTGGGCCCCTCCTGCCTGGGGCAGGCCCGGCCCTCGCCCACAGGAAGTGAAGCTCGCTGGAGTCTTCTAGAAGGCTCCGCCTGCCACCTGCCACCCTGCAGCCTGCCTCTGCCTGTCTCCTGCTCAGGTCCACCTCCAAATCATCAAGACAGGGAGCCTGTGGCTTAGGAGCCCCTGGGGTTTGCCACCCACCCAGCCCAGACCCCAAGAAAGGTGTGTGTGTGTGTGTGTGTGTGTGTGTGTGTGTGTGTGTGTGTCTGTGTGTCTGTGTCTGTATCTCTGTGTGTGTTGGTCCTGGGGCTTGTATTCAGGGGCTGGATACTGTCTCTGAGCTCTTTTGCTCACTTCTGGTTTTCTGGTGGCTCATTGGAGATCAGAGTCTTTCGAGGCTGGCCTCACACCCTGATCCTCCCGTCTTAGCCTCCTGAGTAGCTGGGATGGCAGGTGTGAGTTATGATTCTCAGGCTTTTACAGGCTTTCCACGGCTGTCCCCAGACCCCCAGACCCCAACCTGTCCTCAATTCGCACAGAGCCCAGGAAAGACACAGCTCCAAGTCCTTGAGGCTGTGGAAGCAGAGGCCAGAGGGACAGGTAAGTAGCCATGGGCAAAGCCTAGGGCACCTGCGCTGGGTCCCCTCCCCACTCCACAAACAAGGTCAGTCCCAGAGGATGGGGTCATACAGGCCCAGGGCGCAGGGGCTCTCGCCTGTCGTCCCAGCTACTCAGGAGGCTGAGATCTGAAGATCGAGGTTCAAAGCCAGCCCAGGCAGGAAATGCCATTAGACACTTATCTCTAAGGAGCCACCAGAAAAGTGGAAATGACGCTGTGGTTCAAAGTGGTGGAATGCTAACTTTGAGGAAAACCAAACCAAAACTCAGAGGGAGCACCCAGACCCTGAGTTCAAAGCCCACAACCAACAACAATAACAAAAACCCAATGCACAAAACCCAAAACACCTTCGATGGGATAAGAGGCCCCCGATTCACCCTTCCCTCTGCCATTTTGGAAAAAGAGTGCTGAAATTTCAGACGTGATCTGGAGGAGACAGGAAAGAATATCCACTCAGCAAAATAATAAAAAAGAAAATAGCCAGCCAGGGCTGCGGGAAGCCAGGGTGGGCTGGAAGAAGTAGTTACTCCCAAATCACCACCTTCTTGAAGTCTGCCTTACAATTCACAGGGCCCTGAGGTTAGATAAGAAGAAATAGCTAAGCTCTCAAGTGCTGGCTGTACAAGCTAGGATGTAGAGAGACGAGACACACCCAGGCTGCTTGGGGGGGGGAAAATGCCAGCCAAGGGGGAGCAAACCAGAACACTGCCGAGCTGTGGAGGAGGTGCCTGGAAGCCCCGAACAGCCCGGATCCTCAGATTTAAGCTGGAAACATCTTCATTAGCACAGCGCTGCAGTTACCACAGTGGACAGAATGGCTCTCCTCCCTCCATCATCACCATCCTAGCACTTGGTCCATCCCTCCAGCCCCCTTTTTGCATTTTTCTTGTAAGATCGGGCCTCTCTTTTTACCCAGGCTAGCCTGTGACCCACCTAGATGTATTTCTTTTCTTTTTTCTTTTTGCCAGTCCTGGGACTTGAACTCAGGGCCTGAGCACTGTCCTTGGGCTTTCTCAAGGCAAGAGCTCTACCACTTGAGCCACAGTGCCACTTCTGGCCTTGTCTGTGTATGTGGTACTGAGGAATCGAACCCTGGTCTTGGTGCATGCTAGGCAAGCACTCTACCACTAGGCCACAGTCCCGGCCTCACCTATGTGTATTTCTGAAATCAGGTTTGTTTTGGAGCCCAGGTGTGAAGTCCCCTGGCCTTATGTGCCAAATAACCAGGCTTGGTGAAGGCAGGAAAAGGAGGCAGATTCCATGGCCGCCACAGGAAACGGCACTGCAAGACATCTTTAGTGTCTTCAGGGGTGTGGACATTGGCCTCAGGTTACATGGGGAGAATGGGGGGCAGGGGTGGGAAAGGTCTGCAGTGACTCCTGGCCCGGGTCACAGGAGAGCCTGGAGGACCCGAGCGCAGTCTTGGTCTCTGGAGGAATTCTGGAGATGCCACTCTGTCTCAGGATCCCAGCGGCACTCAGTGATTGCCTGCCTGCAGGCTTTCACATGATCAGAAGCCAGGTACGTGGCTCTTGCTTATCATCCCAGCTACTCAGGAGACAGATCTGAGGATGGAGGTTCAAAGCCAGCCCGGGTAGGAAAGTCTGTGAGACTCTCATCTCCAAATAACCACTAAAAAGCCAGAAGTGGGGCTGTAGCTCAAGTGGTAGAGCACTAGCCTTGAGCAAAAGAGCTCAGGGGCAGTGCCCAGGCCCTGAATTCAAGCCCCAGGACCCGCATAGACAGACAGACAGATGATTGACCTATATTGCCCCTCCCTCCATTTCTGGTCCAGCATTCCTTGGCCTTTTATCATTCTCTCCCTAGCCTTATTATCTTGAACTCCAGGTCCTTTGCACGTGCTGTCCTTTCCTCACCCTGGCCTCTGCCTGGCCCAGCTCAGCTCTCTGGCCTCATCATTCCTTTAGAGATTCCATCTCGGATAGAAGGGATATGGAGGAGCCCATGGAGAAGGGCCAGGGGCGGCTCCACCCCTGTCAGCTTGTGGGGAGCTTGTGGCCTGCTGTTTTTGAGGGGACCCCCCAGGTGGTCTCTCCCTGCAGGCCTCCACTGTTCACCTGGGGGGGTGGGTTTGCACCTCTCTGAGCAATGTGAAGAACCCTGAAGACAGACGCTTGTGTCCCAGGCCTCCTGAGTAAATGTGAAAGTTCAGGAGGCCACCTTTGTTTGGTAACCGTTGCCTCTGGGGCCCCCACCTCACTCCAGAGGCGGCAGCCTCCACCCGCTGCCTCCTTCTAGAACTTTCCCAGCCAGAGGCGTTTGTTTCCTCAGAGGAGCCTCACAGCCCCCCCACCAGGTCCCTGCCTGCTCACTTCCTCTGCACCCCGACTTCCTTCCCTTCCCCTGCCTCCTCATCCCTCCCTCCCCACCAACCTCTCAGCCTTGAACTCCACCCACCCTCCCTTCCCCAGCCTCTGCTTTTCATCTTCTTTCTTCTCTTCTTTTGGTCAGTTGTGGGGCTTGAACTCAAGGCCTGGGCGCTGTCCCTGAGCTCTTCAGCTCAAGGATAGCGCTCTACCACTGGAGCCACAGCACCACTTCTGGTTTTCTGGTGGTTCATTGGAGATAAGAGTCTTGTAGGACTTTCCTGCCTAAGCTGGCTTTGAACCCATGACCCTCAGATCTTAGCTGTTGGGAGCTGCGTGCAGGGTCAGGCTGGCCCATGAACCTGCATCACGGAGTAAGATAACCACACAGAGAAATGAGCTGTCTTGTATGACGCCTTGCCTATGAACTTTGAGCTATATCATCAGATGTGTGAATCACTTTCTGCTGAGACGTGATTGTCATTAGGTGGGAACGTGTTATTGCTTTATCACTCTCTGCTGAGACTTGATTAGCAGGGTAACATCTGACAGGTTCTTGTTTTGTAGACTATATAAGACCTGAACAGGAAATAAATAACAGCTGAGGTGTTAAGCTTACAGCCTTAGGCTGTAGTCTTGGGCTGTAGCCCTCCCAACCCCATCTATGACTTGTCTTTTCTTTTTTTTTTCTCATCCTCACCCCCTAATCAGGTATCCGCCTTGCTCCCTGCAGGCTCTGGCACTCAGCTTCTTGAATAGCGGGAATGACAGGTGAGATATCTGAGCCAGGCTATCACCTGGAAGTTTCTAGACCCCCCCCTCCCTCCCTCCCTCCTCCCTTTTCCTCTCTTCTTCCCCCACCCAACCCATTCCCTTCTCTCCAGGTCCTCTTTTTGTGCAGACTTCTGTGTACAGGGTTCACACATGAAACTTTGAAAACTCCAGCTACTGAGGCTTTAACTCAGAGACTTGCACCCTTATCAGGGCTTTCTTATTTTTAAAGAGAAGGCAGCAAGGAAAGATTCTCTAATAACATAGCAGCAATGTTTATGACATACCACCACACGTAAAATAGTAGGTCATAAAACAATGCATGCAGGTTGGCCTCAGTATCAAAACATACCCTATTATTAAAAAAATATTTTTAAGGGTTTGGGCATTAACAGTGATTCAAGGCCTGTCATCATGGCTATGCAGAAGGCTGAGATTGGAGGATTGTGGTTCCAAGCCAGCCTGGGCAGGAAAGTCCATGAGACTCTAATCTCCAGTGAACCACCAGAAAACCAGAAGTGGTGCTGTGGCTCGATGTGGTAGAGTGCTACCCTGGAGCTGAAGAGCTTAGGGACAGCACCCAGACCCTGAGTTCAAGCCCCGCAACCAACCAAAAACAAAAAGAAAATGTGGCCCTGGAGAAATGCTCAGCCCATGTATAGGAATAAATGAGCAAATAATGAAAGGACAGGAGGGGTGGCCCAGGCTCCAAGACCCTCACTCTTTTGAACTCAGTACCTCTTATCCCTGGCACAAAGCCTTTATCTCTTCCCAAAGGCTCTGACGACCTGGTTATGGAGCAGTGGGCGGGACTTCCTCTGCACAAAGAGGCTGTGAGACAATCACTCAGCCACAAGCACCCCAAGATACATCCCTTCCTGTAATCCTCACACTTGTAATCCTGTGAACCTTTACACACACACACACACACACACACACACACACACACACACACACACAAAAAAAGCATGCAAGACCCTTCCCTCTCCCCCTGCCCATCTCAACTCCACAGTTGGCTGAGTTCAATGATTTGCCCAATTTTGAGAGACTCAGACTGGGAAAACCAAGGTGTCAGGCGAGTCTCAGAAGCAAGCATGGAGAGGGTCCATATTGATGGAAGCTAAACTTAACATAGGTGGATCATGGTTCAGGCACAACTTGTCCCGTGTGAGGGGCTGGCAGAGCCACTTACAGGTGGGAATCATGCATTCCCATGCCAGCAGGTCATGTTTTTCTTCCAAAAGTCCCTCTTGAGTGTGGAGGCACCGATGCCCCACAGGGAACACAGCCACGTGTTGTGTGCATTTGTCCCCATTTTGTTCTGTTCTCTCCCAAGCTTCTTATTACAGTGGCTTTCCGGGCCCTCTCAGCCTGTGGCACCCTCTGGGGCCTGGCAGGGCCTCTGCCTCCTCCCCTTTAGGTTCCAGCTCAAGGCCTGAGGTGTTGGGGCACAGCGCCCTCTGCAGGCCCGTGGGGTGTGTAGCGGCCCCTGTGCCAGCTTCCACACTGGGCATAAAGGGCCTGGTCTCAGGGCAAAACTCCAGAGCATTCTGGTGCCTTCAATGCATGCAATTAGCCAAGTCTCCACCTTCCCCCCCCCTCCGCAACACACACCACCCTGCACCCCTGATGTGCCCTGGGGACAGAGGCAGGGGCAGAAACTGAGCTCCCTTCAATACCGCACTGGAAGCTCTGGTTTGAAAAGTCACCAGAGAACCACAGAATCAAAGAAGTCATGTGGTCAGGCATCCTAGAAACAGGAGAGAGGCCACGAGGGTGAACTCAGGTTCAGCAGAGGGATTGTGATGTTGTACACACTTGAAAAAGTTCTGCGTAAACACAAAATGGTGCCGGCGGCTCTCACCTGTCATCCTAGCTACTCAAGAGGCTGAGATCGGAGGACCGCGGTTTGAAGCCAGCCCTGGCAGAAAAATCCCTGTGAGACTCTTATCTCCAATGAACCAACCATTCAACAAAACCCAAAGTTTTAGTATCAGGTTCTCTGCCTTGGTCTTGGTGACAGGCATGACTAGTCGAAGGCAGAGAGCTTTCTCTCCTGGCTTCCTCCTGCATCTATTAAAGTCCCTTAAGGGCCTCCTCTGCCCCTTTGATATTGAACTCATCACCTACCCTCCACAGACTTCCTGGGTCAGAAGTCAACATGTGTTTTACCATGCTCATTCAATTTGCTTCCAAAGAGCTGTTGTTTTCCACTTAAAAACAACTTGAAACACACACACACCAAGATGTGAGTTTCCACCATTAAAGGTGTGAAAGGAGGCCCCAACCCTCTCCAGGCTTTTGCAGTGCTCTCCCCTTCACCCTCTCTGCTTGTCACACAGCTGTGCCATGTGGAGCTTTAGGAAAGGGGCCTCTGCAGAAGCAGAATTGGGAAGCAGACACTACAAAACTGAACCCCAACTAAGGAGACCTGGTGAGCTGCACCAATAGAAAAGCATTGAGTGGGTGCCTCTGGAACACGTGTGGGCATGCGTCCATCCTGGGGCTTGAACTCAGGACTTCACGCTCTCATCTGGCTTTTTCCACTCAAGGCTGGTACTCTAACACTTGACCCACACCTCTGTTTCTTGGTTTCTGGTGTTTAATTCTTCAATTAAGAGTGTTTGGTATTTAATTCCCCCCTCCCCATCACGGGGCTTGAACTCAGAGCCTTAGCATTGTCCTTGGGCTTTCTCAAGACTAGAGCTCTACCACTTGAGCCACAGCACCACTTCCGGCTTTTTCAATGTATGTGGTACTGAGGAGTCACATCCGGGTCTTTGTGCATGCTAGGCAAGCACTCTACCACTAGGTCAAACTCAGAGCTGACCCTTTGTTAGGACAAAGAAGTGTTAAGAATGGGGGGGTCTTGTTGGTTTTAAGGTATCTATCCCACTCTGAGCATCAAAGCCTGGCAATCCACTGTGAAAAATCCCTGTTTCCAGGGGGAAAGCAATGCCATTGAAGGGTAGGAGCTGTCAATGTGTGGCCAGTATTTGTTTAAGATGCTTTCTTCTCTGGCATAAATACTCCATCTTAACTGTTTATCAAAGACTTGCCTGGCTGGCAGGGTGGCCTAGTGGTAGAGTGCTTGCCTCACATGCATGAAGCCCTGGATTTAGCTCTCCAATATCACATACACAGAAAAAGCCAGAAGTGGTGCTATGGCTCAAGTGCAGTGCTAGCCTTGAGCAAAGAAGCTCAGACAGTGCCTAGGCCTGAGTTCAAGCCCCAGGACCACACACACACACACACACACACACACACAGAGCTCAGATGCTGGTCCAACGTTGAACACACACCCCAGCAGACATACTGTGTTAGGAATGTGAAGAGTACTGGAAGCCCAGTAGGCTTTGTCCACTCATTCATTCATCCATTCATTCATCCACTCATTCATTCATTTGCAAATTCCACAGATGTTTTGAAGATCCTATTCTATTTCAACTATGGTTCTTGGTGCTTGAAAACCATGTAAGGAAACAAAACAAAAAACTCTGCTCTACTGGATTTTTTTTTGCCAGTCCTAGGGCTTGAGCTCAGGGCCTGAGCACTGTTCTCAGATTTTCTCAAGGCTAGAGCTCTACCACTTGAGCCTCAGCACCACTTTCAGCCTTTTTCTGTGTATGTGGTACTGAGGAATTGAACCCAGGTCTTCATGCTTGCTAGGCAAGCATTCTACCACTAGGCCAAACTCCTGGCCCCCACCTTTTTTTTTTTGGCCAGTTTTGGGGCTTGAACTCAGGGCCTGGGTGCTGGCTCTGGGCTTCTTTTGCTCAAGGCTAGCACACGACCCCTTGAATCACAGTGCCACTTTTTTCTGAGTAGTTAACTGGAGATGAGTTCATGGGGCTGGCATGCATGCATGCCTGTAGTCCTAGCTACTCAAGAGGCTGAGATCTGAGGATCATGGTTCAAAGCCAGCCTGGGTAAGAAAGTCTGTGAGCCTCTTATCTCCGATGAACCACCAGAAAACCAGAAGTGGCATTGTAGCTCAAAGTGGTAGAATGCTAGCCTTGAGCAGATGAACCCAGGACAGCGCCCTGACCCCAAGTCAGACCCCATGGCTGACAGCCGCAAAAAACATCTCATGGGGGCATTCGTGCCTGGGCTGGCTTCAAATTGATTTGTCTCCTGAGTGTCCAGCATGGTAGGTGTGAGCCACCCACACCAGACTTACATTCCTTTTTACTTCGGTGCTGAGATCTGGGTTTCTCCACTCAGTACCCGAGTGTTGTCCTTTAGCTTTTTCCCTCAAGGCTGCTGCTATACCACTTGGGCCACAACTCCACTTATAGCTTTTGTTTTGCTGGTAAATTGGAGACAAAAGTCTCCATAAATTTACCACTCTATCTGGCTTGGAACTGCAATCCTCAGATCTCAACCTCCTGAATAACTAGAATTACGGGGATTAGCTACTATCCTTGGCCTCCTGTTTGTAGTGGAGAAGAATGGACAAACAAAGCGGATTTGGTGAGTATATTATGTAATATACCTGAAGATAATATTGGGAAAAACAGGCACCGATCTTCAGCTACGAGGCACCGATATATATGGATTGTCAGTAGTAGGTGAGGGTGGCTATGCTGACCAGGTGACCTTTACCTAGAAGCGTGAAAAATAATGCTCCGGGACAGCATGTAAGGCCCTGAGTTCAAGCTCCAGGGCCTGCACACACACAAAAGAATGTATACCAACCAGGAGATCTGGCCATTTATTCATCAGAAACTTGATGTTAACAAGAAGCAAGAGAGTTGTGACATTCATATAAAAACCTTGATTGCCGGGCTCAGTAGGTCACGCCTGTAATCCTAGCTACTCAGGAGGCTGAGATCTGAGGATCAAGACTCAAAGCCAGCCCAGGTAGAACACTTATCTCCATTGAACCCCCGGAAAACTAGAAGTGGCACTGTGGCTCAAAGTGGAAGAGCACTAGTCTTGAGCAAGAGTTCAGGGACAGAGGCTAGGCTCAGAGTTCAAATCCCATGACTAGAAAAACAAAATGAGCGCTACAATCTGGAAGAATCAAAGCATCAGGATGCAGGAATTAAATAAGTATTATTAACTGGGTGCCAGTGGCTCACGTGTCATCTACTCAGGAGCATCGCCGATTAACTAGCCAAAAACTGAACGTGAAGTTGTGGCTCAAGGGGTAGAGTGCTAACCTTGACCCAAAAAGCTCAGGGACAGTGCTCGGGCCCTGAATTGAAGCTTTAGGACTGACACACTGACACACACACCAGGAATAACTGAGTAGTCTTGAATACTTCACTAACTACCCAAATAAAGGGGTGAACAGGCAAATATCTCAGAACACAGCAGAGCCTGCACTGACCCTAGGGCTGCCTGGAAAGTTAAAAGATGGGCCAACAAGCATACAAAAGAAAGTTCATCTTTAATCAGTCAAAAAAAAAAAAAAAAACCACACACAAAAAGGGCTTTGGACAATGTCAAATGCCACTCACCATAATGCTATAGTTATACATTAAATATAATTACTATCTATACATATGCAAAAATAGAAAGTTCTATTTCATACGACAGAACCCTTTAGAGAAACCATTTTAAAATGAAGTCAAACGTGACATGAATGTGAGGTTTATGGGGTTTTTTTTTTTTTTGAAGGTTTCTTTAAAGTTTTTTTTTTTTTTTTTTTTAAACAAAAAAACTAAATCTAAACACACTGGTCTTCTTGTCAGCTTCCCAATTAGACCTACTTAGTACCACACGAGCCTGGAAGGCTTTGTCCCAAACTACTTAAATAATAACAATATTCTTCAAGCAGGTCTATAATCCATTTTTTCCCCCCAAGTACAGAGAAAGAAAGTCAAAGATTCCACTAGGCGGAACTAAGAGGATGGTAGTGTTTAGGTGACATGGCACAACATTAACGTTTAAACCTCATCGAATACATTACGAAACAAATATCCAGTTGTTTCTCCTTCTACATGGAGCTCCTTTCGGCTGTCGCTGGACGGAAGTGTGCGACGTCTGTGGGTATTTCCTCACGGGAGGGGAGCTGGCTGGAGGTCATGGCGGGCCACAGCCGGCGCTCAGAGCTCATCATGGTAAAAGTAATCGTCCTGAAGCTGCCGCCCGTAATCCGTGGCCTCGCTGGTGAGAAACAAGTCCTGGCTCTCCAGAACCTCCTCTGCAGACAGCTTCTTGTCCCCGTTCAGATCCATCTCGTCAATCAGATGGGCAGCCTTGAACACAGACCCAAGCGGAAAGGTGAGCAGGGAGTCACTGTGGCTAGTCCTTCACATGCTAGTAAAAGATAGTTCTGCTGCAATGATTTGGGTGTGCCAACCACTCATTACTATTTTGCTATAACACATTCCTTTTTTGGGGGAAGCCACTCCTCAGACTTGAACTCAGCATCGGGCGCTGTCCCTGAGCTTCTTTTGCTCAAGGCTACCACTCTACCCCTTGAGCCAGACTGCCAGTTCTTTCTTTCTGTGGGTCATGGGACTTGAATGCTGGGCTTGGGCACTGTCCCTGAGCTCTTCAGCTCAAGGCTACTGCCCTACCCCTGAGCCACAGCCCCATTTCTGATTTTCTAGTGATTTAGTGCCTGGGCTGTCTTTGAACCTGATCCTCAGATCTCAGTCTCCTGCCTAGCTAGGATTACAGGCATGAGCCACCACGCCCAGGTCCGGCTTTTTCTTATAAACCACTCTGTAACTGAATCTGTGTACTGCTGCTTTATTCCATTTTAATTTGTTAGGTTCTATGTCTCCACACAAATCCAATCCAGGGAATCTCAAGATCAAGCAAAATGACAGTATAACCCACTTTAAGCCTCATAGGCAAATATAAACTATCATTTTATCCACTGTGCCCACACAGAATTATTTTTTTGGCCAGTCTTTGGGCTTTCTCAAGACTAGAGCTCCACCACCTGAGCCACAGCACCACTTCTGGCTTTTCTATGTATGTGGTACCGAGGAATTGAACCCAGGTCTTTGTACATGCTAAGCGAGCGCTCTCAACCACTAGGTCAAACTCCTGGCGAGTCCTGGATGCTGTTCCAGAGCTCCCTTTGCCTAAGGCCACAGCCCCACTTCCGGCTCTTCGGGTGGTTCACTTGTGAGTCCTGTGTGTTGGCTGGCTTTGAACTGTGATCTTCAGATCACAGATTAGAAGCCAGCCTGAGTTTCGGATGCCTGTTTCCACAAACTTAACTTTGTCTCCCCAGCCTTGTACAACAGTACAATGGTTTACTGAAGACAACACTGTTAGTCCTGAGGACTGCATGACTTCTTTGGATCCCTTCCTACAGAAGGCAGCGTGTGGGATCCACCCCCGTGGACCACGCCCATGCGCACAGCATTCTGGGAGGCTCACCCCCCACCACACCCATGCGCACGGCATTCTGGGAGGCTCACCTCCTCTTGGGCAATGCCCTGGTTATTGGGGACCACCCAGGACAACAGCTCTTGGGGATCAAGCCTGCCGTCACTGTCTTTGTCATAGTCATTCACGAATCTGTCTTTCTCAACAAGTATCCACTCAGGATCTTCATTTGCAGCTAAATAAAAAAAGAAAACAGACACATATATACACACACAGATGACATACACAATACTGCATGTGTGCAATAAAGGTGTGGAATAAAGGAAGTGAATGCAAAGTTTTATTATGTAAAGGAAGAACACTGAAAACACAACTACTGAACTGGAAAGTTCTGAAATACACACAAATTTATTTTTAGGCTGGGTACTATTCTTATGCACATGTGACCATACAGCGGATTTTGTGTGTGTGTGTGTGTGTGTGTGTGTGTGTGTGTGTGTGTGTGTGTGTGTCTCAGTCCTGGGGCTTGAGCTCAGGGCCTGGGCACTGTCCCTGAGCTTCTTTTGTTAAGGTTAGCATTCTACCACTGAGCCACAGTGCCACTTTCAGCTTTTACTATGTATGTAGTACTAGGGAATGGAACCCAGGGCTTCATGCATGCTAGGCAAGCACTCTACCACTAGGCCACATTCCCAGCCCCCCATATGCAGTTTTTACAAGGTAATCACATGTAAAGTTTTAATGTAAAATTCACAATAAGGTGATCAGTTTTGTTGTTGTGGTTGTTTGGGGTTTTTTTGTGGGTCATGGGGCTTGAACTTGGTCTGGGCATTGTCTTTGAGTTCTTCAGCTCAAGGTTACCACCCTACCCTTGAGCCAAGCCCCACTTCCCACTTTCTAGAGGTTAATCTGAAATAAGAGTCTCAGGTCCTTTTGTGCCCAGGCTGGCTTTGAACCCTGATCCTCAGATCTCAGCCATCTAAGTAGCTAGGATTACAGGTGTGAGCCACAGCACCCTGCAAGGTGATCAGTTTTAAAATTGCGTTCTTGATGTATCTTGTATGTTTGTGCGTGTCCAAGGGCCAATCCTGGGGCTTGAACTTGGGGCCTGGGTACTGCCCCTGTGCCTCTTTTGCTATCACTTAAACCACAGCTCCCACTTCAGTTTTGTTTTGTTGTGGTTATTTCATTGGAAATAATGAGTCTCGCAGACCTTCCTGCCCCAGCTAGCTTTGAACCACGATCCTCAGATCTGAGCCTGCAGAGTAGCTGGGATTACAGGTATAAACACCAGTGCTGGGGCCGGGAGTTTGGCCTAGTGGTTAAAGTGCTTGCCTAGCATGCATGAAGACCCGGGTTCGATTCCTCGGTACCACATACATAGAAAAAAGCCGGAAGTCGTGCTGAGGCTCAAGTGGTAGAGCTCTAGCCTTGAGAAAGTCCAAGGACAGTGCTCAGGCCCTGAGCTCAAGCCCATGACTGGCAAAAAAAATAAATAAATAAACACCAGTGCTCAACTTTCCTCCCCAGTTTGAATTAACAGTGACATTACACTGGTTGGATCTCAAGATGGAAATGAGAATGAGCCAGGCAGTATCTCAGACAGTCTCTAAGTCCTGGGATTGAACTGCCCTGGGCTGGCTTAGCCTCAGCACAGAAGCCAGGCTGGGTTCCTCTGGTTATCTTCCTGTCAAAGCTCCACGAGCTGTTTCCTTCATTCCCGTTTGCTTCACCCCAGGTAACTTACTTGGATCCCGTCTGTAATCACCAAGAAATTCTTCTAAACTAACGAACCCATCACCGTTTTTGTCATGTTCTTCTAAAGCTTCCTGAATGACGAACTCCTGTTGCACGTACAAAGAGAGAAGTAAAGCTTAGCAGGTGGCTCACACCTGGCACTCTAACTCACAGGAGGCCGAGATCTGAGGGCTGGGGTTTGAAACTAGCTCAGGTGGAAAGTCTAGGTTATGTAACTCTTTCCAACAAACTACCCAAAAAGCCAAAAGTGGAGCTGCAGCTCAAATGGCAAAGCACTAGCCTGGAGGAAAGAAAAGCTCAAGGACAGGACCTGAGTTCAAAACCCAGGACCAGCACACTCAGTGCTTCCCCCCCCCCCCCCCCCCCCCCGCCGCCAAACCACTGAATACATCCTGTTACAGAATTTCTCTAGGATAATCACTGAGGTTATCCATACGAGAAGGACGATTCTGGGAACTGGGGAGCAACAGTTCTAAGCTGTATTCCTAGATGATCCCAATGCTTTGAAGAACTCAGTTCAGTCTCCTGAACCCCTCAACACCCAAGGCAGACCCTAGACCCTCTTTTCTGCCTGTTCCCCTCCCTCTTCTCTAGATCTCCCCAACCTAGCAGCAGCTGTAAAGAATGCTGTCTTTTTTTTTTTTTTTTTTGCCAGTCCTGGGCTTGAGCTCAGGGCCTGTGGGCACTGTGCCTGAGCTTCTCTGAACTCAAGGCCAGAGTTCTACCACTTGGGCAACATCACTACTTCTGGCATTTTCTGGAGAGTCTCCCAGATTTTTCTGCCCAGGCTGGCTTCAAACTGTGATCCTCAGATCTCAGCCTCCCGAGTAGCTGGGATGACGGGTGTGAGCCCTTCTCTGATCACTAATACCTAAGTAGTAATCAGCATTCCTGTCCATGATTTCTCCGAAGCGCTGACCAGGGCCGGGCCGCCCCCGCGGGCTATGTGCCACAGAGCCTCTTCCCCTCATTACTTCCAGCCCACTGCGCTCCCTACCCTCTAAGCAACTGTTCTCACTCTACAAGTCAAGGCCCAGTTATCCATTGCCTGCTGTTCTAGAACCTTATTTGCTTGGCCCAACTTAACTTTTGGCATCTAAATTATGCGCAGCATTGTTCTTCAACTAGGTCATGTTTCCTGTGCCAAGACAGTGAACAGAAGCTCCGCAATAACAAGAGAGGTAACATTAATGACAGTCTTTGACTACTGAGCTAGGGAGAAAAATGTACCTGCCGCCTTCTTATTCAAGGCTGCTTATTCATACCATTTTTCCCCTTTGGTGCCAGTTCTGGGGCTTGAACTCAGGGCTTGGGTGCCATCCCTGCGTTCTGCTCACGGCGAGCACTCTACCACTTAAGCCAAAGCACTCCTCTCAGCTTTCTGTGATTAACTGTAGACAAGAGTCTCACAGGCCTTCCTGCCTGGGCTGGCTTTGAACCATGACCTTTAGACCGCAGCCTCCTGAGCCGCTAGGATAACAAGAGTAACTGGCCATGCGACTCATTTAATGACAATAATTCTCAACCTTTTTTTTATTCCTTACCGTCATATAGTCAACTTCTTCAGGATGTTCAAAAGCAATGAATTCTTCAAGGCTCAAACCAGGGCCGGAATCTTGATTAGCCTTTTCAAATCGCTTCTTGTCCTTTAAATGAAGCTTTGAAAATTAAAAAAATTTGACCATGGAGAAAGCCCTCAGCGTAATATTAAAAATACTTTGAAACCACAAAACAGGTGATATTTAAAGTATATTCTTGGGGTCAGGGGTGTGACTGGAGTGACAGATCACCTACCTGGCAAACACAAAGCCCTGGGTTCAACCCCTAGTTCAACCTCTGCAATATCGGATTAATTTATTTATCTTCACAACATTCTTCTAAAGGGACACTGGGAGAATAATCAGATACTTATTCAAAGGTTACACAAAAATGCTATGGTCTAGATTCCAACAAGGGCACTCAATAGCTCTGGTATTCAGGGGAAAGTGCTAAACCTCCCTTGTTTCCTTACCTATAAAATTGGGTAAGAATTTACAAGCAATTGGCCTGACAATCTCACTGTGTAATTAGTAAACTGGAACTGCAGGGCGTTTTGTAAATGTTGGCTGGGTGTAGGACTAAGTTCAAAAGCCAGCCTGGGCAACTCAGCAAGATGGTACCTCAATAAACCATAAACAAATAGATGTCATATAACTGACAGATTAAATGAGCTGATAAAAGTAAAACTACAGGGCCAGGAGTTTGGCCTAGCGGTAGAGTGCTTGCCTAGCATGCAGGAAGAGCCAGTTCGATTCTTCAGTACCACATACATAGAAAAGCTGTAAGTATCCTGAGTTCAAGCCCCATGACTAACAAGGGGGAAAAAAAAAAGCCGTAAATGGTGCTGTGGCTCAAGTGGTTAGAGCACTACCCTTGGGGAAAAAGCCCAAGGACAATGCTCAGGCCCTGAGTTCAAGCCCCAGGAGTGGGGAAGAAAAAAAAAAGTGAAAATACAGCTTACTAAAATGTGTTAAACCTGGACCCTCTGGAGGTCCTAAGGTACCATAAGGTACCATCTCCTTTACACTGGGATTGGTCTGGACAGGAAGTTACATCATGTGCTACTCTTTTCTGGTGGTAGGGGTCTTTAAAATTATTTTTCAAAAACATGCTAAAATGTTTCAAAAGAATAGTCCTTATATATTGAGACGATCACATTATTAGAACAGACCCCCAGGATTTGAAAGCCTACTCTTTATTTGGACTTGAGGCCTGGGCTGGCTCTGAACTGCAATCCTAATAGCTCAGGCACCTGAGAAGCTAGAATTACAGATGTCGGCCAGCCTGTTCTTTAACATGGTAATTGTGAACATATTCAGAAACAAATATATGAAAAACCTAAGCGGGTCCCATCCTGACAGTAGATAAACACTCAATGGCACATTTGTCAAAGCACAGCTTGGATATTTCTTAAGCTGGTAATTTATGTACTTCACTGTGGACTCACACTCCCCAGCTCTGTTGGAATAACAGGTTAGGCAGCAGTCACTTACCCAAATACCAGTTCTTTACCACTGCCGACAACTTGTTCATGCTCAGCAAGACGAGGTTTTACTTGTCCATGCTCAGCAAGTTGAGGCCCTCACCTAGTTAGTTACCCCCAAGCAACAGCTGCTGTTTTCTGTTTTATACTTTTTTAAATAATGTTTTTATGTTTTATGGTTTCAAATACACTAGACGGAATAATTTGCATGGTAATGTTCAGGTTTAACCTGGGGAAAAGCAGATAAAGCATGTCAAGTGCTCTGTGGAGTCTATCAAGTTCTTCCTGAATAAGTCACTATTCACAAGAGCCAGTGCTTAGATTTCCTTATGAAAGAACCATTCAACACACAGCCAAAAGGTCCCAGTTCCAGCAGGGGGAGCCAAATTTGGCCAATTTTGCTTATGGAAAGAAAGATCTCTTTCAGCACACTTAAATTTCTGAAAGAAAAAACAAAGGAGGGGCAGAGCAAAGAAATATTTTGTGATTCACATTTCGTTTCCATTTGGACACAATTTAATAGCAACTACACTTCATTAATCTTTCATTTTGAAGCAACAGGTAAAAAAAAAATCCACAAAAATGAGGAACAACAAAAAGCTGTGCCCATTTCATAACACTTGTACACTCTTACTTTTGCCTTTATAAAGCCCTTGTGTTAGCTGGGCACAGTGGCTCACGCCTGTAATCCTAACTACTCAGGAGGCTGAGATCTGAGATCACAATTCAAAGCCAGCCCAGGTATTAAAGAATATGAGACTCTTATCTCCAATTAACCACCAGAAAACTGGAATTGATGCTGTGGCTCCAGGCCCAGAGGAAGGGCAGTAACCTTGAGCTGAAGAGCTCAAGCCCCACAACTGACAAAAAACAAAAACAAAAAACAAAAAACAATTGTGCTCCGGCTGAGGCTAAGGCAGCAAGAAATAAAAAAGGAAAAGCGCTAGTCACTAGTCTCCTGTAAAAGAAACAAGGGGGACAGAACTGTCATTCTACAGGCAGGAACCGTGACCCCAGAACTCGAGTAGTCTTATAATTCAGATCAGTACAGGAAGCTACGTCCTAGGCCAGTCACTACTGCACATGCGCACTTACTGCTCGCTCGCCTTAGAGGCTAGGGTGCTCAACTCTGGTCAGGAAGGGCTCCAACTCATGAAACACATTCCTGAGCTGTCAAATAACCACCAATAGGATTCCTGCTGGAAGGCGTTCATTTGGGGGCACATTTCCTTTAGAATACTAGCCGTTGCTAATTCTTCCTTAAAAGGATTGTCTGGCTAGGCACTGGTGGCCCCTGCCTGTAAACTTCCTACTGAAGAGGCTGAGATCTGAGGATCATGGATCACGATCAAAGTCAGCCTGGACAGGAAAGTCTGTGAGACTCTTATCTCCAATGAACCACCCACAAATTAAAAGGCTGAAGATGAGCTTGGCTCAAGTGGTAGTGCTAACCTTGAGCAAAAAAAAGGCTCAAGGGGAACCCTGAGTGGGCAGCCTAGAGTACTCACCTAGCATGCACGAAGCCCTGGGTTCGATACCTCAGTACTATACACTCAGAAAAAGCCAGAAGTGGTGCTGTGGCTCAAGTGGCAGAGCACTACCCTTGAGCAAAAAGTGTCCAAAGCCCAGGAGTTTGGCTTAGTGGTAGAGTGCTTGCCTAACATGCACAAAGACCTGGGTTCTACTCCTTGATACCACACACATAGAAAAAGCTGGAAATGGCACTGTGGCTCAAGTGGTAGAACTCTAGCCTTGAGAAAGCCCGAGGACAGTGCTCAGGCCTTGAGTTCAAGTCCCAGGACTGGCAAAAAAAAAAAAAAAGGCTTAAGGACAGAACCCAGGCCCTGAGTTCAGGAGAGTCACACACACACACCCACACACACCTTTTAAAATCATTATATCACAACCTTTCACTTGTGTTGATATATTTTAGTCTAATAAAACTTCTGAAGTCTTGATAAGTTGCTAATTCCTAGATTGTTTTCCCCATTTCTGCTTAAGATTACATTGCAGCCAGATACTGGTAGCTCACGCCTGTAATTCCAGCTGTTCAGGAGGCTGATAATATCTGAGGACCACAATTCAAAGCCAGACTAGGCAGGAAAGACCCTGAGACTCCTATCTCCAATAAACTACTCAGAAAAAGCCAAAAGTGGTGCTGTGACTCAAATGGTAAAGCACTTGAGCACAAAGAGGCTTAGAGACAATTAACACGCTGTAAAATGAAGCCCCAAAATAGTCTCCCCCCCCAGAAATAAAGAGATTATGCTGCAACAATAAAAACAGCATGCCACTGAACTCATAGTGATACTGAGTCTTGGGGTGCAGGGCTATGAAAAACAGTATGGCAATTCTTTAATACAATTTAAAAACAGTTGGGTACTGGCGGCTCATACCAGCTACTCAGGAAGCTGAGATCTGAGGATGGCAGTTTAAAGCCAGCCTGGGCAGAAAAGTCTATGAGACTCATATCTCCAATTAATCACCAAAAAAAGCTGGAAAGTGGTGCTGTGGCTCAAATGCTAGTCTTCAGGAGAAAAAAAAAAAAAGCTCAGGAACCCTTGAGTCCATGCCCCAGGACCGGCAACAAAAATAACTAACTAAATAAAACAAAAACAGACTTCAAATCAACAGTCCCATTTCTGGGCATGTACCCAAGAGAAGTAAAAGTAGGAGGTCAAAGTGGCATCCCGATACCAGGTTCACTGAACCACTACCACTGCAGTGGCACGTGTTGGTGAGGCAAAATGTGACACTCAAGTACATATACCGCACCTTATCACTTGGCTTTTTTTAGGCAAGAGATTCTGACACATGCCATATCATGGGAGAATCTTGAGGACGGCAAAGGAAGTGAAGTAAGCCAGACACAGAGACAGACACTTCTGGAAGATACCTGGTAGTCCAGAGCAGACACAAAGCAGAGCGCTGCCAGGCCTGCGGGAGGAGTGTGGGAAGAGGGCAAGCTGGGTACAGAGCTCAGTTCTGCAAGGCTGAAGGGCATCAAAGACTGGCTGAACAGTTAGATGGTGTACTAAGGTACAACTGAATTTAAAAATGGTTAAGTGCTAAATTTTTTGTTTATAGTACCACTTATTTTTTCTTTTGTAGTTGAGTTATATAAAACTAGTTTTGTTTTCCAGTGAGAATTTGCCGACAGAGCCTTCTGATGTAAAACTGATTATTGATAAAAAAAAAAAAAAAAATCATCTAGTGGACTGGGAGTCTGGCCTAGTGGTAGAGTGCTTGCCTAGCATGCACAAAGACCAGGGTTCGATTCCTCGGTACCACATACATAGAAAAAAGCCGGAAGTGGTGCTGAGGCTCAAGTGGTAGAGCTCTAGCTTTGAGAAAGCCCAGGACTGGCAAAAAATAAAAAAAATAAAATAAAATTATCTAGTGAGGAAGCAGAGCTGTGGCTAAGTGGTAGAGTGCTAGCCTTGAACAGCTTCGAGACAGCACCCAGTCCCTGAGTTCAAGCCCACCACCAACTACAACAATAAAATCAAACAGTGAGATAAAATCAACATTTTAAAAAGGGACAGAGTGATGCAGAGGGCGGCAACAGAGGTTCAAGTAGGAGTCCTGAGTCGGGTATCAAAGGAAGCAGTGGAGTGGAGAGAGGGGCCGGGGTGGAGAACAAGAAGTGCAGCCCAGGCTCCAGAGCCTCGGTTCATGGAGTGGGAGCAGGTGTAAGACACGGCCTGTGCTTACCTGTCTAAACGACTCCTCCTCCGCGTCGTCCAGGGCCGTGTTGTCATCGAAGTCAATCACTCGGTCGTACATCTGAATGTTGTACTCATCCCACGTCACTGTCCCATCGCCGTTTTTATCGTATTCCACGAACTGCTGTTTGGCTTCCTGCATGGCATAATGCTTAAAAGACATCTGAATCCACTGGCTGAGTTCACCTAGGGGAATTTCCCAGGACACAGTGAATGTCGACAGGAATTCTCACCTGGGTAAGGAGGGGTTTAAACCCTTCTCAGGAAGAAAAAGTGACCCCGCCGTTGAAGTACTGGGGAAGAAGTCGGGGGAGTAGAGAGGGGGGTGCTCAGGGTCTAAGCCTGTGGTCATGCATAGCACACATTTTTCTTTCTTTTTTTTTTTGGACTTGGGGCTTGAACTTGTCCTGGGCGCTGGTCCCTGAGCTTCAGCTCAAGGCTACCGCCCTAACTTTGAGCCAAGCCCCACTTCCCTTTTCCCGGTCCTTTTTTGCCCGGGCTGGCTTTGAACCCTGATCCTCAAATCTCAGCCTCCTGAGTAGCTAAGATGACAGGCATGAGCCACCGTGCCCCGCATGCTCCTTACTTTTAAATTTTTTTTTAATTATTGGAAACTTCGCTAACCACCACAGGTCTCCAGGTAGCCCCCAAGTATCTGAATGAATATTTATTTTAACATGTATTCAAAAGATCGCTCGTCAATTATGAAAGGAATGTCTTTAGACTAAACATGAATTAAATGTTATATAAAATCGAGATATATATTATATATAATTCAAGACATGTGTATATCTTTTATGTGTGTGTGTTTTGAGACATATCTTGCTAGGTAAACAAGACTGATTTCACACGAGTCCTCCCTCACTCCCTTTCTCCAATGGTGAGATTATAGGGAGGTATCACCATGCCTAGCTATATATATATATATATATATATATATATATATATATATACACATATATATGAAATAAGATATGGATTAAATTATGAAAAGGTAATCAAGTGATTGAAGTTTGAGAAACACCGTGCACTTCCTTTAAACATGTCATAAAATATCAAAAGAAAATTTCACAAGGTTGTGGATAACAATTAATATTATTATTGGTAGTAGTATTTTGGTGTCAGTCCTGGAACTTGAACTCAGGGCCTGGGTGCTTGTCCCTGAGCTTTTGTGCTCAAATGTATGTAGCACTCTACCACTTAAGCCACTTCTGGCTTTTTAGTGGTTATCTGGAGCTAAGAATCTTATGGATTTTCCCCGCTCGGGCTTGCTCTGAACTGCAATCCTCCGATCTCAGCTTCCTGAGTAGTCAAAATTACAGGTACAAGCCACTGGTACCCGGTCAGAGAGATCAACCTCTAAAACCTCTCACTGTGGTATTAACTGTACTCACTGCATTACAGAAAAGGGACATACGATTCACTTGCAAGAAGAGAATGGGTTAAAGGCAAGGGGCTGGCGGTTTAAAGACTGGCTGAAGCAGGGCGCTGTAGCTCATGCCTGTAATTCGACCTACTCAGGAGGCTGAGATCTGAGGATTGCAGTTTAAAGCCAGCCTGAGCAGGCGGAGTCAGAGAGACTCTTTATCTCCAATGAACCACCTAAAAACCAGAGGTGGAGCTGTGGCTCAAAGTGGTAAAGCACTGGCCTTGAGCAAACAAGTTCAGAGACAGTGCCCAGGCCCTGAGTTCAAAACCCATGACCAAAACAAACAAAAAACAACCCCAAAAAACTGGCTGGGATATCTTTGGGAAAGGTCTGGTAAACAGAAACCCAAAGACAATGTCTCCTGAAAGTCTAATAACCAGGGCCGAATAATTATTATGCAACCACACAATGAACAAGTGTCCTATCAGGGACTCTAATCTGTCTCTAATCTTCAAAACAAGGCAATTATACTCATCATTATTGCACGGTACAGAGAAGCAAGGTTCAGGACTAGCCCTGGCTTTGCCATTTACTTGGAGGGTGGAGGGGGTGGAAAGGCTTACCACTGTTCTGGATTGCTTCATCTACAGGGAGATGGACAGATGGCTCTATTGACTTCTTTTTTTTTTCTTTTTCCCCCAGTGCTGGTGCTTGAACTCAGGGCCTGAGCACTGTCACTGGGCTTTCCTCAAGGCTAGCGCTCTACCACTTGAATCACAGCACCACTTCTGGTTTTCTATGTATGTGGTACAGAGGAATCAAAACTGGGTCTTTGTGCATGCCAGATAAACACTCTACCCTTAGGCCAAACTCCTGGCTCTTGACTTTTCTTTGGGTGCCAGTCCTGGAACTTGAACTCAGGGTCTGGGCACTGTTCCTGAGCTTCTTTGGGTCAAGGGTAGACACCTGAGCCACAGCACTACTTCTGGCCTTTTCTGAGTATTTACTGGAGATAAGAACTTCACTGACTTGGGGTGAGGAGCGTAGCCTAGTGGTAGAGTGCTTACCTACCATGCACAAAGCCCTGGGTTTGATTCTTCGGTATCAAATACTCAGAAAAAGCTGGAAGTGTTGCTGTGGCTCAAGTGGCAGGGCCCTAGCCTTGAGCAAAATGCGTCCAAGGACAGTGCCCAGGCCCTGAGTTCAGGCACCAGGACTGACAAAAAAAAAAAAAAAAAAAAGACTTCACTGACTTTCCTGGCAAGGCTGGCTTCAGACCTCAATCCCCACTCAGTTCTGAGGCTCCTGAGTAGCTAGGATTACGGGCATGAGCCACCAGTACCCACCTATATCCACTCTTATTATGTTACAATCAACAATACTCATGGGCAACAAGTCTTTTTCTCCTTATCTCCTTTTAAAGTGCAAATTCTTAGGATTCTAATCAAGTACCTATCAACGGAACAATAAACGCCTGGATGCCTCATTTCTGAGATGAATGTTTCGGGTTGCGCTCACGATGGGCACATAAGGAAGAGGGTGTCTTGTGCTATGACTTGCACGTATCATTTACAGGATCCATGATGGTTCTATTCTCCTGGAGAAAACTAGTTTTAGCTGGATGACCGCTTTCACGTATAAAACCTGCCCTCTTAAATCATGGTACCTCCATCCACCCCTCTCAACGTGTTGGCCCACCTTAAAAAAAAAAAAAAAACCAAACATTTGACGTTCACCTCTGCTTAATTTATCTTATGCACGTGATTCTCTCTCTCTCTCTCTCGCCTTACCTTCGGTGAGAAAGCCGTCCGAGTCCGCGTCGATTTTCTTTATGATGGCCTGCAGTCTTTTTTGCTGCTCTTCGGGGCTGAGTTTGACATATTCATCGACGTCTTCCTTTGGGGGGGCGGGGGGGAGAGGTAAAGGTACACGAGAGCGCCACGCGTTACTGCCGCCAGTGGGGTCTCGTAAACGGGAGGTACCAGCTCCACCCCTTGTTTACAGTCTTTAACACACCCGCACTCGAGGCCCCTCGTCCCCGCCCCCACCCCCCAGGGACCCCGCCGGGGTCTCCCCCGAACCAAGGGGGAGGGGAGGGGGCGAGCGAGAGCGCGCGCGGCCGCCCCGGCCAGGCCTCGCGCGGCCGCCCCCCTTTGTCCCGGGACAAAGCCCGCGGCGGGTCGAGGCCCGGTCGCCCACCTGCACGCCCAGCAGCGCCTCGCGGTCGTAGTCGGCGCGGTGCTCGCCCTGCGGGTAGTGCAGCTCCTCGGCCTGGCCCGCGCCGGCCGCCGCGGCGCACAGCAACAGCATCATCGCCACCGCCAGCGCCGCCGTGGGCCTGGGATCCAGCCGCATCGCGCCGGCCCGTCGCCGAGGACCGAGGGACGGGGGTAGAGAGGCGAGGCGGGGCCCGAGCTCGGCGGCCGCGGGGGCGCCGGTGGTCACGGAGGGGCGGCGCCGCGGACGTGAGAGGCCGAGGACGCCGCGGGTCGGAAGGACTACGTGACGCCCGCCACCCCCCGCCCACAGGACCCAAACGTCGACGGCGTTGCGGAGGAGCGCCGGGCGCCGGTTTATATAGCCGCGGCCGGAAGGAGGGCGGAGTTCCAGGCAGAGCTGCTGATTGGATGCTCTCAGCCCAGGGGGGTGTGTCCTCGCGGGGCGGGGGGCGGGGCCAGGCGATGGAGTGGTCCGGAGCTGCAAAGGGGCCACAGGGATGCATGGCGGGTCTCTGAGTACCGCACACCCAGCTCCCCGGTCTTCTTCCGCGCGGTACCTTCCGCAAACAAGTCCCTCCTCTCTTCTCAGCCTGGTTTTGGGTCCTGCCAGGAACTCCTTGTCCACTCTGTGCGTCCCTGCTGGCATTGGTGGGAATACTGTATCTTTGCCCAAGGAACCCCTCCAAAGTGTGCCCTTTACTTTCGGTGAATCTTAACTATTTCACCACCACAATCCCAAGACCTGCAGCCACTTTGTATCTGATGCTCAATTTTGTGATTAACGAATGATTTATACAACCTGGCTACAATTCCTTGATTCCCCAGACCAGCCTATTGACTTATATAAAATAGACATAGCAAAAAGATCACAGTAAAAAGCTGGAAGATTATCTAGGCACACCTGTCATCCTAGCTACTCAGGAGGTTGAGATCTGAGGATTGAGGTTCAAAGCCAGCCAGAGCAGGAAAGTCTATGAGACCCTTACCTCCTGGAAACTACCCAGAGAAAACCTGAAGTGGTAGAGTGCTAGCCTTGAGCAAAAGAAACCCATAGACAGTACCCAGGCCCTGAGTTCAAGCCCCAGTACTGGCACATGTGTACACACACACACACAGGCACACACACATACACAAATAGTTGGGGCATGTGGTATACAATAAACATAAGTATTCAGCAAATTCTAACCCTCATCCATGTGGGTTAGAAAAGCCAAGGATGATTATGCTGAAGGATAGCAAGGAAGCAATCAGTATTTTTATAGAACAGTTTGCATAGAACACATGGCTTTTATTATTCATCTACTTACAAGTCTGGTACTTCTCCACCTCACTATTGAGCACAGAAAGCATAGAGAAATGTGTAGGTTGCCTCATGACCCCTTTTGTTTGGAAGTGCTCCACTTAAGGAAGAAAAGGCTTTCTGAGTTGTATTTTTTCCCATATCTTTCTTTCTTTTTTCCGGATTGTGGATTGGTAGCAAAACATCCTGTTCCAAATCAAAAATGGAGTGGACAGCAGTTACACAAATTCCAAAATTGGAATTTTATTGTATTTGAGCAGTGACCACAGAAAGATAAACAGAATGAAGACTAAGGTCCGTCTTAGAAGTTCAGTAATACAAAGTTCAAGGAATAGGAAAGTATTAAAATATCATAGTGGCAATATGGACAATATTTCATTTTTTTTTGCCTGTCCTGGGCTTGAGCTCAGGGCCTGAGCACTGTCCTTGGACTTTCTCAAGGCTAGAGCTCTACCACTTGAGCCTCAGCACCACTTCCGGCTTTTTTCTATGTATGTGGTACCGAGGAATCGAACCCGGGTCTTCATGCATGCTAGGCAAGCACTTTAACCACTAGGCCAAACTCCCGGCCCTATAGACAATATTTCAGAGTTGAATTTATTAAACTGAGAAGAAATGAAAAAAATTTGTCACTGGATCATTTTGATTTTCACTTCAGTTCTTGGTTTTGAGGTAGTCTGAATACAAAACAAGAAAGAACAGAGATTAGGGCCACATTTAATCTAAAGAATTCAGTTTTATATAGTTCATTCCCTAATCAGTGAAAGCTAAACTTGATAATTCTTTTTCTTTCTTTCTTTCTTTTTTTTTTTTTTGCCAGTCCTGAGGCCTGGGCACTGTCCCTGGGCCTCTTTTGCTCAAGGCTAGCACTCTACCACTTGAGCCACAGGGTAACTTCTGGCTTTTTCTGTTTATATGGTACTGAGGAATCAAACCTAGGGCTTCATTCATGCTAGGCAAGCACTCTATCACTAAGACACCTTCCCAGTCCTTGATTATCTTCTGATAGGGCAGTATACAAGGCAGTGTACTAGACTTTTAATCAAGGGCTGCACCGAGAAGATGTGGGGAATCTAGTGGTATTTACAGGAGTTCTGGACTGGGTGCTAGTGGCTCATGCCTGTAATCCTAGCTACATAAGAGGCTGAAATCTGAGGTTTGCACTTGGAAGTTAGCCTTAGCAGGAAGGTTCGTGAGACTCTTATCTCCAATTAACCAGCCAAAAAGCTGGAATTGGTAGAGCCTTGAGCAAAAAAGCTCAGGGTCAGCACTGAGGCCCTGAGTTCAAGCCCCAGGAAAAGAACAAAAACAAAAACAAAAAAGGGGTTTGGGGTTATCAGCATGCATGAGCATCAAAAGACCTGGGTCTTCCACTCTGGAAAGCAGTGTGGAGGTTTCTTAAAGAACTGAAAATTGACCTTCCCTACGACCCCACTATACCACTTCTGGACGTCTACCCTGAACATCATAACCCAAGTTATGATAAGGACACCTGCTCAGCTATGTTTATCTCTGCACTATTCACAATAGCCAGGCAATGGAAACATACCAGATGCCCTACTGCAGAAGAATGGATACAGAAAATGTGATATATATATATATATATATATATATATATATATACAATGGAATTCTACATAGCCAACAGACAAGATAAAATAATGGCATTTGCAGGGAAGTAGATGAATCTAGAGCGAATCATGTTGAGTGAGCCAAGTCAAGACCTAAGGAACAAAAGGCCCATGGAATCCTTAATATGTGGCTATTAGATCCAAACAGTACAAGAGTGAGGACTCAATATTTGCATACTCAATGCTATGGACATGGTATTGGAAATATAAACACAACTACATAGACATAAAAACCTATGACTCTATAGACATAATGTTTTATTACATAAATTAATATGTATCTATGATATACAAACCCTTAGCCTAATTTTGATTATGTTCTAAAAACTAAGTGCCAGCGATTGTATATAGAGATTTCCTTCTTGAACACTCATTTGTTAAACATGTCATTTGAAATATGATGTAAAAATCAATGTTAATAAATTCTTTAATAAAAAAAAAAGACCTGGGTCTTATTTTTCTTTAGTCCTAAACAGATTGCTTTCCTTTCTCCTTTGGGAAAGTTTTTTTTTTTTTTTCTTATCCCTTCATCCTCTCCAATACTGGGTTTTAAACTCTAGGCCTTATTCTCTCACTTGGCTTGTTCATCCAGCACGGAAACTCTACCATCAGATTCACATCTCCACTTCAGGCTTTGGGCTAGTTAATTGGAGTTAAGCCTGGGCTAGCTTCAAATCTTGATCCTCAAATCTCAGCCTCCTGAGTAGCTGGTATGACAAGCATGGATCCACCAGTGCTGAGTTGTATTGCCCGCCTTATCAAACTCAGAAAGAGTCAACCAGATTCGAGTGGCTCACACTTGTAATCCCAGCTATTGAGGAGGCTGAGATGTGAGGCTCAAAATTTTAAAATATGTAAGGTAGGAGGCCACGTCTGTGGCTCACACCTGTAATCCTAGCTACTCAGGAGGCTGAGATCTGAAGATCAAGGTTCAAAACCAGCCTGGGCACAAAAAGACCTAAGACTCTTAGCTCCAATTGACCTCTAGAAAAGGGGAAGTGGGGCTTGGTTCAAAGATAGGGCGGTAGCCTTGAGCTGAAGAGCTCAGAGACAACACCCCGGCTGAATTCAAGCCCCATGACCCACAATAAAATAAAATGAAAAATATAGGGTAGGTAGATTGTAATACACAAAATATTTTTATTCCTAAAGAGTATCCAGAATTAGCAAGCACCCGTGGCTCACACATGTCATCTAATTACTCAGGAGGCTAAGATCTGAAGATCAAGGTTCAAAGGCAGTCCGGGAAGGAAACCCCTTAAGAATCTTAGTTCCAATTAATCAGCAAAAAACTGGAAGTGGAAGGGTGGTTCAAGTAGTAGAGCACTTGAGCCAAAAAAAAAAAAAAAAGAAAAGAAAAAGGCTGAAAAAGAGCTCTAGCCGTGAGTTTGAGCTCTAGTATCAACTCACACACAAAAAGATGTATGTGAGCTCTGCACCAGGGCTCATATCTGTCATCCTAACTACTCAGGAGGCTGAGATTTTTTTTTTTTCTCTTGCCAGTCTTGGGGCTTGAAATCAGGTTCTGGGCACTGTCCCTGGGACTGATTTGCTCAAGGCTAGCACTCTACCACTTGAACCACAGTGCCACTTCTGGCTTTTTCTGTGTCTGGGGCAGCAACTCAGGACCTAGGCTCAAGTCTCTGAGACTTTCGTGGCTATGGCTAGTGCTCTACTACTTGAGTCATAGCTCCATTTCTGGGGGGGAAAAAATCCTTCCCTCCCTCCCCTTCCTTTGCCCCCTTCCTCCCTCCCTTTCTCCCTCCCTCCCTCCCTCCCTTCCTTCTTTCCTTCCTTCCTTCCTTCCTCTCTCCTCACCCCCCATCTGTCTCTCACCTTTGCTTTTCTTTGTGCCAGAGTTTGAACTCAGTCCCCTGCATGCTCCCTTAGCATTTTTGCCCATGAATGATGCTCTACCACTTGAGCCATGCTTCAAGCTTTCTAAAAATCCCTCAGGTTTGTCTTCCCAGGCTGGTTTCAGCCTTTTGAGGAGCTAGGCTTACAGTCTTGAGCCACCAGCCCCCTGATGGAGGAAAGTTCATTTTGTCTGGACCTTAGAGGTTTTGAACAGTTGGAGAGTCTGGGTTCTCTGTCTGGGTGGGAAATATCACCATCTACTGGTCACTGGTAGAAAGTATCACCTCCACTTTATGTTTGGCTCCTGTTGGCTCTCCTCCAACCTGCCTGGCCACTCAACCCCAGATAACTGGATCTATGATAAAATCAGTCAATCCCAAGATTATGTTGCTTTGTTCTCTTGCTTTCAAGTGAGAACCTTAGAGACAACACAATTTGAATGGGGAAAAATGATACTTAATCATAGGATGGTGATAATTGTAGACAGATTTCTAGATGGTGACTTACCAGAATCATTTCAGATGAGGAAAAGAAAACAAAATCAGCCTCTATACCAGTAAGGACAGGCTTCTTGCCTGAAACAAAGGAAGAGGTCCAACCGTGGCGACCAACTAAACAAACGCTGGCATGATTGGATAATAAAGCTGCCCAGCATTCACAAAATTGGTCTTCCCACCAATCTGATCAATGAATTTTCTATTTAGAGCATGCCCTGGGGGAAGCACTCAACTAGAACACTAATATTCTCTCTCTCTCTCTCTCTCTCTCTCTCTCTCTCTCTCTCTCTCTCTCTCTCTCTCTCTCTCTTTTCTTTTGAACCAATACGTGATACTTGATCTTGAACTCAGGGCTGTCCTCCCTGTCCTCCCTTAGTTTTTTTTTTTTCTCTGTGGGTCATGGGACTTGAACTCTGGGCCTGGGCGCTGTCCCTGAGCTCTTCAGCTCAAGGCTACCACCCTACCCCTTGAGCCACAGCCCCACTTCCAGTTTTCTAGTGATTCATTGGAGATAAGAGTCCCACGTTCTTTAGTGCCTGGGCTGGCTTTGAATCTGGATCCTCAGATTTCAGCCTCCTGAGTAGCTAGGATTACTGGTGGGAGTTACCAGAACTCAGCACCAAAACCCATATTCAATTACTTGATTCTGACATTTCCTTAGATTATTTTTTTTGTGCCAGTCCTGGGGCTTGAACTCAGGTCCTGGGAACTGTCCTTGACCTTTTATCCCCGCCCCCCCCTCAGGGTTAGTGCTCTACCACATGAGCCACAGCTCTGCTTCTAACTTTTTGGTGGTTATTATTATTATTTTTTGTCCTGGGGTTTGAACTCGGGGACTGGGCACTGTCCTTGAACTTTTCTTTTTGCTCAAGGCTAGCACTCTACCACTTGAGCCACAGTGCCACTTCTGGCTTTTTCTGTGTATGTAGTACTGAGGAATCGAACCCAGGACCTCATGCATGCTAGGCAAGCATTGTAACACTAGGCCACCCTCCAGGCCTACACATGATTTAATATTGAATCCAATGCCCTGTCATCAGAGGAAAGAGTGTGTCAAAACCCCAGGGATTCTTTGCTTTAGATCTTTGATAGGATTTGCCCAAGGGGCCATACTTAATCTTTCAGACACCTCTGGAATCTTCTGGATTCTTACACTTTTAGGGCAAAGTATCATCCTATTCTCCCACAATCCCTTTTCTGTTCCTTTTAGGAAATGGTCTCTTAGTAAATGGGTCAGTAGAAGGCACCCGTATGTGATACATGTAATGTTCTGTTAGTGTTGAGATGGATAGAAGGAGGCAACTTTGGCTTCAATCATGATCTTTGTGTTTGGTTATTTTGGCTATGAGGACCTGTCATGTATATTGCAGGGTGTTTGGCATTCAACAACTGTTGCTTGCTCTTTACTCTCCAGTAGTGATTTTTACCTATTGCTGTCTACCTCCAGGTGTTTCTTCATGTTATTAAATGTCTCCCAGGGGTTAGGAGTTTGGCCTAGTGGTAGAGTGCTTGCCTAGCATGCACAAAGACCTGGGTTCGATTCCTCGGTACCACATGCATAGAAAAAAGTCGGAAGTGGTGCTGAGGCTCAAGTGGTAGAGTGCTAGCCTTGAGAAAAAAGTCCAAGGACAGTGCTCAGGCCCTGAGCCTAAGCCCAGGACTGGCAAAAAAAAAAAAAAGAAATAAGCTAGGCAATGCAGGAAAATCCATGAGACTCTTATCTCTAATTAACCAGCAAAAAGCCAGGAGTGGAACTGTGGCTCCAGTGGCAGAGTTATATCCTTATATGAAAAAGCTAAGGGATGGAGCTCAGGCTCTGAGTTCAAGCTCTAGTATCAACACACACACACACACACACACACACACACACACACACACACACACAACTACAATCTGTCCAGATTAATGTCTTCTTTCACCCTCCACACTGTGAGAACATGAATTCAAATTCAAACAGTAAGCCTGGTATTGAGTTCCTGCTAGTGTCAGTTACTCTGATAAACACTGAATTCAGGGGCTGGGAGTGTGGTCTCGTGGTAGAGTGCATGAAGCCCTGAGTTCGATTCCTTGGTACCATATACACAGAAAAAGCCAGAAGTGGTGCTGTGACTCAAGTGGTACTCTTGCTAGCCTTGAGCAAAAGAAACTCAGGGATAGTACCCAGAGTTCAAGCCCAAGGACTGCATCAAAACAAAAGAAACAAAACAGAACAAAAAACTCCCCCCCCCAACAAAACAAAACAAAACAAAACAAAATCACTGACTTGCAGACACTAAGTCCTCAACTTCAGGCAGGGACCAGTTATAAGACAACCTGGATACATGCAGCAGGCCAACGGTACAAGTCTGCTTTGGTTATGGCCTTGATTATCTTACTGGACAGTTAGTTCTACAGAAAGACCCTGACTAACAGAGAAAGAAAACTGGGCAGAAGAAGGTGGTTGCCAGGAGAAAAATAGAGCCCAAAGTAGAAACAGAGAAATCTTGGAGTCCACTTGAAACTTTTGCATGTAGGTACTTGCATCTCAGTGCCCTCTCTCCCTCCTTCCTCTCTCTTTCCTCCCACTCCCTCCTTCTCTCCCTCCTTCCCTCCCTTCTTTCTTTCTTTCCTTCCTTCCTTTTTTTTTTTCTACCAGGGCTTGAACTCAGGGCCTGCCATTCCTGCTTGTCTTTTTCTCATGGTTAGTTGGGGATAAGAGTCTCAACAGACGTTCTGCTCAGGTTGCTTTCAGTGATCCTCTGATCTCAGTTTCCTGAGCAGCTAGGATTACAGGCATGAGCCAACAGCACCTAGCTAGAGGTTGCTTTTGATAAAAGCATTGCCATCTTACTCTGGTCTGCAAGTGGCCTGATTGGTAAGTAGCAGGTTCACGGAATACCAGGTCTGATGGAGCTGATGTTATAGCAACACTGAAAAGACAACCTAGGAAGCATCAACTTTCTGATCCTGGACAAGGTCTCAAGTGATCACCTTTTACCCCAAGACAGGGTGTGAATGCTGGCTGGCAAGACCCTTGTCTTCCCAGTATAGCCACAACGATTAAAGTTCCTGTCCTGATTTTTCACTAGTACTTCTTCCTCCACGGCCCGCCTCCCGGAGGCCGCAAGCCCTACTGCGCCTGCGCGCGGGGCGGTGGGCGGGGTGTGTGAGGGACTGGTGTGTGAGTGTGTGGGGGAGGTGTCGGCGGCGTCACGTGACCCAGGCCCCGCCCTCCTCGGGCGGCCACGCCCCCTTTCCCGGCGGGACGCTCGGAGAGCCTCCCCGAACTGCGCAGGCCGACGGTGGGTGAGTGTCCGCGAGGGGCGCGCGTCGGGCAGAGCCGGGCGGGCCCCGGCCGGGCATGCAGGCCGGGACTGGCTGGGTGGTGGGGGTGAAGGGGCCAAGATGGCGGCGGGGGACACCCTTCCCCCGCCTCCCTCGGCCGGGGCCCGGGAGCGGCGCTGGGGGAGGGGAAGCGCGGGGGGTCGCCGCGGAGGCTGAGGGGGGCGGAGGGGGCCGGGCGGCCTCCACGCGTGGCCGCGGCGGGGCGGGGCGGGAGGCCGCCTCACGGAGGTGGGTCGGTCGGTCGGTCGGTCGCGGTGGGTGCGCGAATCAAGGCTTCTGGAATATTGGGGTTGCGCTGGGTGGGCGGGTGAGGGGGCTCCCGGCCTTCCTGTGACAGGTGACCGGGGAAGCCGGGCAGGAGGGACGGAGGGAGGGGCTCTCCCGGTCTCCCCACCCTGGAGGCCCGAGGCGTTCACCTGGAAATGGGGGGGGGCGGCCGGCCTCCGGGGGGTGCCGACCCCCGCCGAGGCCTTCCCCACGCCGAGCCGGTGCTCGGGGCGGCCCCCCCCCGGCTAGCAGCACCTGCTGCCGTCCCCCCACCTCCGCCCCGCCTGGACTGGGAGCCGCTCCCCGTGGCTGGCTGGCTGTGGGTCCTCGCTCCTTTGTGCCCCCCCCTCCACCCCACCCCTTTATTTATTCCCTGTGTGTGTGACATACGTCAGCTTGCCCCGAGGTGGGGTGCAGTTTGTCACAGGCCACACATGGAGATGATGTTTGCATGATCACCACTGAAGGATTGAGATCTTCCATTAGCTCAGTCAGGTTTTTTGTTGTTGTTGTTGTTGTTTGTGTTTGTTTTTGTGCAGTACTGGGGCTTGAACTCAGGGCTCACTACTTGGCTTTTTTTTTTTTTTTTTGCACAGGGCTGGTGCTCTACCACTTCTGGCTCCACGTCTGTTTTTATTATGATTATTAATTGGAGATAAGAATCTGCCGCGTGGAGTGGGATCCTCAGATTTCAGCCTGCTGGGGTACAGCCAGGTTTACAAGTGGGAGCCACTAGCACCTGCCTCCAGAATCAGTGTTTTTTTTTTTTTTTGTGTGTGTGTGTTTGTGTGGCAGTGCCAGTCCTGGGTATTGAACTGAGGACCTGGGCACTGTCCCTGAGCTTTTGTTTTGTTTTTTTTTGCTCAAGGCTAGTGCTCTACCACTTGAGCCACAGCTCTACGTTTTTAATGATTAATTGGATGTGTGAGTTTCATTAACTTTTCTGCCTTCTCCTGAGATCTCTCAGTTTACCAAGTAGATAGGATTACAGGCAGGAATCACAGGCATCTGGCCAGAATCAGGGGCTGAACTTGGGACTGGCACTGTCAGTGAGTTTCTCTGACTCAAGGCTAACCCTCTACCAGTTGAGTACAGCTCTACTTCCGGCTTTTTCTGTGATTAATTGGAGATCAAAGTCTTACAGACTTTTCTGCCAGGCCTGGCTTGGAACTGTGATCTTCAGATCTCAGCCTCCTGAGAAGCTAGGTGCTTAGCTCAGAATCAGTTTTTGTTTTTTTTTTTTTTTTTTTTTTTTTGCTATCCCTGGGGTTTGAACTCAGGGCCTGAGCATTGTCCCTGAACTTCTTTTGTTCAAGGCTAGCACTCTACCTCTTGAGCCACAGTGCCATGTCTTGGCTTTTTATGTTTATGTAGTACTGAGGAATAGAACTCCAAGTTTCATGCACGCTAGGCAATCACTCAACCACTAGGTCATGCTCCTGGCCCCAGGGCTTGAACTGGCCTGGGCACTGTCCCTGAGCTTTTCAGCTCAAGGCTATCACTCTACCACTTGCGCCACAGTGCTACTTCTGATTTTCTGGTGGTTAATTGGAGATAAGACTGTCAACAGACTTTAGTGCCTAGGTGTCTTTGAACCACAGTCCTCAGATCTCAGCCTCCTAAGTAGTTAGGATTATAGGTATGACCTACCAGCGCCTGAGTCAGAATCAGTTTGTATGTGTGTGTGTGTGTGTGCACGTGTGTGCACGTGTGCACATGCGAGTACCAGTCCTGGGGCTTGAGCTCAGCCTGAGCACTGTCCTTAGGCTTTCTCAAGGCTAGAGTTCTACCACTTGAGCCACAGCACCATTTCCGAGGAATTGAACCCAGGTCTTTGTGCATGCTAGGCAAGCACTCTTCCCGGTCCCAGAATCAGTTTTTAATGTGACTTGAAAACTACCCTTGTAGGAGAAAGTGTGATGTGACTTGATGGCTTTGAAGGCCGGAGGATCTTACAGTATCATTTGTATCACTTGTTTGTCCTAAGCCTTTTTGCTTCCTCATTGGTAAAATAGGGATAATATGCACAGCAAACTTTTTCCTAGTAATAAGTGAGATGTCTGCACAGCACGTAGAACAAATTGTTGCCCATAAAAAGCCCTTGACCAACACTTGATCCCTTTTTTCTTCACTCTCTTTAGCTGTAGTGTATGGTTGTGCTTTTTGTGTGTGTGCGTGTGTATGTGTGTGCATATTTGTGCCTGTGTGGATTTGCTTGCATGTATATGTATGCATGCCTATACTGGGACTTAAACTCAGAGCCTCAATCCTCACTTGGCTTTTTTGCTCAAGTAACACTTGAGCCACATCTCTATTTCTGGCTTTTGGTGATTACTTGGAGATCTGAGTCCTGTGGACTTTTCTGCTTGGGCTGGCCTTCGAACTGTCATCCTCAATTCTCTGCTGCCTGAGTAACTAAGATTGCAGGCTCCAACCACCTACCCTCTTTTTATTCTTGTCAGTAAGTGATTGGCTCTTCAGAAATCTTTTTTTTTTTTTTTTTGTAGGTTGTGGAGCTAGAACTCTGGTTCTGGGCATTGTCCCTGAGTTCAAGGAGTACCACTCTACCCCTTGAGCCACAGTGCCCTTCTGGTTTTTTTTTTCCAGTCATGGGGCTTGACCTCAGGGCCTGGGCACTGCCCTTGGACCCTATTTTGCTCAAGGCTAGCGCTTTGCCACTTGAGCCACAGTGCCACTTCTGTCTTTTTTTGTGCATGTGGTATCAAGAAATCGAACCCAGCTTCGTGCATGTTAGGCAAGCACTCTACCACTAAGCTATATTCCTGGCCAGCTTTTTCCGATTTCTAGTGGTTAATTGGAGTTAAGAGTCTCAGGGACTGAATTGTGATCCTCAGATCTCAGCTTCCTGAGTAGCTAGGATTACAAGGGTGAGCCATGAGAACCCAGCTTGACTTTTTTTTTTTCTTTTTTAAAATTATGATGGGATCCTCTGAACTTTTTGCTCACGTTGTCTTCAAACTTCCATCCTCTTGATCAGCCTTCTGAGTTGCTAGGGTTACAAGTGTGAGCTATTATAGCTATTTCTTTAAGACAAGGATCTTGTTATATAGCCCAGGTAACCTTGAACTTGCACTCCTGCCTCAGCTTCATGACTAATTTCAGTTTAGGGTTAGAGATAATCTGTAAAGTGCCACGTTGAATAATAAGGCCCAAGACTTGGTGAAAAAAAGATTTGGAGTAAATCACTAATTGGTAGAATTGCAGGATTGGAGGCGAGGCTCAGTTGATAGAGCAGTAGCAATGAATGAAAGCATCTGGTACCTAGCTGCAGTTCCAGTCTTGGATTAAAAAAAAAAAAGGATAATGACTTAGTTGTAAATCATTCTTTCACCCTGGGGAATAAAAGGCTCAGTAGCTGCAAATTATTATTATTATTATTATTATTATTATTATTATTATTATTGCCAGACCTGGAACTTGAACTCAGGGCCTGAGAACTGTCCTTGGGCTTTCTCAAGACTAGAGCTCTATTACTTGAGCCACAGCACTACTTCTGGCTTTTTCTATGTATGTGGTACTGAGGAAATAGAACCTGGGTCTTCATGCATACTAGGTGAGCACTCTACCACTAGACCAACCTCCTGGCCCTGAGTTGCCAAATTTAAATTAAAAACTGGGTATAATCTGTAATTTGAAAGTATATTTTATGTTGGGCATGGATCTGAACTCTTGTAATTGCTGATCTCCAGGGATTGAGGCAGTAGTGTTGAAGAGTTTGAGGTGAACCTGGCATACATATGGATAATATGTCTCAAAAAACAAAAACCCTTGAACCTCTGAAAAAAGAAAAAGGGGCTGGGAGAAAGACCTAATGGTAGAGTGCTTGTCTAGCATGCATGAAGCCCTAGGTTCAATTACTTGGTACCACATACACAGAAAAAGACAAGTGGTGCTGTGGCTCAAGTGGTAGAATGCTAGTCTTGAGAAAGGCTCAGGACAGTGCCCAGGCCCTGAGTTCAAGCCCAGGACCGGTAAAAAAAAAAAAAAAGAAAGGAAAATAATCTTACAGACCTTTCTGTCTGGGCTGGCTTCAAAGCATGATTCTTAGATCCTTAGCCTCCTAAGTAGCTAGGATTACAGACATAAGCCACTGACTCTTGGCTCTTTATTGTTATTATTGTTGTATATCATGGACTTTGCTGCCTGGGCTGGCTTTAAATAGCCATCCTCAGGTCTCAGCCTCCTGAGTAGCTAGGATTACAGGCGTGAGCCCCATTTATACAGAACTTAAAATGAGTGAATTAATTTCATTTAAAACTTTTGAGAATTGAGGCAAGATATGGAATGTCTTCTGCTCTATAAAAAGGAGCTTGTTGCCAGGTGCAGTGGCTCATGCCTATAATCCTAGTTACTCAGGGGGCTGAGATCTGAGGATCTCTCGGTTCAAAGCCAGTCTGGCAGCCTGGGCACAAAAGTCCATGAGATTCTTATCTCCAATTAACCATCAGAAAAGTGGAAGTGGCGTGGTGGCTCAAGGGGTAGGGCGGTAGCCTTGAGCTGAAAAGCTCAGGGACAGTGCCCAGGCCCAGAGTTCCAAGTCCCATGACAAAAAAAAAAAAAAAAAAAAGCTTGGTGCTTTAGGGTTGGGGTCTCCTATGTAATCAATAGTTTCTCATATTTTCATTTTTGGTGGGTGTTAAAGGTACTGTTCAGTGTGGAGTATTTCAAACTGCTGTATGATTTTCTAACCTACAATAGAAACGTGTGAGTTTGATTTTCTTGCATTTAATGTAAGTAGAGAGATTCGCTTTTTAGCATTGTATGGATACGTATAACTTCGTGACGATATCTTCCTTAAAGACCTATGCATTTTGTTATAGGAGGCGTACCCATGGGTTAAGAGGTGAATGATCTTGACAGAAGGGAGTTGAAGGATGATGGTAAGTAAGTTAGCTATTCCAAAGAGTAGCCTTAAGTTTCTCTTGCTTTTTTTCCTTTTGTGCCAATACTGGGGATTGGATGCAGGGCCGGGGACTGTCTTAGCTTTTTTCTCAAGGCTGGTGCTCTATCACTTAAACCACTTCAGTGGTGAGATGGAGTCTCACAGACTTTCCTGTCTGGGGCTGGCTTCAGACTGATTCTCACATCGCTGTCTCTTGAGTAGCTAGGATTATAGGCGTGATCTCCCGGTACCTGGCTCTCTTGATTTTCTTTTTCCTTTGCTCTTGCTATGCCGGAGCCAGCCGGCAGTGAATCGGGATTCCTGAAATAGGGGGTAAGGACTAAGAAAATAGAAAAGAGACAAACAGATGGGATTCTGGAAGACTACAGTCAAGTCAGCAGCCCAAGACTCCAGCCTAAGACTGTATTCTATGGCCGTGAGCTTAAGGCTGTAGAGCAGTTTATTTCAAGTTCTGACCTTAAATACTCTTCTTAAAACTAAGGAACTGCCAGGGGCTACATTCGTAGAAAACAGCAATCAAGTCACAATTAGGTTCAATGAGAAGCGATTAACATTGCCCCAAATCATCCTGATAACAGCTTATTTCCTTGTGTAGACATTTGTGCGTGGGCCAAGGTCACTGACCCCACAGTCGGCCCCCAACACTGCTACTTTTGGCAGTGTCCTGAGTAGCAAAGATTACAGGCATGAGACATCAATGCCTAACTTCTAGTACCTGCTGACACTATTAGTTTACTCCTTTAATGAGTGTTTTAACATTTTTGATGGATAGGACCCACTCGTGTGAGCTCCCTCTTGTGGATTAAAAGCAGTAGTGTACCTATCCATGTAAGGTTTTTTTTTTTTTTTTGCCAGTCCTGGGCTTGGGCTCAGGTCCTGAGCACTGTCTTTGGACTTTCTCAAGGCTAGCACTCTACCACTTGAGCCTCAGCACCACTTCCAGCTTTTTTCTATGTATGTGGTACCGAGGAATCAAACCCGGTCTTCATGCATGCTAGGCAAGCACTCTACCACTAGGCCAAACTCCCGGCCCTTGTTTTTGTTTTTATACTTCTTTATTGTTATTGTAAAGGTGATTTACAGAAGGGTTGCAGTTTCATGAATTAGACAAAGAGAACATTTCTTTTTGAACAGTGTTGCCTCTTCCCTCACCCAGCTTTTCTCTCCTGTCCCCACGCACCAATTATATACGCAATGGAATTCTACTCACCCAACAGAAAGAATGATATTGTACCATTTGTAAGGAAATGGAAAGGTTTGGAAAAAATATATTAAGCAAAGTAAACCTGACCCAAAGAAACATAGGGTGGCATAGTTTTCTTCATTTGTTGAAACGAGAACGTACCTATAAATCTACAGATAAACATACTGGATGCTAAAAAAAAAAAAGGCAGGCACCAGTGGCTCACACCTGTAATCCTTGCTACTCAGGAGGCTGAGCTCTGAAACAGTGTCCAGGGCCAGAGTAAAAGCCCCATGATTGACCAAAAAAACCCCAAAAAACCAAACCCTTAGACATGAAAAATTATACAGGTCTCTAGGCATTCACACAGAGTGACACCAAAGGAGGATATTCTGAGGAGAGGGTAACAAAGGTGCAATAGTTGTATGCATCTGATCATCTGATCGTATAACATAATATTTTGTTGGGCCGGGAGTTTGGCCTAGTGGTTAAAGTGCTTGCCTAGCATGCACGAAGACCCGGGTTCGATTCCTCGGTACCACATATATAGAAAAAGCCAGAAGTGGTGCTGAGGCTCAAGTGGTAGAGCTCTAGCCTTGAGAAAGTCCAAGGACAGTGCTCAGGCCCTGAGCTCAAGCCCAGGACTGGCAAAAAAAAAACAACAAAAAAACCCCCATAATATTTGTTAAAATGAACTTCAGGAAATGGAAACGAGTTTTGTTTTGTTTTTGCCTGGACTTGAGCTCAGAGGGTTGGGTGTGTCCCTGAGCCTCTTGTGCTCAAGCCTAGTATTCTACCACTTGAATCACAGAGCCACTTCTGGCTTGTTCTGAGTAGTTTTTATTGGAGATAAGAGTCTCACATACTTTCCTGCCTGGGCTGGCTTCGAACCAAGATCCTCAGATCTGAGCTTCTTGAGTAGTCAGGATTATAGGCATGAGTCACTGGCATCTAGCTTTTTTTTTTCTTTTTTTTCCCTGAATTATCAGAGTATGGAAGTCAAGATACTGTGTAATCCCTGAATAATTCCGTTTTTCCTTCTCTTCTCTGACCTCAATTTAGCTAGGAAAATCTGGAAATCAAATGTTCATAAACATGATTATGTATCAATACTATTATGTACCTGTTCTGGACTTGAACTCAGGGCCTACTGCTTGGCTTTATTGCTTATAGCTCTTGCTTTGCTACTTGAGGCAGACCTCCACTTCTGTTTTTTTGCTAGAGATAAGAATGTCATAGATTTGTCTGCCCAGACTGGCTTCATGCTGAGATCCTTAGATCTTTGCCTCCTGAGTAGCTAAGATTACAGGTATGAGCCTGGCCAGTTTTCTAACTTTTTTTTTTTTTGGTCAGTTTGTCTGTCACTGGGTTTGAACTCAGGGCTTGGGCATTATCCCTGAGCTCTACCACTTTAAGCCCAAGTGCCACTTCCTGTTTTCTCCAGGTTAATTGGAGATAAAAGAGTCTCCTGGGGTTTCCTGCCTAGTTAGGGTTTGAACTTTGATCCTGAGATCTCAGTCTCCTGAATAGCTAGGATTGCAGGCATGAGCCACCAGCACCTTGCTTCAATTTTACAACTTGTGTTTAATTCCTTTTGGGATTTTGGTTCTCTGGAAATTTTCAGTCTTAATTTTTTTAGGTCATTTTAATTACAATTTAAAATCTTTGTTAATTCCATTTTTCAATCATTTATGTGTATAATTCTAAAAATTTCTATAATTTTTCCTGGTTTTCTTTCATTTGGCTAAGTTTTTAGTAAGGCTGGTGATTTTTTAAAATAATTTTTATTGTTTTCCTATTTTTTTTTCTTTTTGGATGTAAGGCTTAGAAATTTCTCAGCTCAAGTGATCCTACTTCCTCAGACTGTATAGGCTGTAGAACCTCAGTCTTGTTTCTATGTGTCTAGAATGTGTAGTAGTTTGTTTGTTTGTTTGTTTATTTATTTATTGCCAGTCCTGGGATTTGAAATCAGAGCACTGTGCTTGGGCTTTCTCAAGGCTAGATATCTACCACTTGAGCCACGACACCACTTCTAGCTTTTGTTTTTCTGTGTAAGTGGTATCGAGGACTCGAACCCTGGTCTTTTTTGCATGCTAGGCAAGCACTCTACCACTAGGCCAAACTCCTGGTTCCTATATTTTTTTTTTAAGAGAGAAAAGTTCATCTTGATTACTTGCTCTTTAAGTGTTTATTGCAGGTTTGTACACATGCACCCCCAGGATGGCTGCTTACTGCTTAATGGAAGCATGTAATATTTGCACATCTATGTAAAACCCCCCTGGAGCAGTAGATGGCGCACATGATTTTGGGCAGAAACATGATAGATAGCAATATGGTGTCATTTCAAACCCTGATACTTACAATGTTAAAAGAAAAAAAACCAAAACTATCATGTTGAAGCGATCACGAGCTTTTTCTAAGGATTGATGTCTTAGAAGTGATTAGAGCCAGACACTGGTGGCTCCTACCATGCTGAGGGGTGCACGTGTTGGCTCTGCCTCCCCGGATGCCTTTCAGACTTTACATTGTGTCTAGGAATGTTGTGAATTTAGTCTTTGTATTCCTAAGCCTCGTGGCTTAGTTGTTTTTGTGGCTTAACCACTTTTCAAATCCCAAACTAGATTTGTTTGCTCTCAGAGTAAATGTAGGAAGTTATGAATTGTCACATATATTTTGCATGTTAAATGGTTCCTAATAATAAATATTCTCTTTGTATACATAGGCTTCGTTCCAGCGCTCTAATAGTCATGATAAAGTCAGAAGAATAGTTGCAGAGGAGGGACGTACAGCTCGAAACCTTATAGCCTGGAGTGTTCCCTTAGAAAGCAAAGAGGATGATGGTATGTATTAAAATTGGTCCCATCTTGATTGCAAAATAGAACCATAGTCAAGCATGATGGCTCATGCCTGTAGTTCCATCTACTTGGGAGGATGGGGCAGGGCAGTGCTAGAAATTCAAGGCTAGCCTGGGTAACATAACATGGGCACTGTGCTAACAAGACAAAACGAATTGGAAGGATCCTCTTACATCTAAAGAGTAAAACAGCACGCAAAATTGGAACTCTTGAGCTGGGAGTTTAGCCTACTGGTAGAGTGCTTGCCTAGTATGCACGAAGAGCCAGGTTTGATTCCTCGGTACCCCATACATAGAAAAAAGCCAGAAATGGTGGTGTGGCTCAAGTAGTAGAGCTCTAGTCTTGAGAAAGTCCAAGGACAGTGCCTAGACCCTGAGTTCAAGGTCCAGGAGTGGCAAAAAAAAAAAAAAAAATTGGAACTCTTTGACAAATACACAGAAGATAAAATTTTGTATTGGAGCTGGGGGCTCATGCCTATAATCCTAGATACTCAGGAGGCTGAGATCTGAGGATCGTGGTATGAAATTAGCCCAGGCAATTAGCCTGACTGAAATTAGCCCAGACTTTTCTGCTTGACTTTGAACTTGGATCCTCAGATCTCAGCCTCCTGAATAGCTAATTACAGGTGTGAACTGTCAGCACCGTGATGGCTGTCATTATTCTGTGAACTAGGAAAAACCATTGTTTAGTTTTCTCCTTTAACAGCTGGGAATGGAGGGTGGAATGCCAGGAGACCTGCTTTGAAATGCTGTGAGGACTGCCTGGAGAACTGAAGGGAGGGACTGTAATACTTTCCCCACAGCAGGCTCTGTCTAGTCCATTCATAAGTGGAGTTTCATGGCAGAAAGACAAAGTTTGGGGAACTGACATGTCTCTCCCAGTACATCATGAGAGGGTGGTAGTTACTGACATGAACTTGAATTAGTGGAGAAGGTAGTCTCTTCACTTTTCTTTTAAAATTATTATTTTTTTGTGTGTGTCTGCCAGTCCTGGGGCTTGAAATCAGATTATGGGCACTGTCCTTGGGTTTACTCAAGGTTAGTGCTCTGCCACTTGAGCCACTGAACCACTTCTGGCTTTTTCTGTGTATGTGGTACCAAGGAATTGAACCCAGAGCTTTGTGCATGCTAGGTGAGCACTCTACCACTAAGCTATACTCCTGAACCCTCCTTTGTTATTATTTATTTATTTTTGCCAGTCCTGGAGCTTGAACTCAGGGCCTGAGCACTGTCCTTGGGCTTTTTCCTCAAGGCTAGCACTCTGCCACTTGAGCCACAGTACCACTTCTAGCTTTTTTTTATTCCTATGTATGTGGTACTGAGGAATCGAACCCGTGTCTTTGTGCATGCTATGCAAGCACTCTACCATTAGGCCAAACTCTCGGCCCCTCCTTTGTTAATTTTTAAAAAAGCATTTATTTTTTTGGTAGGTTTATTTTTTGTTTATGTGGTGTCAGGAATTAAAAAAATTATCTTTTAAGTTATTGCACAAAGGAGTTGCTATATTCCTTTGTTGTTAGTAATTTTCCACAAGCTAGTTTGAGCTGGGTACTAATAGCTTACACCTATAATGCTAGCTATTTGGGGGAGCTGAGGATCATGGTTGGAAGCCAGCCCAGCCAGGAAAATACTGGAGTCTCTTCAGTTAATCACCAAAAAACCAGAAATGGAGCTATGACTAAAGTGGTAGAGTTTCATCCTTGAGCAAAAAAGCTAAGGATAGTGCCTAGGTTCTGAGTTCAAGCCTCAGTACTGACAGGCAGGCAGGCACATACACAGATTGAGACTATAAATACCTTATTTCTTTTATGGTCTGCTCAGTAATTCTAGCTCCTTTTGGTGCTTATTAGGTAGTTATTACTCTGGCGATTGGGAAATAATGATTTAGTAACTATTGCTTTTTATCAGCTAACCGAATGTAAGGAAGCACTCTGCCTGTTCCTTTTATTTTTATGTCTGTGTATATTGATGATTTAAATTTGCATGCACATGACTTACTGTAGTTAGTAGATTAGAATCCATTAATCTACTTATTTTAGTGTTCAGATTGTTCTAGAGCTGCCTGGTAGGCGACTCTGAGTTTTCTATTTCCTTTTGACACTTTCTCATTCTTTGAGTACTTCCTCATATAATAAGGTTTCAAGTTCAGCGGGACTTTGCTTGGGCCGGAGTTCGGTATCAGTATTGCAACAAAACAATACTTTTTTTTTTTTTTTGCCAGTCCTGGGCTTGAGCTCAGGGTCTGAATATTGTCCTTGGGCTTTTTTCCTCAAGGCTAGCACTCTACCACTTGAGCCACATTATCCACATTATCATTTCTAGCTTTTTCCATGTATGTGGTACAGAGGAATTGAACCTGGGTCTTTGTGCATGCTAGGCAAGCACTCTGCCACTTTTAAAATGTACTGTGGGCCAGAGGTATGGCCTAGCAGTAGAGTGCTTGCCTACCATTCATGAAGCCCTGAGTTCAAATCCTCAGTACCACAGCCAGAAGTGGTGCTGTGACTCAAGTGGTAGAGCTTTAGCCTTGAAAAAGCTCAAGAATAGTGCCCAAGCCCCGAGTTCAAGCTCCAGGACTGGCAAAAAAAAAAAAAAAAGAAATGTACTCTGCTTTTAGTTGTGCTGGAGAGAATTAGAACTCAGGGCCCTGTGCTTGATGGCAGGTGCTCTACCACTTTAATCGTGTCTTCATCCCTTTTGGATTTTTTTTTTTTTCAAATTGTGTCTTGCTTTTGCCAAGTCCAGCCTGGGCTGTGATCCTCCTGTTTTTGCTTCCTGCGTAGCTGGACAGGTAAAGGCCACCATGCACAGATGGTTAGTGGTTGAGTTTAAGCATTGATGAACTTGAGAATGAGCAGAGGGCTGTGTAGGGTAGCTTTCTCTCCTTCATCCCTGCAGAGCAGCATGGAAGCCCTGCCTGTATTGGGTAAGTTGTTAGTGTGTGTGTGTGTGTGTTTGCGTGTTTGCATGTTTGCCAGTCCTAGGCTTGAACTCGGGGCCTAGGCACTGTCCCTGGGCTTTTGCTCAAAGCTGTCACTTTGCTACTTGAACCACAGTGCCACTTTTGGCTTTTTCTGTATATGTGATACTGAGGAATGGAACCCAGGACTTCATGCATACTAGACAAGCTCTCTACAACTAAGCCACATTCCTAGCCCTCACTAGATTATAGATTATACTGTTCTGGAATCTCTGGATAGCTGAAGATTCCATGTTAGGATGTCTGAGTGATTTGTATAATTTAGTATTATATCATCTAAGTGTTAGAGCTTAGTTTTCTATTCTCTATTTTTTTTTTCTCTTGCCTCAAAGGAAAACCTAAATGTCAAACAGGCGCAAAATCTAAGCGGACTATTCAAGGTGCTCATAAAACTACGAAACAGGTACAGCTTATACTGCTTTTTACTTGCTCTTAATTTTAATTCCTGAGTTTATTATAAATTATAAAAATGCTATTTTAGGGCCGGGAGTTTGGCCCAGTGGTTAAAGTGCTTGCCTAGCATGCATGAAGACCTGGGTTCGATTCCTCGGTACCACATACATAGAAAAAAGCCATAAGTGGTGCTTAGGCTCAAGTGGTAGAGCTCTAGCCTTGAGAAAGTCCAAGGACAGTGCTCAGGCCCTGAGCTCAAGCCCAGGACTGGCAAAAAAAAAAAAAAATGCTATCTTAGGCACAGGCTTGGTGGCTAAATCCTGTAATTGTAGTTATCTAGGAAGTAAAGTGGTGGGACTATGGTTCAAGGCCAGCCTGAGTGTAAAGCTTCTCAATCAACCTTGAAAGTAACCAATATAAAAAAATGGGCTGGAGGTATAATTTAAGTGGTAGAGTACCAGCTTAGCAAGTATGAGACCCTAAATTCAAGCCCTAGTACCATCAACAGTGAAAAAATGCACATACACATTTTATAATTTGGGAACTGTGTATCTTACCTATATAAACAAATATGTACTATATAGATAGTATATAGGCTTTTTATTCTTTTTCTTTTTTTTTTTTTTTTTTTTTTTTTTTTTTAGTGTCATTCCTGGCACTTGATCTCAGTGACTGGCCACTGCTCCTGAGCGTTACTGCTCAAGACTAGTGCTCAAGACACTTTGAGCCATAGCTTCGCTTGTGACTTTTGGTGATTAATGGGAGATAGTTGCATGACCTTTTCTGCCTGGATTGGCTTTTAATTGTGATCTTCAGATCTCAGCCTCCTGAGTATCTAGGGTTACAGGTTCGAGCCATTACCATATGGCAATATATAGATTTTTTTTTTTTTTTGCCAGTCTTGGGGCTTGAACTCAGGTCCTAGGCTTTTTCTGTGTATGTGATACCGAGGAATTGAACCCAAGGGCTTCATGCATGCTAGGCATGCACTAGGCCATGTTCCCAGCCCCATGTAGTTTTTTAATTTAACCAATGCATGTATTATAGTCATTGCCAAGTGTTTTTTTCTTTTTTAAGTCAGTCTTGGGGCTTGAGCTTTGGGCCTGGGCACTGTCCCTGAGCTCTTCAGCTCAACGATAGAGGTCTACCACTTGAGCTACAATACCACTTCCAGTTTTCTAGTGGTTAATTGGAGATAAGAGTCTTATGTTCTTTCGTGCCCAGGCTGGCTTTGAACCGAGAGCCTCAGATCTCAGCCTCCTGAGAAGCTAGGATTATAGGCATGAGCCCCGTGAACTACCTAGTCTTAAGTACTTTAAAAATATTAACTTGACTTTCATTTTTCTAATTACCTTTTTGTGTAGACATTATTACTGCCTTTTTTTTTTTTTTTTTTTTTTTTGTCAGTCTTGGGGCGTGAACTCTGGGCCTGGCACTGTCCCTGAGCTCTTCACCTCAAGACTACCACCTACCCCTCAAACCACAGCCTCACTTCCCCTGGCTTTTTTTTTTCTACATACCAAGGAATTGAACCTGAGTCTTGGTGCATGCTAAGCAAACACTCTATCACTAGGCTAAACTCCTGGCCTGTTGATCTGTTTGTTTGTTTTTTTCCCCCCCCATCTTCTTCAATATTTTATCTCACCAGAATACTACAGTAGACTGTAAAATAACATCTACAACTGGAGATAAACACTTTGACAAAAGTCCTACCAAAGCCAGGCATCCTCGGAAAATTGATCTGCGAGCTCGCTACTGGGCATTCCTTTTTGACAATCTTCGCCGCGCTGTAGATGAAATCTATGTGACTTGTGAATCAGATCAGAGTGTGGTGCAATGCAAGGTAAGGCTGCTCTGGACTCATAATCAACTTCAAGTTGGTGCTTGGGTTTTGCTGTGTCTGACTTGATCATTTCTTTCACTTGTTTTATTTTTAATAAATCATACACACACACACACACACACACACACACACACACACACACACACACACGTTTTTTTGTTGGTTTTGGGGCCTGGGCCTACATGCTGTCCCTGAGCCTCTTGTGCTCAAGGTAAGCGCTCTACCACTTCCAATTTTTTTTTTTTTTTTTTCCAGTCCTAATGGTCTAGGACTAATGGTCTGCCACTTGAGCCACAGCACCACTTCCAGCCTTTTTCTATGTATGTGGTACCAAGGAATTGAACCTGGGTCTAAATGCATGCTAGGCAAACACTCTAACACTAGGCCAAATTCTCAGCCCCAGTCACTTCCAATTTTTGAATGGTTAATGGGAGATAAGAATCTCATGGGGTACTTTTCTGCCCAGCTGGCTTCATGCCATGATCCTTATATCTCAGCCTCCTAAGTAACTGGAATTTACAGGCATGAACCTCAGGTTCTATATGCTTTTTATTTTATCACTCTTATGAGAAATGGTTCCTTTGATCCTTCTTCTCTCCCCTCCCGTGGGTCATGGGGCTTTATCTTAGGCCTGGCTGTTGTCCCTGAGCTCTTGTGCTCAAGGCTAGCACTCTGCCACTTTGAGCCATAGTGCTACTTCTGGTTTTCTGGTAGTTCACTGGAGATAAGCGTTTCATGGAGGCTTTCCTATCTGGGCCAACTTCGAATTGTGATGTTCAGATCTCAGCCTTCTAAGTAGCTAGGATGATAGTCATGAGCCAGTGACACCTGGCTCCTTTGATCCTTATGTTGAGATTGGCATAGCTGAGGATTGAGGTTCAAGGCCAGCCTGGGCACTAAAAAGTCTATGAGACTCTTATCTCCAATTAATCTCCAGAAAACTGGAAGTGATGCTGTGGCTCAAGGGGTAGGGCAGTAGCCTTGAGCTGAAGAGCTCAGGGGCAATGCCCAGGCCCAGAGTTCAAGCCCCATGACTGACAAAAAAAGAAAATGATTCTTTCTTTCTTTCTTTTGGATTTGAACAATGCTTTTTTCTTGTGTCTGCTTTAATTATGTCCTTTCCTAGTTTGAAAGCTTTGGTAGAAAGTTGTTTTGTGTTGGGCATTGGTGGCTCATGCCTGTAATCCCAGCTTCTCAGGGGATGAGATCTGAGGTTCCAAGCTAGTTTAGGCAGGAAAGTCCATGACATTCTTTTTTTTTTTTTTTTTTTTTTGCCAGTCCTGGGCTTGAGCTCAGGGCCTGAGCACTGTCCTTGGACTTTCTCAAGGCTAGAGCTCTACCACTTGAGCCTCAGCACCACTTCCGGCCTTTTTTCTATATGTGGTACCGAGGAATCGAACCCGGGTCTTCATGCATGCTAGGCAAGCACTTTAACCACTAGGCCAAACTCCCGGCCCCCCATGACATTCTTTATCTGCAGTTAACCACCAAAAAATCAAAATGACTTAAGTGGTAGAGTGAAAGCCTTGAGTGAAATAGCTAAGGGACAGTGCCCAGGCTCTGAGTTCAAGTACTGGCACTCACACACACACACACACACACACACACTAGCACTTTTTACAATTTTCTTTTTTTTCCATGAAGTTCCCCTTTGTCTGTGATTTACCACAAGGTGCTCATCTCCACTCCACCATTCGCACAGTGCACAGCACAGCACCGAGGCTGAGCTGAATGGCATAGCCATATTGACATGTTAGGCCCTAGGGCCCAAGCACTCATATTGGGTATCAGCAGGACAAAGGGTTGGCGCCAAGCATCCTGCTCTCCGCGCCAGTAACTAGAATTAATTACTAACTAATCGAATCTGTTGCAGCCAATTGGTAAACGAATTGGTAATTGTAGCTGTACATCTATATGTAGTTATCTGAATGCCTGTACCATTCCTTTCAGAGGCACTTTTGTTCTGTTCCATCCTGCTTGACAAAATGGCCTTCCTCACTTTAGAAGAAAGATTTGCATCAGTGACTGCTGGTCCCGCAGCTGCTTGTCTTGTTTGTAATTCCCCTGTTCCTCATACACGGCTCAGATTACCACTGCCTGCTACTGGGCTGATCATAAACATTCCTGCAAATAGGCTGCTCAAACCACCCAATGTACTTTCTCTGCTCCACTTAGTATCAGAAGCATAGCTGCTTATAAACTCCTTAGAGGTTTTTTGTTTTTTGTTTTTTTTTAAGTAAGAAGGGAAATCAGTTGACAATTTCCAAAATAAATTATTCCAAATTAAGTCTCTGTGTGCCCTAATGTACGTGGTTTAAGTTGAATGAATTGAATTAGACCATTTGAATTCTATTACTAGAATTGGAGAGAAGGAAGCTAAGTCAGGTTTTTAATTTGTCCTTTTCCTGATTGTATAAGACTTTCCAGTGATATGGCACCAAGGATCACCATTGAAAGGAAAAGTTTGAAAAAACCCAATATGTCTTTGTTCAGAAGTACCTTAATTTTTTTTGGCGGGGGGGGGATTTCTGGATTTTTAAACTCAATATTTTGCTGCTAGGCTGGCATTCTACCACTTGAGCCATGCTTCCAGCCTGGCTTCCTACTGGTTACTTTGGAAATAGAGACTAGATGAGCTTTTCTTCTCATTAATCTTGAACATTGTTCTTCCAGATCTTAGTCTTCTGAGTATCATAGATTGTAGGAATGAGCCACTGGTGTCTGGGTCAGAATATAATTTTTGTAACAAGTAACTTTTTTTTTTTTTTGCCAGTCCTGGGGCTTGAACTCAGGCCTAAGCACTGTCCTTGAGCTTTCTCAAGGCTAGAGTTCTACCACTTGAACCACAGTACCACTTCAAGCTTTTTGTATGGATGTGGTACCAAGGAATCAAACCTGGGTCTTTGTGGATGCTAGGCAAACACCCAGCCCCAAGTAACTCATTTGTGAATAGCTTGGCATATATTAATAGTCGTGGATCTTATGCCTATGGTATACTTATTCCTGTGTGTTGGACTTTGCTGATAATTCTATTGTAGCTCTGGAAAAGTAATTATTGGTAATGTACACGATCATACTTACAACTGGCTGATGTTTTGTGAGAGTCTTGGAAAATCGCCTTTATGGTAAAATGAGCCTGATGAGTCTTTACAGTGAGGTGAGTGTGTTGCAGTTTAAATTTCTTTGCCTCATGTCTTATGCATGTGACCAGCAGCTGTGGCTGGTAGAGCAGTACTTAACTTACACAGTCACAGTGTCAGTTGATTTTGGTGTACTGGGGTGTGAACTCAGGTTCTTGGCTGCCCTTTCCCCCTGTTAATTATTATTGAGATGGTGTCTCACTTTAGACCCTCACCAGCCTGATTTTCTTTCAGTACTGGGACTGAACTACTTAGGATATTGTGGCTGCCAGGTAGATGCTTTACCACTTGAACCGCTTTCTTAGTGCATTTAACTTGCATTAGTTTTTGAATAGGGCCTTGCTTTTCTGCCTGGACTGGACTGCCATCCTGTCTTTCTCACTTGGCTGAGATGACAAGCACATACCTAGCTTTTTAGTGTTGGAGTTGGAGGTCTTTGGGAAGTTTGTGCCCTAGCTGGCCTTGAAACATGATCTTCCTGTTCTCTGACTCCTGAGCTGCTGCAATGTTACAAGAGTCTCTGCAATAATTTTATCTCTTTCTGTTGTGTGTATTTGGGGGTATTTACATTTTTTTCTTCTTGATGGTAATTATCTGTATTTGTACATTTTATGCACTTGTCTGTCATCTTCATTATTAGATGAAAAGGAATGTTACTCAGGGAGGTCTTCTCTTTTTGATCAGTCATAGGTCTTGGAACTCAGGGCCTGGGTGCTGTCCCTGAGCTTTTTCACTCAAAGCTAGGGCTCTACCACTTTGAGCCACAGAGTTACTTCCAGTGTTTTGGGAGTTGGTTGGAGATGAGTCTTATGGACTTTCCTACCTGGACTGGCTTTGAACCATGATCCTTGAATCTCAGTCTCCTGAGTAGCTAGGATTACAAGAGTGAGCCACTGGCACCAGGCTCAGGGAGTCTTGAGAAAGCATGTCATTGCTCTCGAACTTCATATACTAATCTTACTGGATCAAGTCAGCTGTTTATCTTCAATAAGTTTAATGTCACCAAAAGTATTAATTAGTATTAATCATTTTTTTCTTGAACTTTTTCTTCTCAGTGGAAATTAATTTTTTTCTTTTGGTTTAACTTAGGAGGTATTGATGATGCTGGATTACTATGTGAGAGATTTTAAAGCACTGATTGACTGGATTCAACTCCAGGAAAAGCTAGAGAAGACAGATGCCCAAAGCAGGTAATAAGCTCTGGGGTTTGTGATAGCCAGTGGTTTCCATAGCAGTAATTGAAATCAATTACAGACGTGACCTCATTGACACAAAAGACACAAAACTTGTTAAAATCTGAAAGTTGGGTACTACATTTATCACACAGATTAGTTACAAATACTTACTGGGCTCCTGCTAATATAAGGTACATCATTTAGTAAGGAAATTGTAATTACTATGAATGACACGTTGTAGAGTTGGCCTAAGAGTGATATGCCAAAACAGAATTGATTTGAACCTAGAATTCATGAGTGTGTGGAGAGCAATCTGTCCTTTGGAGGACAACGATCAGGAAAGATCTCAGGGTGATATGACACATATGATAGATTTTGCAATCAAAATGTGCTGACCTTGCCAGATACCAGTGGTCCACACCTTTAATACTAGCTACTTAAGAGGCTGATATGTGAGGACTGAAGTTGAAAGCCAGCTCAGGCAGGAAAATTTCTTTATCTCCAATTATTATCTCCAATTAACTATTCAAAAAGTCAGAAGTGGAGCTGTGGTTCAAGTGTTAGAGTACTAGCCTTTGCACAAACTTTGCACCCATGCCTTGAGTTCAGGTCTTTTATGTAAAAAGAGTAAATTAAAACAGCCAAAGCTAAGCATAATAGGTTTGTATAAAAGTAACCTAGAGCTGGGCACCCGTGGCTCATGACTGTAACTCTATCTACTCAGGAGGCTAATATCTGAGGATCATGGTTCAAAGCCAGCCCAGGCATGAAAGTTTGTGAGACTCTTACCGCCAGTGAATCACCAAAAAAGTTGGAAGTGGGGGTGTGACTCAAGTGGTAGAGCACAAGCCTTGAGCTGAAGAGCTCTGGGACAGTGCCCAGGCTCTGAGTTCAAGCCCCACAACTCACACACACAAAAAAAAAAAACCCAAAAAGTAACAGAAAAATCTTTCAATGTGGCTCACGCCTGTAATCCTAGCTAATCAGGAGGCTGAGATCTGAGGATCAAGGTTCAAAGCCAGCTGGGCACAAAAGGATCTGAGATTCTTATCTGCAATTTACTTCTAGAAAAGGGGAAGTGGAGCTTGGCTCAAGGGTAGGGTGGTAGCCTTGAGCTGAAGAGCTCAGGGACAGTGCCCAGGCCGAGTTAAAGCCCCATGGCCCACAAAAAAAAAAAAAAAAAAATCTTTCCACTTTGGAAGATGATGGGAAAAAATGGATGTACTTTGGTTGGGTAATAATGAGAAATGAATATTCCTTCAGAAAGGAGAAAGGTTCAGTTGGAATCTGCACAATTAACTGTTTATACAATTACCTCTACTGAGACTTGTGACAAGGACAAAGTCCTGCTCTCATGAAGTGTGCTGCCTGCGGTGGTGTGAATGTAACCTTTCCTAAGTGCATATGTTGAATCTTCCTGATGAGAGAGCGTGGAAAGGTGTGGGGCCTTTCAGAGGTGACTGAATATTAAGCATGGTACCCTCGTTAAATTGGGTGTCTCATTCCTTAGGCAAAAGCAAAACAAAAATTAACCTTAAACTAGGCATCAGTGGCTCATGCCTGTAATCTTAGATCTTGGTTTGAAGTCAGTCCACGCAGGAAAGTCTGTGAAATGGTTTTTTCCAATTAACCAAAAAAAAAAAAAAAAATCCAGAAATGGAGGTGTGGCTCAAGTTCTGGGATAGTACCCAGGCCCCAAGTTCAAGGTCCAAGACTGGCACACACACAAGATTTTAGTATGTTAGGAACAGAAGAACCAAGAGAGCAAACCTAAGAGACAAATGTAGGAGATTTTTTAACCCTGGAAACCAAATCCAGGCTAGCTCAGCTATGATATATTGATATGCTTTTATTCTTCATAGTGAGAATTTTTATTATATTTTGGTCGTTTTCTGTTTCTTCCATGGTCCATGATTGACTGAGACCTTAGTATCTTTTGTGCCTAGCAGTTTCACCCCCTACCTTTTGGTAATAGGTCAGTGGATTTGGGGGGAGCGTTCCTTCACTGGGTTGGACACAGCTCCACTTCTGTTTGATTGTTTGTCTGTTTGTTTTCAGGGAGAGGGGGTTAATTGGAGATAAGAGTCTTACGTACTTTCCTGCTCAGGCTGGCTTCAAACCAGGATCCTCAGAACTCAGCCTCCTAAGTAGCTAGGATTATAGACCTGAACCACAGGTCTCTTCCTTCCCCTCCCTCCTTTCTCCTCCCCCCTCTGCTTCTCTCTCTTTCTTTCTTTCTCTTTCTCTCTCTCTCCCTCCCTCCTTCTCCCTCCCTCCTGCTCTCCCCCCTTTCTCTCCTCTCCCCCCCCCCCAGTATTTCTTTGCCTTCTTTTTTTTTTTTTTGCCAGTCCTGGGCTTGAGCTCAGGGCCTGAGCACTGTCCTTGGACTTTCTCAAGGCTAGCACTCTACCACTTGAGCCTCAGCACCATTTCCGGTTTTTGTCTATGTATGTGGTACCAAGGAATCGAACCCGGGTCTTTGTGCATGCTAGGCAAGCACATTAACCACTAGGCCAAACTCCCGGCCCTTCTTTGCCTTCTTGAGGCAGCTCCCAGAGGAAAACTATGTGAGAATTCCTATAGATGGCGTCATTCATCTTATATTCTTTGGTTGAATCATGAAAATTATTCCAGCTAGACTTGAGATGTAAAGTTAGAAACTTAAGTTGTATATTTTAAAATAAAACACTGATAATCATTTCTATAATTATAGTATGAGTGAGGGTTTTGTAAGAGAAAGGAAAAAGCTGCAGCTTTTTCTAAGAAGAACAAAATGAGCTTGTCTACATAAAAAATACATTGTAATACTAATGATAACAAATTTGTAATCAAGATAGCAATAATAGAAGCAGTAGAAAATTATTTTATGTAAGCGAGAAAATATTGAAAACTTCAGTGGGGAAAAAAGAAAGCCAAAGATACCAATATGAACTTTGTCTTCAGCTGGGCACTAGTGGCTCACACTTGTAATCCTAGCTACTCAGGAGGCTGAGATCGAGGATCAGGATTCAAAGCCAGACCAGATAGGAAACCAGAAGTGGTAGAGTGCTAGCCTTGGGCTGAAGAGCTCAGGGATAGTGCCTAGGCCCTTATTTCAAGCCCCACGAATGCCTATAGTCTTACTCAGGCGGCAGAGATAGGAGGATTTGGTTCTATAAAAACCTAGTTCAAAAAGAAAAAAAATAATTAAAATCCTATCATAAAAAATAAGCTGCCAGGTGCGGTGGCTCATGCCTGTAATCCTAGCTACTCAGGAGGCTGAGATCTGAGGATCAAGGTTCAAAGCCAGCCCAGGCATAAAAGAACCCGAGACTATCTCCAGTTAACCTCTAGAAAATTGTAAGTGGGGCTTGGCTCAAAGGTATAGTGGTAGCCTTGAGCTGAAGAGCTCAGGGACAGCGCCCAGGCCGAGTTCTAGCCCCATGACCCACAAAAAAAAAAAAAAAAAAAAAGCTAGACATGGTGGTACATGCTTGTATCCCAGCTACTGGACAGGTGAAGATAATTGCAGTTCCAGGTGCCATGTGTGAAAAAAATTGTGACCCTATGTGAAAAATAGTCTAAAGCAAAAAAGGTTAGGGTTATGGCTAAAGTGCATTTGTCTGGCAAGTGTGAGGAAAAAGAAAAAAAAAATGAACAAAAAGTTAAAGTGATAGTAACACTCAGCCTTCCTGGTTATGATAATCATAAACAACTATTAAAGACAGTGAAGTAGCATTTCGACAGTAACATCTTTTTAAAAGAAGATAGCAATTTTTTTTGCCTTCCTGGGACTTGAACTCATGGCCTGGGTACTGTCCTTGAGCTTTCTCAAGGTTAGAGATCCACCACTTGAGCCACAGCACCACTTCTGGCTTTTTCTGTGTATGTGGTACTGAGGAATCGAACCCAGGGCTTCATGCATGCTAGGTGAGCACTCTACCAGTAGGCCACACTCCCAGCCCTATCTAACAATTTAATGTGTTTCATGTCTTAAATTGGCAGACCGACATCCCTGGCCTGGGAAGTTAAGAAGATGTCTCCAGGACGCCATGTGATTCCCAGCCCATCAGCAGATAGAATAAGTGTGCCATCCAGTGCTCGAAGAAGCTTAAATTTTGGGTGAGATAAAAAAAACAACCAACTTTGTATTATAGTAAATTGTCTTCTATTGATGAACAGGCATGGAGTACTGTAAAACTGATATCTCACCACAAAAATATCCATACATTCCCTTGCATGTTAAGCAGACACCCACACTCAGGTATTAACCTGGGGAAAGGGCCACACGCACGAATGCTAAGTGGGGAATGCCTTTTTAGCAACCTTAGGGGATGACTAAAAATACTCCCAGCTTCTGCTTAGATTCTAGATCTGCTACAGGGATTTACATAAACCCATGTGCTCTGCAGCATGCAACTGGTAAAATAGCACCTGTCCAAATGTGCAGGTAATTTTTTTTTCTTTCATTAAATCTGGGAAGTTTTTGCCAATTTTTCTCTTAAAATACTCTTTCAGTCCCTTCTTTCCTCTCAGAATCCCATTATATACCTATCAATACTTTTGGCTGGTGTCCTCTAGGTCTTTAAGTTCTGTTCGTATTCTGATTTAAAAAATTACATAGGCAGGTCAGGAGTTTGGCCTAGTGGTAGAGTGCTTGCCTAGCATGCACAAAGAGGTTCGAGTCCTCGGTACCACATACATAGAAGAAGCTGGAAATGGTGCTGTGGCTCAGGTGGTAGTCTTAAGAAAGCCCAAGGACAGAGCTCAGGCACTGAGTTCAAGTCCCTGAAAATGACAAAGGCGAGAAGAACCAACCAAAGCCTAGGGATCCACAGCAGACTTTTCCTGGTGAAGCTCAGGAAAGCACACATGTCAAACGGTGCCCCATCTGTACACATCCATTCCTCCCTGCAGCTGGAAGCACACCTCTCTGTGTTTTAGGTTGTTGAGTGCACATGGCACTGGACAGCTGTTCTAAGGGCACAGGGGCAGAACCTAGACTGTTGTGGACAGTTCCTCCTTGGGTGATGTTGCATTCTTAGGACAGTTTGTCTTGACAGTTGCAAGCTACGGGGGGAAAGCTTGCTTGCCAGGGCTATTTGTTTATGTATGTAGCCTGTCTTTCTGTGTAGACTTTAATTTCCAGCATGTTGAGTCTTTTTTATGTGTGTGTGCTGGTACTAGAGGGTGAATTTGGGGCCTATGCTCTGTCCCTGAGCTTACTTGCTCAAGGGTGACACTCTATCGCCTTGTGGTTAATTAGAGATACGAGTTTCACAGACTTTCCTGCCTGGGCTGGCTTTGAACCTCGATCCTCAGATCTCAGCCTACTTAGTAGCTAGGATTACAGATGGGAACCAGTGCTTGGCAGTACAATGGATCTTTATCAATACGAATTCTGGGAAGTAGCAAGAGGTAGCTGGAGAGCTCAGGGACAATGCCCAGGCCCAAAGTTCAAGTCTTGTGACTAACAAAAAAGAATATGAATTCTCTTTTATTTATTTATTTGGTACCAGTCCTGGGTCTTGAACTTAGGGCTTGGATGCTGTCCCTGAGCTTTTGCTCAAGGCTGGCATTCTACCACTTGAACCACAACTCTATTTCCCCTCCCCCCCCTTTTTTTTGATAGTTTAGTGGAGATAAGAGTCTCTTAGACTTTCCTACTCAGAATGGCTTCAATCTGTGATCCTCAAAAATCAGCTTTCTGGGTAATTAGAATTATAGGATAATCATTGTGAATTCTATTTTTAAATGGCTTCTTTATCCTCATACAGTATTATAACTCAAAAAAATCAATGAAGCATTAGATCAAGATAAGGTTATGAATCTCATCGACTGAACTGCATATGGTAGTGGATTAGTCTGTAAACATAGACGCAGACATGTAGCTAATGTGAAATGTAATGTTCTTGTTCGTGTGGATAATTACAGGGGTCCACCTGGCACTGTGGCCGCCCCACGTCTGGCCCCAGCAGGTGTCAGTTGGGCTGACAAGGTAAAGGCTCACCACACAGGCTCTGCCGCTTCCTCAGACGTTGTTCCTGCTCAACCCTGCCCACCCGTGACAGTGCAGAGGACTGCCCGCAAGAACGGCAAGTGGCCTCAAATCAACCTTCCTTTTCTTTTTTCTGCTGGGCCTGGGTATATTCCCTTAGCTTTTGTCCTCAAGGCTAGCAGTGTACCACTTTGAGCCATACCTTCACTTCTGGTTTTCTGGTGGTTAATTGGAGATAAGGGTCTCAACAGACTTTCCTACCTGTTTTGGCCTTGAATCTTGATTCTCAGAACCTAGCCTCCTGAGTAGCAAGGATTACAGGCATGAGCTACTGGATTTGGCTTTGCAGTAATATGTCTTAATAGTTAAAAAGGTTGATTTAACAGAAGAAAATTTTAAACAGTGTAGCCAAAAGATTGTGTATGTGGGGGGGGGAGGGAGAGGGGGGGGAGGGAGAAAGAAAGAGGGAAAGAGAGAGAGAGAGAGCGCGGGCATGTGCGAGAGCACACGAATGAGCATGCTAAAGCTTGAGCTCAGGGCTTTGACACCATCTTACAGCATTTTCACTCAAGACTGACATTCTGTCACTTGGGCCACATCTCCACTTTTCGCTTTTTGCTCGTTAATTGGACACAAGAGTCTCAGGAACTTTCCTTCCTAGTCTAGCTTTAAACCATAGTCCTTCTCTAGAATTGTAGGCATGAACCACCAGTGCCTGGCTTAGCCAAAAGATTTAATAGTTCTAAATATGTATACTTACATATACATGTGACTTGAAGGCACTATATCCTAGGATGGCCTTAAACTTGTAAACCTTTGCTTCTGCCTCCAGGGAGACCATCATGCCTGCTGGTATTCTGTTCTACAATGTTAACTGGCTTTTTTTTCATGGCTGTGTGAAAACATGTGTTTTTGATCTTCTGTGTGTCTTTAACTTAATGTAGTGATCTTCACTTCCATCCATGCTTCATGTGACAGAACTTCATTCTTGTATGACTGAGTAACATTCCACTGTGTAAATATTATACATTTTTTGTATCTTTGCATCTACTAAAAACCATCTGTGTTAATTCCATATTTTGACTATTGTGGATATATTACAATAAATATTTTGCAATGTGCAAGTACATTTTTGGTAGAAAGATTTAATTTCCTTTGAGTATAGACCCAGTAATGTATACGATAGTTCTGTTTTAAGTTTGTTGAGGTGTTTCCACACTGGTTATTATAATAATTTACACTTCTATAGTAGTAGCTCCCATTTCTTTACCTTCTTATTAGAATTTGTTTCTATTTCTTGTCTTTTGATGATAGGGTAAGATAATACCTTATTTGTCTCAGAGTTTTTTCTTTTTTTTTCCAGTCCTGGCTTGAACTTAGGGCTTAAACACTGTCCTTGGGCTTTTTTTAAGGCTAGAACTCTGTATCACTTGAGTCACAGCACCATTTCTGGCCTTTTCTGTATATGTGGTACCAAGGAATTGGACCCTGGTCTTGATGCATACTAGGCAAGCACTCTACCACTAGGCCAAACTCCTGGCCCAATGTCTCAGAGGTTTTTTTTGGATGGTTCCCTCCTTCCCCCAAGTCCTAGGGCTTGAACTCTGGCCCTGGGCACTGTCCTTGAGCTTCTTTTTGTTCAAGGCTAGCACTCTGCCACAGTGCCACTTTTTCTGTTTACATGGTTCTGAGCAATCGAACCCAGGCCTTCATACATGCTAGATAAGCACTCTACCACATTCTCAACCACCTCCCCCTTTTATTTGTGCAGGTACTGGGGCTTGAATTCAAGGTCTACTGCTCTCATTCTCATTTGACTTTTTTGCTCAAAACTAGCTCTCTACCACTGGAGCCACATTTCCAGTTTGTTTTTTGGCTGATTAATTGGAGATAAGACTCTCTTAGATTTATCTACTCTAGCTGGATTTGAACTGTGAACCTCAGATCTCAGCCTCCTGAGCAGCTAGGATTATAGGCATGAACCATCAGCACCAAGCTTTTCAGTTTTTGTTTTGTTTTGTGCCTGTCCTGGTGCTTGAACTCAGGGCCTGGGCACTGTTCCTGAGCTTTTTCACAAAAGTGGTAGAGCTAGAGCTAGTGGGTTACCACTTGATCAACAGCTTCACTTCCAGCTTTTTTTTTTTTTTTTTTGCCAGTTCTGGGTCCTGAACTCAGGGCCTGAGTGCTGTCCTTAGACTTCCTCAAGGCTAGAGCTCTACCACTTGAACCACAGCAACACTTCCAGCTTTTTCTTTGTATGTGGTATTGAAGAATTGAACCTGGGTCTTCAGGCATGCTGGGCAAGCACTCTACCTTTAGACCAAACTCCTGGCAACTTGCAGCTTTTTACTGGTTAATTGGAGATGAAAATCTGATGGACTTTCCTGCCTGGGTTGGCTTTGAACCATGATTACATGCATGAACTACTGGCGCTTGTCTGTTTTTAAATGGATGTTTAGGAGACAACTCTTTTTTTTTTTTGGCCAGTCCTGGGCTTGAGCTCAGGGCCTGAGCACTGAGGAGACAACTCTTAAAAAGCTTATTCTGTCTTAAAAAGGATTTCCAGTCTGGTAAGAAGATCGAGACTAAGCAGATCATTCCTAATCCTGTTTGAAGTTGTATTAAGGTTGATATGTTGCAGTTTTGTCTTTATTCCTCTTGGGGGTGTCAGTTGAAACTTGGGGGTATTTGCAGAGTCCACTACATCCCTGAATTCTAACAGTCACTTTGGGGTCTGCTTTGCTTGCTTGCTTCCCAGCTGCCACTTTCTGCTGGGTTCTGGAGTCCTGCCTTGTGTATGCAAAGCTGAGCAGTTGTCAGGCCTCTTTTGGGAGAGTGAATGCAGACCGTTTGGTTTCTTCTCTGTTCCTTCCTCATGCTCTGAAGTCCCACTTGTTTTGGACTCCCTGAACAGGCCAATCTGTTATAGCCCACCAGGAATGTGGTTCTCCTCCCCCCCCTCAGGACCCAGTTCCCCTGCACTCCTACCCCCCCTCATGTCTTGAGATAAAATATCAAGGTGAGTGAGTGTGGGCTTGATGTCATTTTCTGAGTTCAAGAATCATCTTTCTCAAATCTTATCCACATCGGTATTTCCAGTGCTTGAAAGCTGGCCATGTATATATTTGGTCCTGCGTTTACAGTAGTTTTTGGCAAGGAAGAAGGCCAATTTTTTGATACAAGTTACTTTGTCAGAGGCCAAGTTGTAAATCTAAATACACATTTACACAAACTGGGAGAACTGATCAAAGTTGAACCATACAGCCCAATAAACAGGTCTCAGCAGACTTCAGGTGAATGAAATCAGTTTGTCATTGGTCATAAGCTGCCAAGTTAGAAATCAGTTACAAAGAAACACATGGAGATGTAATAATGAAACCCTCCCAGTTAAACTAATATAATCCAATTAAAACAAAAGATTGCTGGCTGGGTGCCAATGGCTCGTGTCTATAATCCTAGCTATTTAGGAGGCTGAGATATGAGGATTATGGTTTGAAGCCAGCCTGGACATGAAAGATTCTTTTAAAAAAAATTTTTTTTTCTTATGCGTCATGGCTTGCATTTGGCCTGGGTGCTGTCTCTGAGCTCTTCAGCTCAATGTCACTGCCTTACCTCTGGGCCTGGACATTGTCCTTGAGCTCCAGCTTACCTTACCCTTGATCCAAGCCCCACTTCCCCTTTTCTAGAGGTTAATTGAAGATAAGAGTCTCAGGTCCTTTTGTGCCCAGGCTGGCTTTGGACTTTGCTTTTTTTTTTTTTTACGAGTCCTGGGCTTGAGCTCAGGGCCTGAGCACTGTCCTTGGACTTTCTCAAGGCTAGAGCTCTACCACTTGAGCCTCAGCACCACTTCCGGCTTTTTTGTACGTATGTGGTGCCGAGGAATCGAACCCGGGTCTTCATGCGTGCTAGGCAAGCACTTTAACCACTAGGCCAAACTCCCGGCCCCAGCATTAGTGTTTTATATTGGTAATTCTAGCTACCCAGGAGGCTGAGATTTGAGGATTGCCATTGGAAACCAGCCAGGCAGAAAAGTCCATGAGATCCTTATCTCCAGTTAACCACCAAAAAGCTGGAAATAGTGCTGTGGCTAGCCTTAAGGAAAAAAGCTCAGGAACAGTGCCCAGGAGCCAATATAGACACGTGTGCACACACATGCACACACACGCACATGCACATATATATAAATGCACATATATATATACACACACATACATACAAGTTAAAGTGTTGAGTAGTTTTTAAACAACTGTTTATCTAGTAAACATGTCATATCTTGCATTTGCCTTCTGGCTTTTCCTTTATTAAGTGTGTGATGTAGGCAAGTTTATTAGCTTCTCTTTGCTGTTTCATTATTGGTGGGATTGTGAGGACTGAAGGAATTTTATATACAGAGTGCTTGCAACTGTGCTTGCACATTGTGTATGTTGTTCACGCACTACTTTAGTTGCAATTGTGGCTTTTATCATAGATAACTGTGTGTGTGTGTGTGTGTGTGTGCGCGCGTGTGTGAGCACGCGTGCGCGCTATTACTTGAACTCAAGGCCTAGGCACTGTCCCTTAATGTCTTTGCTCAAGACTATCACATTACCACTTGAGCTTTAGCTTTGCTTCTGGCTTTTTGGTGGTTAATTGGAGATCAATCTCAGACTTTCCTGCCGGAGGCTGGTTTTGAACCTTGATCCTCAGATCTTAGCTTCTTGAGTAGCTAGAATTACAGGTGTGAGCCACCAACACTCAGCTGGAAAATGTTTCTATTTTGTGGATTTCCATATATATACACACACATATAATCTTGGTTTATTGTTTTCCCTCTATTGCACAGACCGTAAAGATGCTGAAGGGTGGGAGACTGTACAGAGAGGAAGGCCAATTCGCTCTCGATCAACAGCAGTGATGCCAAAAGTTTCTGTAGCAGCAGAAGCCTCCAAGTTAAAGGATGATAGTGATAAGGAGAACATTCGTCTTTTACCTGAGGATGACACAGAGAAAAGGGGCTTTGTGGAAGATGGACCTGTTAATCATATGGACTCTCGGCCCAAAGACTCACTATGTTCTTCTGAGCACCCGCTTACTGAGAGAGCCCAGGTAATTCTTTTTGAGAATCCTTTGCCTGCCTTTGCCCAATAGGTCTGGGTAAATTGCAGTGTATAGTAATCTAGTAGCGCGTGCGTGTGTGTGTGTGTGTGTGTGTGTGTGTGTTACACGAGCTTGAAGTAAGGGCCAGGGTGATATCGCTTAGGTTTTTTTTTTTTTTTTTCCCTCAAGGCTTGCTCTACCACTTGAGCCACAGGTCCACTTCCATCTTTTTGGTGATGAATTGGAAGCAGAATCTCAGACTTTCCTGCCTAAGCTGGCTTCGAACAGTGATCCTCAGATCTTAGCCCCCTGAGGAACTGGGATTACAGATATGAATTACTGGCTGAATGCCTGGCTGGATTTTTTTCACCCTTCACTGGAAATCCTCTTTAACTTTCTCATCTTCCTTTTTGGTGATGATAATGGAAGTTCTATGTTATTCTTGGTGTGTTGTAACTCTTAATGTGTGCATGTTTTATGCCTCTGTAAGACTGCTAGCTCCTTGGGGACAGTTTTATATAGTATTTAAATTTCCAACAATGTGGAATAGAGAACTAAACAGACAGGCAGTGATAAGCTCCCATGCTGATGTCATGCTAAGAAACTGTTGCAGTACACAGGCCTCAAGTTCAAAGCCCTATTGCCAGCTCAAAAAAACAAAAACAACTTTTGAATGTAGCCAGTACTTAGTGAAGAAACTACTTTTTAATTTTACCTAAAAATATTTAGCAGTTCTACTAATGTGTCTCCTGTGGAGATACAACGGCACTTCCATATAGTGAGTACATTTATATGGTTTGGATATTCCAGGAACAATCCATAGACAAGTTTTAAATAATTAAACTGTTGCTAAGATGTTTCAATATGGAGCTCACTGCCGGTGGCCAGTTTGTATTTGTTTTCTTTACTTTCCTCCTAAAAAATGGAATTAGCCTATTTAGATCTTTTCTTCACGTTCCTTTATAGTTTCACTTTGATTTGGTTTCTTTAATTGTAAACATCAGTAATGCTAATACAAATATTGCCAAGAAGATTACAAACTGTGGTGACTGACATATAAATAATGTTGATCGCAGTATAAACAGAGAGCCACAATTGAAGTAATGGTGGTGTGAAAAATCAACACTTTGGAACACTTTACTGACCAATGGCAGAATTTCTAAAGTAGCTTGTAAGGCTTGGCAAAGTTTAATATTTATATGAATAATTAGTCAAACTGGAATTTTATGACCTCTGCAATGCTTAACTAAATATTTATTTAAGGAACAGTGTGAGTTTTAAAGTCACAATTTTAGGTTTTGGTTTTCTGAATTGGAGTGTAATTATAAAACATTCCATTGTTTACACTGTTAGAAAATGAAAGTAAAGGCTGGATTATATTTCTAAATGAAAGGTTTTTGAAAAGATGTATTTGGTATAACCCAATGTCACTTTTTAAAAATACTGTCGTGTGTGTGTGTGTGTGTGTGAGTGTGAGTGTGAGTGAGAGAGAGAGAGAATGTGAGAGAATGTGTGTGTGTGTGAGAGAGAGAGAGAGAGAGAGAGAGAGAGAGAGAGAGAGAGAGAGAGAGAGAGAGAGAGAGAGAATGAGAATGTATGAGTTATTACTGGGATTTGAACTCAGGGCCCAGGTGTCATCCCTTAGCTTTTTACTTAAGGCTAGCATTCTATCACTTGAGCTGGTACTCCCAGCTTTTGGTAGTTAATTGGAGATAAGAGTCTCATAGACTTTCCTACCTGGAACTTTTCCTGGTTTGAAACTAAGAGCCTCAGATCTCAGCTTCCTGAGTATCTAGGCTTATAGGTGTGAATCACTGGTATCTGGTTCATATTTCTGTTAGTGTTATGTTTATTACTCTTGAAGTGGACAGGGAGGCTATGGAATCAAGCATATGAATTGTGTGATGAGACACACTGTGTGCTTGTCCTTTAGTCTCAGCTCTTGTATGTTACAATTGAGCGTTGGTATTAACTACCACAGGCATTTTTATCAAAGAACCTATGTGGCCATATTGTAAAGTGTCTCAAAGGTATCTTGGTATGAGGTAGTCTCAGTTGATGAAGATTCTCATTTAATACTAGACAGTCTCACCAAAGACAATTTAAGTGCCTTTAGTTGTAGGAGTATTACACAAAGTGTCATACTTATAACCAGATTTCTGGAGCCTAATCAGAAATGCTCATATGGAATCCAGCCTACTAGGGGCCGGGAGTTTGGCCTAGTGCTAGAGTGCTTGCTTAGCATGTATGAAGACCTGAGTTTGATTCCTTGGTACCAGATACATAGAAAAAGCTGGAAGTGGTTTTATGGCTCAAGTGGTAGAGCTTTAGTCTTGAGAAAGCTCAAGGATAGCGCTCAGGCCCTGAGTTCAAGCCCCCAGACTGGCCAAAAAATAAATAAATAAAAAATAAACCCCAAACATCCAGCCTACTAAAAGAAAATGGACTTTATATTGCTTAATTACTGAGTATTTAAAACAATGCTCAATACACAGTAGCTGTGTAGGTAAAACTAGTGCTGTGTAAGCTTGCACTCCTTTTCTTATGCTTTATTATTATTATTTTAAATTTTATTTTATTTTATTTTTGCCAGTCCTGTGGCTTGAATTCTGGACCTGTCCCTAATTTTTTTTTTTTTTTTTTTGCTGAACTCTTCAGCCCAAGGCTACCGTGCTCTTCCTTGAGCCACAGTGCCACTTCAGGTTTCTAGTGGTTAGTTGGAGGTAAGAGTCTCATGGACTTTAGTGCCTGGGCTCACTTTGAACCATGATCCTCAGATCTCAGCCTCTTGAGTAGCTAGGATTACAGGTGTGAGCCACTGCACCCAGCTTTGTCCCTGAATTTCTTTTTGTTCAAGGCGAGTGCTCTACCACTTGAGCCACAGCACCACTTCCAGCTAGCTATTTTGAGTCGTTTATTGGAGATACGAGTCTAATGTAATGGCTTTGAACTCGATCCTCAGATCTTAGCCTGCTGAGTAGCTAGAATTATAGGTATGAGCTTCTTATACTTTAAATTTACAAAATAGAACAGAAAAATTCAGTCCAACTGCAGAGTTAAGAGTGCAGAACCAGTTCTCCTAGAGCCGATGAGCTGGCAAGTATTTTTCACTGTCTCTGATTCATCCCCTGTATGTGTCTTGTTAGTTCATGGTGAGCCCAGTGGAAGATGGGAAGAATTCTGGCAGTGGTGAAGATGCTTCTGTGCCAGCTCTTGACACACATGTTGCTCACCTGGATGCAGTGTGTATTCTGGGTACTCAGTCAGGGGACACCCTTCCTTTGCCACCAGATGAGACTGAACTTTGTACAGAACACACAAGGATAGACACGGAAATGGACCCTTCAGACATTTCAAATGTGAGTGCTGCTAACTTGGTAAGAGCAATTTCTCAGAATTCTGGGCCAGTGGGTTAAAAGGTAGCCACCTCAGTAATGTGGATTTGCATTATTTGTCACTCTGTGTTGACTCAAGTACTGTTTTTATAAGGCATTTTGTGTGTATTGCTTCATTTTACATTTGAGTTGTTCACTGGTTCATCATGAACGTTTTGCTCTTACGGTGGTCCCTCCATAGGACAAAGCTGCTTCTTTGCTTTTCTTTTCTTTTCTTTTTTTTTTTTGCCAGTCCTGGCCTTGGGCTCAGGGCCTGAGCACTGTCCTTGGACTTTGTCAAGGCTAGAGCTCTACCACTTGAGCCTCAGCACCACTTCCGGCTTTTTGCTATGTATGTGGTACCAAGGAATCGAACCCGGGTCTTTGTGCATGCTAGGCAAGCACTCTACCATTATGCTATGCTCCTGGCCTGCATTTTTTTTTTTTTTGCCAGTCCTGGGCTTGAGCTCAGGGCCTGAGCACTGTCCTTGGACTTTCTCAAGGCTGGAGCTCTACCACTTGTGCCTCAGCACCACTTTCGGCTTTTTTCTATGTATGTGGTACCGAGGAATCGAACCCGGGTCTTCGTGCATGCTAGGCATGCATTTTTTATCCATTTTTGATCATGTGTTTTATAGGTGTGTTAATAAGTTCATAAAATTTTACGATATTGTTGTCATTTTGATGATTGTCCAGTTTTTAGTAGATTACCTTTTTTATCCTGGTGATTTTTTTTTTTTTTTTTTGCCAGTCCTAGGGTTTGAACTCAAGGCCTGAGCACTGTCCTTGGGCTTTCTCAAGGCTAGTGTGCTTTACCTCTTGAGCCACAGCACCACTTAATGGCGTTGTCTATGTATGTGGTACTGAGGAATCGAACCCAGGTCTTAGTGCACCTTAGGCAAGCACTCTTCCACTAGGCCAAACTCCTGGCTTTGTTTTTTACTTTGAAGTCAAAGTCTTTGCCTCTTTATTGGAGGTGTTCATACTGTTTATATTAATGTAATTATTGGTATGATTTGTTTTACATTTATTTTCTCCTTTCACCTATGTTCTTTGTTTCCTTGTTAAAAAATATTCTTATCTCTTTTGTGGTCTTATTAGGGGTAATTCTTTGTTTCGTGGAGTGTTTGTATTATGGTTTACAGTGTAGAGCTTAGCCTTCCCATGGAATTTAATTGTTGATTCTCAAGTGTATTATTTGAGTTATTTGTAGTGTGTGTGTGTATATATATATATATGTTTGCATATGTATATATATACATATGTGTGGTTGTATATATACATAAATGTATATCCAGACTGTATATTCCCTACGACTACATATAGTTCATGTTTCTATTACAGTATATACTATATACACTCAAATGAAATTTTTCATAATACCTGTTCCTTGTGTAACTCCACTATTTCTCCTACTAGCAGTTTGGTTGAAGGTAAGTTAGGAATTATTGTTCCATTTTATGGAACAACAAATAGACTCTTGGTTTAAAGAGACTTCTAAGTCCTGATAGCCGTAGTTGAGGCTCTGTTGGACCCAGGTTTTATGATTCTAAATGAGTATCTGTTATTTTATGTGTCCTGTTTAGTTCCTTACTGGAATGTGAAGAAGTAAAGAGTTGCTGGAATTTTCAGTCCAGCGATGATGATTCCTCCTTTTCTTGTTTGTTACTTTATAGTCCATGGCAGAAGTCCTTGCTAAAAAAGAAGAGCTAGCAGATCGCTTGGAAAAGGCCAATGAAGAAGCCATTGCTAGCGCCATTGCTGAAGAGGAGCAGCTGACTAGAGAAATCGAAGCCGAGGAAAACAACGACATTAATATTGAAACTGACGACAGTGATTTTTCTGTGAGGTTTTCCAGATCTTAACATAATCATTCATCTTATAATACAAGTGGAAAATTCTTAGGGTCCCAAAGACCTAAGAATTCATCCACTTCTATAGTTCAGGTGTTGATTGTCAGGTCATGTTCAATAACAATAAAAAATAGTAGCTATTATCACTATGATGATTTAGTCTTATGTAATAATCATTAGCCAATCTTTTTACTTTACTATTGCAAAGCGCTTTTCATATGTGATGTAGTCAACAGGTTGGGGAGTTGTCATTTTATGAAGTAGGAAGTTGAATCTCATGGAAAGTTAACAACTGCACTGTGCTAAGAGTGTAACTAATAGAGGTTGAGGAAAATTTGCCAAGGTGGTTTTTCCTGTGGTCTACTGACAAGGACATACACCTTGTGTGCCATCCAGAATATAGGTACAAATATGGGTGGAAGGAACTTTCTGAAGAACAAGAACAAAGCCAGTTAATAAATTTAGATCTTGTGTGTATTTCTGATGAATGCTTTATGCATGGTAATTACCAGAGGCCTGTGTATCTCATTTACTTTTTTCAGTGGCTCATAAGTGTTTTCTTTCTTTTTTTTTTTTTTTTTTTTTTGCCATTCCTGGGGCTTGAACTCAGGGCCTGAGCACTGTCCTTGGGCTTTCTCAATGCTAGAGCTCTGCCACTTGATCCACAACACCACTTCCAGCTTTTTCTGTGTATGTGGTACCAAGGAATCGAATCCAGGTCTTTGTGCCTTTATGCATGCTAGGCAAGCACTCTACCACTAGGCCAGACTCTCAGCCCCCATAGGCTTTTCAGATGTATAGCTATGGATAAAAGCATCAGGTACCAAGATGGAGTTGCAGAAAAAAGAAAAGGAAGTATGTAGCTGTGGAATTTTAACCTGGTCATTGTTGTGACTGCAGAAGAGAGGATTTTTTTTTTTTTTTGATGGCAGTAACCTTTTTAAAAAATGAAGTCTGATAATAAGATCATTTCCATGTTTCATTTTCATGGAAACAACTAGTTGTTTTCAGGTGAAAGTATTTGTGTTAATACTTATTTTTCTGGTTTTTCTGGTTATGTTTTAGGCTAGCATGGGCACGGGCAGTGTGTCCTTCTGTGGTTTGTCTATGGACTGGAATGATGTCCTTGCAGATTATGAAGGTAGTGTATTGTGTATGTGTATCTGTGTGTGGAGGGGGTTGAGGTGTGTGTGTGTGTGGTGTGGAAGGAATATAATTGATCATCTTAAAATATTCAGTTTCTGCTTCAAATGAATAGTTTGAGGTAGGAACGTGATAGAGTGTTTGAAAGCCTGCACTTAGATGCTGGTTTCATGGAATTGTGTGGCTTCCTTTATTCCTGAACAGCTCGAGAATCTTGGCGTCAGAATACGTCGTGGGGGGACATTGTAGATGAAGAGCCCGCCAGACTCCCAGGACATGGCATCCACATGCATGAAAAACTGTCTTCGCCATCTCGGAAGAGGTCTGAGCTTTGAGAATACGTTGAGGTGTTCATAGGAAGGTAGCCCGCTGCTCTGGACTGATACCTAGAGCTGCTGTACCACCAGTTTTTGCACAGGACTTCAGGACAGCCTCAGGTCCACTAAAAAGTGACAGTGCCTCCTGGAAGTGTAGCAAAAGGAGTTCTGTGTGTGCATTGTGAGTGCGTGTGTGCATGTGAGTGTGAGCACGCATGCATGTGTGTAAAGGCATTTGAAGTCCGAAGAGCCCTGTTTCTGGCCTGATGATATAAACATTTGTGTCTCTCTTTCCTGTGTTTGTATAATAGAACAATTGCAGAATCCAAGAAGAAATATGAAGAAAAGCACATGAAAGCACAGCAGCTGCGGGAAAAGTTACGTGAAGAGAAAACATTAAAGCTTCAGAAATTGCTAGAAAGGGTGAGCTTCCACTGTTACATTGATGGGCTTGTTTTATTCTGGTCTGAGAAAAGGTAAAAGATCCATATGCTAGGAAATAGAAAGATTTCTATCAAATTCCACAAGTCAGTGGTTCAAAGGGAAAAGAATGTTTTCCTTCTTAAACTTGCCAATTGGCCTGGATTTTGTTGTTCTGGTTCTGGGACTTGAACACAGGGTTTGTGCCCTTGAGCTTTTTCGTTAGAGATTAGAGCTCTGCCGCTTGAGTTCTACTTTTAGCTTTTTGATGATTAATTGGAGATAAGAATCTCATGAACTTAGGAGTACAGTGGCTCATGCCTGTAATCCTAGCTACCCAGGATGCTGAGATCTGAAGATAGTGGTTCAAAGCCAGCCCGGGCACTAAAGTCCATGAGACTCTTACATCCAATTAACTACCAGAAAGCTGAAGTGGCACTGTAGTTCAAGGGGTAGGGTGGTAGCCTTAAGCTGAAGAAGAGCTCAGGTACAGCGCCCAGACTCAGAGCTCAAGCCCCATGACAGACAAAAAAAAAAGAAGAATCTTTTGGACTTTCTTGCCCAGGCTGGCTTTGAACTGTGATCTCAAATCTTAGCCTCTTGTGTAGCTAGGGTTATGGGTATGAGCCACTAGTGCTTGGCAGTATGGCTTTTTAAAGATGAGGTTTGTCTTCTGCTGTTTTCAGTGGGAGTTTCCCTTGAGTACACTTGTCCAAAGTGTGGAATGACCCTAGGATGGTTTTGAGCCTGAGATTTCTATGTTTCTTGTGGTGTCTTTCTTGAATTAAGCCCTGGCTTCCACTTTTTTTTCCCCCCACTTGTTGGCTTTGACTTATTTTTACTATTAAGGGTATGCCTGGGCCAGTCCTTTAGCTGCAGGAGTATAAGCCACCAATCACCCTGGTTTCCATTGTCACTGTGTACGCTGCTAGCCTTATAGCCTTGCTTGTGAATAGTCTTTGCTGCCAAAGGTCGAAGTTGCGTATGCCGGTGATTCTGGCGCTTATCAGCTCACTGTTCTATATGGAAGCACTTGAGGATATCGGCCAACCTTGGAGGCACACATGCCTAACTTTTTTTTCCTTGAGAAATGTATAATCACTCATGTCATCAACCTCAGCCCACGGCATGCCACTGCCTGCCTCTTCACTCTGGTCTGGTACATAAATACCTACAGTGGGCCCTCCACAGGCTACTGCTGGCCCTGGTCCAACAACACCCCCTGTTTTACCCATTCTTCCACCCCATTCCATATCAGTGCCTCCATCACCCTAACCAAAGGCGGCCCGTAATGTCTGGACAAGTTGGATGCATCTGTAAATGGGACACAGGTACGCTAGGACACAGGAAACATACAAAGTCAGGGCATGAACAAAGTTAAGTTCCCGCTAGAAAACCTCAACATGTGGAGACCCCCAAGTTTTCTGACACGAATTCCAAGTGGTGGTTCTGTGGAGGGTCAGTGAGCTAAAGAGAACATAAGTAATTGGCTTTCATAAAACCAGGGAAGAAAATATGAAGGCAGAAGGAAAAGTTCACAAGCAAAGAGAAACAGAAGAAACGTAGAAATCCTGCAGCTGAACAAATGGTGTGTTGTGCTGAGTTTGGGAGTATTATCCTCCTGCCGCCGTGGCGAGGGGTCTGGCGGTCAGCTCATGGTGGAGCCACATTGGTTTGCAGGTTCTGTATGGGAATATGTGTGAAGATAGTTTGAAGTTGGTTTGTCGAGTTGAACCTGGCAGTGTACCAAAAAGCAGAATGGAAATCAGCTCCTGACAATGGTAGTTTCAGTTTGCACAAAATAAACACTTGAGTGTTGTCAGGGGTTTAAAACAAATTCTGCAGTTGAAGAATGTGTTAGAAAATTAATAGAGAGGTTCAACATCTGTCTTAATCAAGCACAAGAAAGACTCAGAGAATTCAAGACCATTTAAAATGATCCAGTCAAAGGAGAAGAAAAAGGAAGGATGGTGAAGGAATACTGTCGGGTGTGTGGAAAGCCGTACCAAACCCATGGAATGTGGTAGAAATTAAAGAAGAAGACACCAAGAGCGGATAGGAAAGCTTTCACCTGTAGTCTCCCTTTACTCAGGAGTCTGTGATCTGAAGAAACTTGAACAATTCAATAACAAGAAAACAACCTGATAGAAAGTAGGCAAAAGATTAAAAACAAAACAGAAAGGGAAACACTTCTCCAAAGGATAAATTCAAGATGACTAAAGGATTTTATGGAAAGCTGCTCAACTTCTATAAAACAGACAAATACAGTACTGTTTGGATCTACTCAGGTTGAGTTTCTCTGGTTTAATGTGATTTCTCCTCTTATTTCCTAGAGCACAAAACAAATCTTTCTGTTGTTTTGTTCTTTTGGTGATGTCACTCGGGCTTGAACTCAGGACTTGGGCACTGTCCCTTAGCTTTTTCACCCTAGGCTGGTACTCTACCACTTGTGCCACAGCTCCTCTTCTGGCTTTTTGGTAATTATAGAGAAGTTTCATGTATTTTGTCGCCTGAGCTGGATTTTGAACCTTGATTCTCAAATCTCAGCTTCTTGAGTAGCTTGGATAACAGTCATGAGCCACTAGCCCCTGGACAGAACAAGTCTTACTTCTCCTTGTGACAGGGTGTTAAAGTATATGGAGAGTGCTTATTTTTCTTGAATGTGGATTTTATTATAGAGCTAATGAACACACAGTTTCTCACCTGTGTGCACTTGTGCTTTGAAGTGAGCGATAGGGGTCATTTGTCATCTGCAGGAGAAGGATGTCCGGAAGTGGAAGGAAGAGCTCCTTGATCAGCGACGCCGGATGATGGAAGAGAAATTACTTCATGCTGAATTCAAACGGGAGGTGCAGTTACAAGCGATTGTGAAAAAAGCACAAGAGGAAGAAGCTAAGGTCTGTTATAAGCACTTGACCATGTTGTTAATTGCTACAGACTTTTGGTAGCATTTTATCGCTTTAATAGGTGGTAATGCTTATCAAGGGTTGGTTCTATAGCAGAATAGCTGTGTATTTTACTGACTCATTTAAAATTTATTAGGTACAATATCTGACTTTATCCTTCCAATAATCTAAGGAGCCATTTATTTTCTCAGCTCTACTGAGGTTTACTGGACAGAGAATAAGCATTGTATCTGTCAAATGTTCATTTGGATGAGTTTTCAGTTGTACAAGGGACATAATAATTCTTCTTTGTAATTCACTTTTTTTTTCCCCCAAATCTTTTGCTATGTCAGTACTGATCTGCTTTCTGTCACCTTAGATGTTTGCATTTTCTAAAACTCTCGTGAAGGAGATCATACACAGTACTCTTTTCTTCTGGCTTCTTTCACTCAGCGGAATTATTTGAATTCCACCCATGTTACTGTGTAGGTCAGTAATTTCTTTCTTTCCACAGAAAAGGATACCATGCAGGGCACTGGTGACTCACACCTGTCATTCTGTTTACTTAGGCTAAGATCTGAGGATCTCAGTTCAAAGCCAGCTCAGGCAGGAAAGTCTATGAGACTTCTATTTTCAGTCTCCCAAAAACTGGTAGTTCAAGAGGAAAAGCACTAGTTTGGAAGTAAAGAAAAACCTCAGGGACAGCATCCAGAATTCAAGCATACACACACACGCACACACACACACACACACACACACGCACACACGCACACAAGAATACCATTATATGGAAACGCATAAAATCGTATTTCATGGAAATACCCTAACTTAGTTGAGTTTTGATTTGCACACATTCACAAGTTTTTGTGCAGGTGTGTGCTTTCATTTTTCTTTTGTAAATTCCTACCAGTAGATATGCAGTCTTAGTTTATATTTAGCATTTTTTTTTTTTGCCAGTCCTAGGGCTTAAACTCAGTACTTGAGCACTGTCCTTGGGCTTTCTCAAGGCTAGCCCTCTACTACTTGAGCCACGGCACCACTTCTAGCTTTTTCCATGTATGTGGTACCAAGGAATCGAACCTGGGTTTTCAGGCATACTGGGTAAGCACTCTACCACTAGGCCAAACTCCTGACCCCTAACATTTTTGCTAGTGTATATTCATTGTATAAAATTGTGGCATCTAGTGACATTTTCATACATGTAATTAATGTACTTCAATGAGATTCTCCTCACTGCTGTTTCTTACCTCCCTCTTTTCTAATTTCTTTCTATTTTCCACATGTAATAGGATTACCTTTTCACTAGTGGCTTATCCTACATCCCAGATCTGAGAATCGAGGTTCAAAGCCAGCTCAAGCAGGAAAGTGTGTGAGACTGTTATCTTCAATGAACTAACAAAATGCCAGAAGGAGAGCCAGTGGCTCAAGTGATAGAGTGACAGCCTTTAGCAAAAAAAAAAAAAAAGCCAAGTGAGATCATGAAGTCCTGTCTCACAGAATTTGACAGCTGAGAGCCAGTATAAGGAGTAGAGCTCTCCAGCTCCAGCCAGTATAGTTATTATAGTTTGAGCCTGGTAAGATTATTGAGACCCCCCACATCTCAACAAATAATAATTGGGGTGTTTTCCCACATGTCTAAAATCCTAAAAGGAGGATTATCATTTTATTTGGGGGGGGGTCAATCTTGGGCCTTGAACTTGGGGCCTGGGCTCTGTCCCTGAGCTTCTCTATGCCCAAGGCTAGAGCTCTACCAGCTGAGCCACAGCACCACTTTTGGCTCTTTCTACTTATGTGGTATTGAAGAATCCAACCCAGGGCTTCATGCATACTAGACAAGCATTCTACCACTAAGCCACATTCACAGCCATTATTGTTTTTATTATTATTATTATTATTATTATTATTATTATTATTATTTGTCAGTCATGGGACTTGAACTCTGGGCCTGGGTGTTGTTCCTGAGCTCTTCAGCTCAAGGCTACTGCCCTACTCCTTGAGCCACAGTGCCGGTTTTCTGGTAATTAATTGGAGATAAGAGTCTCACAGACTTTTTAGTGCCTGGGCTGGCTTTGAACCGTGATCCTCAGATCTCAACCTCCTGAGTAGCTGGTGCCTAGCTTATTCCTTATTTTTACTGTGCCTTACTACTGGTTTACATAAAGATTCTTATTAAATTTATTAACTTGGTGATCTGTACTAGAATTAACTTGATTCTGTCTCTGCTTTCATTGCTTTTTATTGAAGGTAAATGAAATTGCCTTCATAAATACCCTTGAAGCCCAGAATAAACGCCACGATGTCTTATCGAAATTGAAGGAATATGAGCAAAGGCTTAATGAGTTACAGGAAGAGCGTCAGAGAAGACAAGAGGAAAAGCAAGCGCGAGACGAAGCCGTGCAGGTAGGCTTATTTTCAGCAGACACCTACTGAACACCTGTCACCTGCTAGGCTGAAGGAGTGTTCCCTAGCCCTTGTTCTCAAGGACACGTGGGTTCATATAGCACCGTTGGAAATATATCACGTCTCTTTATCCATTCACTGATGGAGTACCTTAGCTGATTCCATCATTTGCCTGTTATGAGCAATGTTGCAGTAAAGCTGGGTGAGCAGGTGTCTTCTAGTGTATTGATTTACCCTCCTTTACTTATACACCGAGTGCAGTATGGTGGAATTATAAGGAAGAGGTATCTTTCATCTATTCAGGGCCCTCCAGAGTGATTTTCAAGCTTCCATTGGCCTCAGGTCTTCTATCAGCATTTGTTGCTGTGTGTTTTCTTCCTTCCCTCTCTCTCTCTCTCTCTCTCTCTCTCTCTCTTTCTTTCCTTCTTTCCTTCTTTCTCTCTTTCTCTCCCTCCCTCCCTCCCTCCCTCCCTCCCTCCCTCCCTCCCTCCCTCCCTCTCTCTCTCTCTCTCTCTCTCTCTCTCTCTCTCTCTCTCTCTCTTTCTTTCTTTCTTTCTTTCTCTCTCTCTCTTTCTGTTGGGTGTGGACCTTGAACTCTGGGCCTGGGCATTGTCCCTGAGCTCTTCAGCTCAAGGATACTGCCCTACCCCTTGAGCCACAGCCCCATTTCTTGTTTTCTAGTGGTTAATTGGAGTGAAGAGTCCAGATCTGAGTAGCTAGGATTACAGGTGTGAGCTACCACGCCTGGCTTGTTGTGTGTTTTCTTTATGGCTGTCATTCTGATTGGTGAGGTAGACTCTTAGTGTGGTTTTGATGTGCATTTCCTTTATGGCTAAGCATGTTGAACATTTCTTTGTGTATGTCTATGGTATTTCTTCCTTAAGAGAACTGTCCTGTTCACTTGATCAGCTATTAAGTTATTGGTTCTGTTTCTGTTTAGTTTTTGAGTTCTTTGTGTTTTCTGGGAGGCATGAGGAGAAAGGGAAGAACAGTGAAGATTTTGGAGGGTTATTCTATAAAGGCATCCCCCACCTCCCTTTTTTCCTGCTGTCCTTTTACTAAGCCCTTCCCATGTCTAAATACCCTTCGCATAGGATCTCATAACCACCAGAGGCTGTCAAGGCAGAGGGAGGCTGTGTAAGCGGGCGACCATTACCTGTCATCTGCTCCATGAGTAGTGAGAAGGAGGCATCAGCAACATGGGGAAAAGCTGAAAGCAATGTGTCATTCTTGGCTAGCAAGTTCTGCTATGGGTGGAAGTTTGCACAGAACACAGTTTCCCCTATTTTAATGAAGTATCCTCTACCCTGATCATAATGCTAATGCAACACTGGTTAATGACCTCTGAAGAGCCGATTATTTCTGTTGAACTTCTGAAGTTCTCATGTCCCTGACTGGCTAGGGTTTGTACATCCCATCACCTTCAGTCAGGCTTATTTGCACATGGTTCTAATCTCCTGAAATGTATCTTGCACATTAGGAGCGCAAGAGAGCTCTGGAGGCAGAACGGCAGGCTCGTGTAGAAGAGCTGTTGATGAAGAGGAAGGAACAGGAAGCCCGGATCGAGCAGCAGCGCCAGGAGAAGGAGAAAGCCCGAGAGGATGCAGCCCGGGAACGAGCCAGGTACATATGTCCTGCTGTCTTTGTCCTTGTTTCCTTCGTCTCCATCATCTCCATCCCGAGAAGCAACTGTACTTGGCACAATCAGATCACACTGAAGAGCCACAAAAGCCATCTGTGGCTTCTTCTCTGGCCTGCATCTCTTCCTTCCCCAGGAGTCTTTCCAGTTCCTGTGCTTTGATGGAATCTGTGCATGGAATTACCTGGCTTGGTGGTTTCTTCCAGAAAGCTGAGTTTTCTGCCTCCTCATATCCATTCACCTTTAGCTTCTGAAATAGTAATGTCCCATGATTTGCTCATTTCTTCTCCTGTTCTTTGTGAGTTTATGCCTTCTTTTTGTGCATTTAAGAGGGGTATTCACTGTAGCAAAGATAAATCTGCAACATGCTGCATTCAAATGACCGACCCAGAACTTAGACCTAAGGCATTGCTTGGGTGCAGAAATTCCTGTTTGTGGGTAGTAAGTGCTGATGCCCTAGCACTGAAATCATCAGAGAAGCCACCACCTTCTGTTACTTCCCAAATACTTAGCAAGCAATATTCCTGAGATGAAAAGGATATTTAAATAATAGCCCATTAGGGCTGGGATGTAGCTCAGTGGCAAAGTGCTTGCCTAGCAAATGCAGCATCCGGACTTCAATCCACAGTACCGAAAGAAAAGACAAAAAATATATAATTAAAAAATAATAGCCTATTCAAATCCATAACCAGGTGTGTGTGTGTGTGTGTGTGTGTGTGTGTGTGTGTGTGTGTGTGTGTGTGTGTGTTGCCAATCCTGGGGCTTGAACTCAGGGCCTGGGCACTGTCCTTGAGTCTTCTCAAGGTTAAGGCTCCATCACTTGAACCACGGTGCCACTTCTGGCTTTTTCTGTGTACTGGACCACTAGGCCACACTCCCAGCCTGGGTCTTGTGTTTTTGCCTTGGGCTTGCTTCAGGCTGAGCACTGTGACCCCAGTCATGTTTCACCATGCCTGGCTTACATGTTGACGGAGGGCTCCTTAACATTTTCTCTTCACCTTCCAACTGCCTGGGATAACAGGCTTGACCTCCGTAGCTGGCCCTTGGTGGCCTTTACAGCTCCCGAGAGCTGTTACTCTTTGTGGTGGTTTACGAGTTTGCTCTTCTCACAGGGATCGAGAGGAGCGGCTAGCGGCCCTCACCGCGGCTCAGCAGGAGGCGATGGAAGAGCTGCAGAAGAAGATCCAGCACAAGGTGCGATGGCGTTGCAGCCTGGGTCCCAGTTCTGAGCCTCCAGGCTGGGAACATGGCCTAGTGGTAGAGTGCTTGCCTAGCATGCATGAAGCCCTGGGTTTGATTCCTTGGTGCCACATACACAGAAAAAGCCAGAAGTGGTGCTTTGGCTCAAGTGGTAGAGTGCTAGCCTTGAGGAAGCTCCGGGATAGTTGCCTAGGCCCTGAGTTCAAGCTCCAGGACTGGCCAAAAAGAAAAAAATGAGTGGCCGGTTAAACTTCCATAAAATGCCTCGTGCCTGTCTCACCATAGAGCAGAGTGACTAACTAGAAGCTCTGGACAGTTCTGCTTAAAACCTGTCAGCCCAGATTGTCATCCTACTTACTCAGGTGGCTGAGATCTGAGAAGCAGGGTGAGGCAGCCAAGTCTAGGGGACTCCTGTCTATAATGAACCACCAAAAAGCCAGAAGTAGAGCAGTGGCTCGAGTGGTGGAGCACCAACATTTCATTCAAGAATGAAATAGCTAAGGGACAGCGCCCAGGCCGAGTTCAAGCCCCAGTACCAGCACAGAAATAACCAGTTCAGCTTTAGCTGGTCCCCACATTTGTATGCCTGTGGCTCTGCCCACAGAAGCCACCTGTTAGTGTCGCATGGCACACACTGTGGGAGAATAGGAAAGTACAGGTTCTCTCCTCCCATCCGAGAGTCTGCAGCAGGCCGAGCTCACCCCATGTTCCTCGAGTAATTTCCACCCACTCCCCGGCAGCATGACGAAAGCATCCGGAGACATATGGAGCAGATAGAGCAGAGGAAGGAGAAAGCGGCCGAGCTGAGCAGCGGGCGCCATGCAAGCACTGACTACGCCCCCAAGCTGACCCCGTATGAGAGGAAGAAGCAGTGCTCCCTCTGCAACGTGCTGGTGGGTGTCCTGGCAGTGTGGGGACTCAAGGTACTGAGTTGCAGTACTGCCATTGGCAGTACTACAGGAATTCCAATACTGTAGTATATAGCACAATAGGAGAAGCAGTACACAGCACGACACATTAGCAGTCCTATGGAACCAAGTATACAGGAGTAACAGTTATCTAGTACTCTAGGGGAAGCAGTACTGCCGTGCATGGTACTGTAGAATCAGCAGTATACTGTAAGAGTAGCTGTGCACAGTACTTCAAGAGTAGCAGTACTGAGGGCCAGGAGTTTGGCCTAGTGGTAGAGTGCCTAGTATGCAGAAAGCCCTGGGTTCGATTCCTTCTTACCACATACATAGAAAAAAGCCAGAAGTGGTGCTGTGGCTCAAGTGGTAGAGCTCTAGCCTTGAGAAAACCCTAGAATGGTGCTCGGTCCCTGAGTTCAAGTCCCTGGACTGGCCAAAACATTAAAAAAAAATTAGCAGTACTGAGGTGCATGGTAGTCCAGGACTGGCCGTGCAAATGCCTTAAGCTTGTAGTTACTAAAATGGGTGCTAATCTGCTGAGCTACAGCCAGAATTAGCATTTTCAGTGTGAGTGTTAAACCTTGAAACCTGAAGGACTGGAGGAAGTGGCTCCTTGTTTGGCCAGCTATGATGTTGACCCAGACCATCCTCCTCCTTTTTTCTTGGCATTACTGAAGTTTGAACTCAGGGCTTCTTGATGATTGGCAGGTTGTCTCTCCCACTTCAGCCATAGCCCTAAGCCTTTCTTGCGCTAGCTGCTTTTCAGGTAGGATCTCCTGGCTTTGCCTGGTCCGGCTGTGATCCTCTAACCTACTCCTCCTGGCTAGCTGGAGCTGTAGGCATGCAATGCCCTGCTCCATGTGCTGTTGAGAGGGGCTCATCTTAGTTGAGTTGCCCAGTCTTACCTAGGGCTGCCATCCTCCCGCTCTCTGCCTCCTCGTACTGTGTCGTGGGTGGCTGGGATGACAGGCGTGAGCCACCAGCACCAGACAAGCCAGAGTGATCTTAACTTGCGGAGAGTGTGAGTGCAGGCTTGAATGGTGACTGTTAAAGAGCAGCTGTGGTTGGTATTGACTCACTGCCCTGTGTTCACACGTGTAGATCTCTTCTGAAGTGTATCTCTTCAGCCACATTAAAGGGAAGAAGCATCAGCAGGCGGTGAGAGAGAACAGCAGCATCCAGGGACGAGAGCTGTCCGATGAGGAAGTGGTAAGCCTGACTCCCCTCACTTGCAGTAGCACGAGCTCTGTGACAGGAGCCTTTGTTTGCATTTATTTTAGTATTTAAAGCAGATGTAGTGTCTTATAACTGCTTCAGCGTAGTGTATAAATGTGTCACGATTTCAGTGTACACACAAATAATTATAGAAACCAAACTTTCACATCATCATTTACATACTATTTTGTCTGTGTGCTAGTACTAGGACTGGGGTGCTGCCCTGTAGCTTTCTTTGGCTTGAGGCTGGCTCTGTACCTCTTGAGCCACAGAGCCACTTCTGGTTTTTGTGCTTGATTGGAGAGAAGAGGCTCTTGAACTTCCTTGCCTGGACTGGCTTTGAACTGTGGACCTCAGATCTCAGTCTCCTGAATAACAAGGGAACAGGCATGAGCCACAGGCACCCGGCATTTACATATGATTTTAACAACGTAAGATAAGAGTTGATGTGGAATATCAGATTTTTTGGAAAACTGATATATTTCATGTAAATGTGTAATTTTAATTTAAATCACTTAAAATTTTATTTGGGGGGCTAGGAGTTTGGCCTAGTGGTAGAGTGCTTGCCTAGTTTGCATGAAGACCCGGGTTTGATTCCTCAGTACTACATATATAGAAAAAGCTACAAATGGTGTTATGGCTCCAGTAGTAGAGCTGTAGCCTTGAGAAAGCCCAAGTACAGTGCCCAAGCCCCTAGTTTAAGCCCTGGAACTGGCAAAAAACAAATTCTCACCCCCTGCCAGGTCACTTCTTGGAGGGCAGTTCTTGAGTTGGATATGAAAGGCATATGAGCTCTGCTGTGTCTAGCTTTTTCCACTCATCCTTAAGTCTGGAGATAGATGCTTACTGTTTATGTGAAGCCATAGTTATGTTCCTACATTTTTGTCAGTATTCTGCAGCCAAAGACCATCAAGGAACACCTCTATAATTGAATAAAATTGGGTCTACTGAGTTGTTAACATAAAGGAACACACACTTTGGGGAATGGTGGAGCCTCTCAGTAAGAAGATTAGCCTGAAAATGTGTATTAGAGAATTTGGCTTTGCATAGGTGATCTGGTAAGATTCAGGAAGCTGAAGCTTTACTTTGTGCTGAATACTGTCAGGATGTGAGTAATTCTGAGGTTGGCTTTTTAGTAAATTTTATCTGGGCAAGGAGGAATGGTATTGCTGGTTTCTCATTGATTTCTGGATTTGATAATTCGCCTGAGAAATTGCACGCTGGGATCACATCTCTGTGATTTCTTCCTTTGAGGGTTTCCCTGTAAGTTCTTTTTTAATTAATTATTATTATTATTATTATTTTTTGCCAGTTCTGGGCTTGAGCTCAGGGCCTGAGCACTGTCCTTGAACTTTTTCAAGGCTAGAGCTCTACCACTTGAGCCTCAGCACCATTTTCGGCTTTTTCTATCTATGTGGTACCAAGGAATCGAACCCGGGTCTTCATGCATGCTAGGCAAGCACACTACCACTAGGCCAAACTCCCGGCCCCATCCCTGTAAGTTTTAACTTTGGTGGCTCTAGAGTACAAATTCCGTGTTCTGGGCCACTTGTAGTTTGCATGGCTCTTCCAAGCCAAAACTCAGCATAACACTGCAGGATGAGTGTAGTGGAGATCAGTTTGAGTGCGCCTCCACTTTTAGGGTCCTAGGTTTTTCAAGCCTTAGCTGTGTTAACTGTTCCTTAATGACTTTATGTAACTGATTTGAGTTTTCGTTTCAACAATGGGGCTTGGAAGATTAGTCTATATAAGCTGTTGCTGGAATGAAAACTGTAGTGGGTATGTATTGGATGTCATGTATGATGGACAGTTAAATATCCATCTTAGGAAATACCTGTTGAGCTGAGATGAATTCCAGTGAAAGGTTATGCATGTAGCTGGAAGGTATCATTAGAATTGAACTGTGCTTCTAACCTTTTGCTTATCAGTATGAGACACTTCTATTCTCTCTGAACTAATTACCTGTTTAGTTGACTTCAAATAATTTTTTGCCTTTTACTCAAATTGCATAGGTATTTTATCTGAGAGTGGTAAAGAATATCTACTGTAATCTTTTGTGCAAAAGGAACCCTACTATACTGTTGGTGGTAATGTATGTAAGTTCAGTTATATGGAAAGCAATAGAACTATTCAATGATCTAGTGATAGCATTCTTGGTCATTGATTCCCAAAGTGAGAATACAATAAAGACACCTGCACACCCATGCTCATGGCTGCACTATTTACCACGGCCAAGGTATGGAAAGCAGCCCAGATGCCCTACAGTCCATGAATAGATTAAGAAAATAGAGTGTATACACAACAGAATTCATCCACGAGGAAGAATGGTATTATGTCATTTGTAAAGAAATGGCTATCCATTTCTTTACATGTTGAATGAAGTAAGTCAGGCTAAGAGACAAAGGACATGTTTTTTCTCATACGTTGAAATAAGTTTTAAAATAAAAATATATGAAGACACAACCAGGGCTATCACGTTTAATACAAACTAATGTGTGTTATATACTGAGGTGAATTTTCAAGGTGTAACTTATTTGAGCAGCAAAAAAAAGGTTCACAAAATGACTGTCAAGAAGCTAAAACAAGGCTAAGGGAGTGAGGTCATGATACTCAATGTACATGTGTGAAAACGAGACTAAGAAACTTGGAGGGTGGGACTGGGAGAGGTGTGCGAAAGAATGATGGGAAAGGAGACACGGATTGAGATGCGTCGTTCACACCAATTGCCATGTTGAATTGAAGCACCTTTGTGCAGCTATTTAAAGATAACAAAAATGATTTTAAAAAAATCTTTGGTGACTACCCCTATTTTCTACTTGAGCCTGCAGTTTAGAACTAAAGTTACCTGTTTATAAACTCCATTTTGAATAAGCTTAAAATTTCATTTTTATAAACAGAATTTATAAGCCGGGCTCTGGTAGCTCACACCTGTAATGTTAGCTACTCAGGAGGCTGAGATCTGAGAATCACAGTTGAAAGCCAGCCCCAGCAGCAAAGTGCACAAGACTCTTATCTCCAGTGAACCATCAGAAAACTGGAAGTGGCACTGTGGCTCAAAGTGGTAGAGCACCATCCTTGGAAAGCACTCAGGGACAGCATATGGGCCCTGAGTTCAAGCCCAAAAAACTAAAAAACCACAGGAAAGCAGAATTTACTTTATAAGGAGGATTACTGTTTTAGTCCTAAGATATGTATTAATTAGGTTCCTTGTGGGTTTGCAGTGGTTGCTTAGTACTAGCATGAACACCAGGTAAGCTAGGTTACCAGCCTTTTATCGCTGTTACTGGAAGAATAAAATGTTCTGTTATGCAAACTGAAGGCTAAACATAATATGTTTGTATTTCAGTAAGAAGTAAAAAGGATGTATTAGATTTAGCTACTTTGAGAAAATATTGTGCAGCCACATCTGATTTTTCAGTAGTGATTGGTTTGAGATGTGATTGGTATTACTTTGTGTACTGTCTCCCTAGAAAGGAATTAGATTTTCTTAAAGTTCTGTAGTTATTCTTGGTGAAAGCCCCTTCTTGAAAACAAGGGTGCAGTACAACCTCTTGAGTTATATGATACAAAAAGACTTATATTTTTCATGTTTTTAATCAGGGAAGGTATCTATAGTAAACATGGCAATTCTACTTAAAGTTATTACTTGTCATCTCTGATGTCTTTATATTATATACACCTTGTCTGTGACCCTTCTTCTTTGGCATGTAAGATTTTATTTATGTCACCTCTGACCTAATAAAATTGTACCTTTGACTCTGTGCACTTGACATCTCAGATAACTTACTCTTGATCTTTGACTCATTTCATTTTAAGCCTGTTAAACATAATATGTGGCTGCTGCATAAGAAAGCTTTATTATTGTATATTTTTGTTGGAATTTAACTGGAGAATTTGTGTAGTATTTCTTGAACCTTCACAAAAAAACTGGTAAAGTAGGATATTTTTAAAGATAAAAAGTGAATGTTACAAATGCATTTACAGTTTCTATTCTTACATGTATTGTGAAAAGACAACATGTTACATTTAATGATTGGTTACTTTGTAGCCCTATTTTCACATTGTCTAAAGAAGCCAATAGTATTTTTAGTATAATATGCTAGAGGTACCATTAGTTTTACTTAGAGGATGAAGTTAAAAAGTTGTGGGCTTAGAAAAATTTTTTGCATCTGTGTATCTCTTAGTGATACTCCTTTGCTTTAAAAGCATGTAAATTATGGGGGTTCTGTGTTTAAACAGAAAACGATTCATTTTCATTTGATTCCTGAAAAGTATGGACAGGATCTTGCAATTAAATGTAATTTTGCAAATGCCAATTCCTACTTAGTCCCTAGAAAATAGGCTGATTGGGTGACTGACAGTGAAAAAAAGAAATTTTAAGGGAGCAAAGCTATAAAAATGAGTGTGTTTAGTGGGCTGTAAGTGGAGCCCTTTGGTCAGGGCGTCCCTGGCATTGATAGGGAAGGCGACAAGGTGTTTCCCAGAGGTGGCGACCCTCTGGGACGTATCGATGCTTCCTTACAGGGTCATTCAGTCTTCACCTTCATTTGTAGAAGCAGAATTTCTACTCTTCTTAAAATTATTATTATTATTATTATTACTAATTAGAGTCTATGGTTGTATGGGGGGGGTGTTTTAACATACCTGAGACTTACTTACAATGTGCATTGGTCAGATTCACACTCAGCTCTCTCCCCTGCCTCTCCTCTTTCTTAAACTCTTTCAACAGGGTTCTCCCCCCCTGCCTCCCCCCTCCCCGTTTTCCTACAGGTCTGTAAAGTCCTTTGGCCATCTTGGCCCTCTTCCGCTCTCCCTGTTCCCTTTCCCACCTCCTTCGACTTACTCCCTCCCCAGGTTTGTTTTACATTTGTGTCATTCACTTTGTGGGTGTTTATTCAAAGTGTTTGTTCCAGAGTATTTCTCACATGCATCTGTTACGTTAATCAGCTGATTCTCAACTATTTTTCTTTTTCCCCTCTCTCTGCCTTGTATCGCTGATTTCATTGTATCATCTTGTTAGACAAATAACATGTATTTCAGTATTCTTCTCTTTCAATCTCTTTGCTTCTTCCTCTTCTCTCTTATCCTCTCAAACAGTTTCATTGTTACAGACAGCTTTCTACGTATATGCTTGTTTTTATTTCTCACTTCTATTTATGAGAGAAAACATGACCTTTGGCCTTATTTTGTGGTTAACATCATGAACACCAGCCACATCCACCCATTTACCTGCAAATGACAGTTTCTTATTTATGGCTGACTTATATTCCACTGTGTCTTCATGCTGTATTTTCTTAATCCATTCATCTGTCGTAGGGCATCTGGGCCATTTCTAGAACTTGGCTATTGTGAGTAGTGTGGCTGTGAACTTGAGGGTGCAGTTGCCCGGTTTTACCCTGACTGACCTTCTCTTGTGCGTATGCCCAAGAGTGGTTTCACTGGTTTGGATGCAAGTTCTATTTTTTAGTTTGTTTTTTTTTTAACGGAACCTCCATACTGATTTCCACAGCTGTTCCACTAGTACCTCTTCCACTGCTTCATGGTCAGCATTTGTCATTTGTGTTCTCAGTGATGGCACTTGGCACTGGAGCGAGAAGAAATCGCAGTGTCTTTTCAGTTTGTACTTCCTGAATGTCCAGAGATGTTGAACATTTTCTTAATGTATTTATTGGCCATTTGTACCTTTTTTTTTTTTTTTTTTGAAAATTGTCCAGTCCATTTGCCCAGTGACTGTGATTAGGTTATTGAGTCTTTGGGAGTTTAGCTGTTATTTTTCTTAACCTCCCTGTATATTTTGGTTATTAAGCCCTTGTCAGATGAATGGCTGGCAAAGATTTTTCTTCCACGCTGTGAGCTGTCTGGCGAGGCTAGTGACCGCTTTGTTGTGCAAAAGCCTTTTAGTTTGATGCAAAGCCATTCGTCAGCCTTTGCTCTTATTTGCTGAGCTAGGACTTCTGTTCAGGAAGTTCTATCCTGTACCTATCTATCATTGTATTAGGAAATGTGTCATTTGGAAAGCAAGTCAAGTGAATAAACTTTTAAGTCGTGTAGACTAAATCTTCAAAAAGTTTTGGGTCATCCTGCAGTAGGGCTAAGTTCTAAAACATCTTTATCTTACAGGGTGTCGTTTCCTTTTGCCTTGATTTTCTCTTTAGTAGTTTAGAGTGATTTATACAGGTGTGCGTGTGTGTGTGTGTGTGTGTGTGTGTGTGTTTGTTTCTTTTTTTTATTTTATGTATTTTTTTGTTGATGCAGTACCAAGGAATTTAACCTAGGGCCTCATGCACTCTACTACTAAGCCACATTTCTAACCCTGAACATTGAGTATCTATTGCAGACATACAGAGTTGATAATTGTGTAGGCTCACTTTTCAGTTGCTTGGATGGTGGGCTGTCACATGACAGATGAACAGATGATGTACAGGGAATATATAACCCTATGTTCATGGAGGGTCTAGTCATATATATTGGTTCAAGAATGAATTTTAAGTAGGCATAGCTGCTTTTAAATTCTGCTTCATCCAAGAATGGAAGTAGTTTCCTTAGCATCCAGTGTTGTTTGAAGAAGGAAAGACTGCTTAGTCCCTGCTTTGGACTAAATGTTTGCCCTCCCCTCCATTTTTTTTTTTTTTTTTTGCCAGTCCTGGGCTTGAGCTCAGGGCCTGAGCACTGTCCTTGGACTTTCTCAAGGCTAGAGCTCTACCACTTGAGCCACAGCGTCACTTCTGGCTTTTTTTGTTCTATGTACGTGGTACCAAGGAATCAAACCCGGGTCTTCATGCATGGTAGGCAAGCACTCTACCACTAGGCCAAACTCCCGGTCCTACCCTCCATTCTTATATCTTATGGTGGTGGAGACCTGCAGTAGTCAGGCCATGGGCTGAGCTTATGCTCAGTGTCTTTATTAAGAGATGGCGCTTGCAGTCTCTCCTGAGGGGACAGCAATGAGTAGACCCCAGTGAGGATGACAGTCCTGAGTCCCCAGGTGCCTTTAAGTCCTAACCAGTTCCAGGACTTTTTTTTTTTTTTTGTCAATTGTGGGACCTGAACTCTGGGCCTGGGCGTTGCCCCTGAGCTCTTCAGCTCAAGGCTACCACTCTACCCCCTAAGCCACCGGTTTTCTGGTGATTAATTGGAGATAAAAGTCTCTGGGAGGCCCGGAGTTTAGCCTAGTGGTAGAGTGTTTGCCTACCATGCACAAAAACCCAGTGGTAGAGCTCTAGCCTTGAGAAAAAGTCCAAGGACAGCGCTCAGGCCCTGAGTTCAAGCCCAGGACTGGCAAAAAAATAAAATAAAAAATAAAAAAAGCAAAGAAAAAAGTCTCTGGGACTTTAGTACCCGGGCTGTCTTTGGACTTTGATTCTCAGATCTCAGCCTCTTGAGTAACTAGGATTATAGGCATGAGCCTTCGCGCCAGGCTTAATTTTAATTTTTTTTTTTTTTACCAGTTCCAGGACTTTTTATTTTAATTCATTTTTTTCCCCCAGTACTGGGGCTTTAACTCTGGGCCTGGACACTGTCCCTGAGCTTTTCAGCTCACGGGTAACACTCTACCCCTTGAACCACAGCACCACTTCCTGTTTTGAGTGTTTGATTTAACTGTGGTTCTGTTGTATCTGCTGACCATTCTGTTCATTGTTACATGATGTTTTAGCAGCAAGTGCCCTGGCTTGCTATGAGTGTCCACCATGGCCCGGTCCTGTGGCTCAGTCTACTGCTTTATTGCCACAGGATGACATAGTCTTGTCATCTTGTCACAGTCTTGTTATGAAAACCTTCCTTGTCTTAGCAATACTGAAGCCAGTCCGCCCGTCCTGTGTCCAGTGTTAGTGTATGGTTTTCTATCCTTTTCCTCCCCAGCCTATATATTATATTTTTGCATGTCTTTTTCTTAAACACTCACATAGTAACATGTTTAAAGAGAATGCTTCTCTGCTGCACGGAATGTGATCTGAAACTACTACCTCCTTCAGCCTCCTTTCCTGTGTGTACCCCTCACCCAGCCTTCTTTCCCGTACCCCTCCCCCCTAGGTATGGAAGCTACCAAAAAGAGGAGGTGTGGCTCTGATCATCCCTCCTTCCCCCTTCATCTTGGATAGGAAGGACAGTGTAGTCTGTGATATGTGGTATTAGGTTACCCTCTTATCAGAATGATTTTAAGGATGAAACTCAAAGTACTTTAAATCTGTGTGTTTGAAATCTGAGCATTTGGGGAAAACAACCTTTCTTGATGAAACTTGGTTCAGTCCTGCTGCTGAGACTTTTGTTAGTACCACTGAGACTTGGTTCAGTACTACTGGTGAGACTTAGTTCAGCACCCCTGAGCCATTTTACAGTGAGATTTGGTTCCATAGCGTTGAGCCATTCCATGGTGAGACTTAGTTCAGCACCCCTGAGCCATATCCTGTGAGACTTGTTAGCACTGCTGAGCCATTCCAGATTGCAGTATTGAACTCAACCTTTTTATTCAGTCTCCACAGCATGTTAAATTAATAAGCTAGTTGAACTCTGGGTCTATCTTGAGTCATCCATTAAAGCTCAGATTAGATCAGAACAAACAGCAGAATCTGCAAAAGAAGGCTTTGCCCCATTTGTCTTCACCTACCGGCAAAGTGATGGACTATTTGTAATTGTTGCCAAGTGACAGAGGGACAGATGGTGGACTGTCTTCCTTATCAGAAGATGCGGTGTCTCTTTTGCAGTGGTTCATTAGCTTCGTTTCTCTTGCCTGTCACTTCACATAATACATAGATTATAATAGACAAAACCAGACATCTGTACAAGTAGACCTTAAGGGAGTTTAATCTTTTTTTTAATTAAAATAGCCTACCTAGTTTAAGAAGTTGTCATTGCCATTTATATCTTAATTTTTCAAAATGGTACTGTTAAGAAGGGCATTATTTTGATAAAAGGAATTCTATTTCAGACTTGCTCAAGTGTACTTTATGGGGCAGTAGCGAGATTTGAACTGAGCTTTGTATTTACTAGTCAGTTGTCTTACTGCTTTAGGCCATACTCTCTAGTCCTTCTTATCCTGGTTAATTTTGAGATGGTAGTGTCTCACTTCTATCTGAGGCTGCCAGACCTCGATCCTCCTGTTTATTCCTCCCTCTCTACCAGGAATGACTGATGTGTGCCACCACACCCAGCCATTGGCTAACATGGGCATCACATCAACTTTTTGCCTAGGCTAGTTGGAAGACAAATGTTTTTCCAAAGGAGGAAAAAAGTTCTTTTCATCCCTCCCTTGTCTATTTAGATTAGTAACTTGGCATCCACCTTGGTGTTGGAGAAAACAAAGAAACCCCAAAACTTTTAGTTCTAGAGAAATGAGCCTGACAGAAATGAGCATGACAGATTTCAACCAAGACAGTACTGGGGTTTCTATTAATTAATATATGTGTCTGTGTGTGTGTATATGTGTGTGTGTGTGTGTGTGTGTGTGTGTGTGTATTATTGCAGTGAAGTTTTGGTCCTTTTCAAAGCAGACACTTTTTTTTCCATATATTTTTTATTTTAATTAATAAAAGGGTTACATTATATTCGCCAGATAGAAGGTGCATTACGTTACATATAGTTTTGCTCCCCATTTCCCTCCCCCCACCCCACCCCTCATCTTGTTTTCCCCCTTCCCTATCCAATTTCAAATAACCAAATATGCATATATCCAATATATCAGATAACAAAGTGAAATACTGTAACAATATGAAATAACCAAGGGACAGCAAAAGAGATGAGCGATAACATAGTACATTAAGGACAACAATCACTCATTATATGGCTTTTGTTTCTATATCCTAGAGGTCCTTTCATTTAGCGTCATGCTGTATGGCCTTATGTATCTAGGTTTTTCTCTATTGCAAATCTCAAAGCAGACAATTTTTAAGTCCTTTTGATCTGTAAAGAAGATATGTTGAAGTATATTATTTTTGTGTATCATATTTTATAAAATGTCTTTAGTTTTAAGCAACATTTGAGACCATTCTAAAAATAGGAGTTTAATAAAGTCCTATATCATTTATATTTTCATGCTTATCCTATTTTTTTAGTGTTTCCTGAAGATCATGAACCTATCTCTAGCTCAATTTTTTCATGTCTCTCTTAACAAGTTAGGAAATAACAGGAGCATTTAGGAAGAGTCTGATAGAATATCAAGGTCAGACCTTTAGTATGAATTATTTCATTTAATATAGTAAATCTTATTAGAAAGGCCAGAGCATTGGTCTAGTATGCCATAAAAGGTAATTAAAAGAATAAGAAGAGTGTAAACTTTGATGAGATCATAACTATATAGGTATTCATTTCCTTATATATGTACATTATTAGTATTTCATATTATAGCAGTGTTTTTAAAGTAAGATTTCACAGTTACAACTTAAAAATTAGATGATGTGTATGGAATTAGCCATTATTAATTAACTTTTGTGCTTGTTACATTGTTACTTTAGAAAAGGAGGACTTTGGAATTCATTGTCTGATCTGTTTTGCTAGGTAGAGGCTGAGGTCCAGAGAAGTCCCTCAGGCCTGAGCTGCAGACTTGTCTTACAGATTTCTCCAGTCATAGTTCAGTGCAGTCTCTACCCCTTCATCTGCTTATCTGTACTAGGGGAAAATAGCATCTCCATTGGTGCTTACTCAGAACCTAGTATGAAATGTGGCAGTTAGAATCCATTCTTTCCTGAGTTTCTCGTTTTCTCTTTCCTCCTCCCCCTTCTTCTCTTTCCCTCTCTCCCGCTATCCCTCCCTCCCTCCCTCCCTTCCTTCCCTCTCTCTTCCTCCCTCTCTCCTTCTTTCCTTCCTTCCTCTCCTCCCTCCCTTCCCTCTTTCCCTTCATGCACAAAAGGGAAACGCTCTACCACTAGGCCACACTCCCAACCTCTCCCTCCTTCCCTTCTTCCCTTTCCTTTTATATTTCTTTGCCAGTACTGGGGCTTGAACTCATGGCCTGAGTACTCTTTCAAACCTCAAGTCTGACACTCCACTACTTGTGCCACAGCTCTGCTTCTGGCTGGCTTTTTGCTGGTTCATTAGAGATAAGAGACTTTTGGATCTATCTTCCCCAGACTGGCTTCCAGTCTGGATCCTCAGATCTCAGCCCCCTGAGTAATTAGGATGGTAGATGTGAGGCTAAAAGGCTTTCCACATTGATACAAAAGGGAAATTTGCAGATCCCTTACATAGAAGAAATGTGGAAGGGAGAGGAAATGGAACTCTGTGCGTTTAGAGAACTTGATCTAGCCAGGGCATGGCTGATCTTGACATAAGCGGGAGAAGGGCCGAGTATTTGGTAAGATGGATGGTAAGTTTGGCCTTGGCCATGTGTGATTCTGCTTTCCTCCTAAACATAAGAATGGCCTTGGGCTGAGGGTGGGGTGAGGAATAAGAGGGGCTGGGGACTTGGAGCGAGCAGTGTAGAGTGCCAGTGAGCCTGCGTGATGGCCAGGTTGCTGGAGTAGCTGCTTGAATAGAGCAGAACAGTGGGTTAATTACAGCCCCGCTAATCTGCCTAGGTAGAAGCCTAGAATAGATGGAGAACTGGGTTTAGCTGCTAGGTAGAAGCCTAGAATAGATGGAGAACTGGGTTTAGCGCTGAGACTGCACCCTGAAGGTATGAAAGAAGGCAGAACAATCAAATCCATGACATGAGTGATTATAGTAACAGGCCATAAAAACTCCCAGATGAATGAAGACAGAAGTGGACAGATCTTTTTTTTTTTTTAATTTTTTATTGTAGTGTATAGAGGGGTTACAGTTACATTTGCCAGAGAGTAGGTGCATTACTTCTCACACATTGATACCTTTTCTCCTATTTTTCCCCATTTCCCTCCCCACCACCCCCTGCCAATCATCATGTTTCCCCCCCTTCCTTTCCTATTTCAAATAATCAAACATACAATATACCAGGTAACACAGTCAGATACAGTAGCAATATGAAATTAACCAAAGGGCAGCAAAAGAGAAGAGAAATAATAGTACATTAAGAACAGTTACACAAGATAAAGCTCTTCTTTCCATATCCTAGTGATCCTTTCATTTAGTTTCATCCTATATGACCTTATGAATCTAGGTCTTAATGCTATTGTAATCCTCTGCTAGGAGAGATAGTTTCTGGAACTATCTTATTTCTCCTTCTGGCCCTCTTGCACACACACACACACACACACACACACACACAGTAGATGGATATCCAGATTCTATCCATTCTACAAAAGTTAGCACACAGGTGGCACTGTAGCTCAAGGGGTAGGAGGGTAGCCTTGAGCTGAAGAGCTCAGAGACAGTACCTAGGCCCAGAGTTCAAGCCCCCCAACCAACATCCCTCCCAACACACAAAGAAATTCTACATTTTGGGGGCTGGGAGTTTGGCCTAGTGGTAGAGTGCTTGCCTAGCATGCACGAAGACCTGGGTTCTATTCCTTGGTACCACATACTTAGAAAAAGCCAGAAGTGGTGCTGAGGCTCAAGTGGTAGAGTTCTAGCCTTGAGAAAAATCCAAGGAGAGTGCTCAGGCCCTGAGCTTAAGCCCAAGACTGGCAAAAAAAAGTTAGCACACAGTAGCTGGGTGCCAGTGGCTCATGCCTATAATCATAAATACTCAGGAGGCTGAGAGCTGAAGATCCTGGTTCAAAGCTAGCCTGGGCAGAAAAGTCAGTGGGACTCTTATCTCCAATTATCCAAAAAAAAAGCCAGAAGTGGATCGGTGGCTCAAGTGGTAAAGCACTAGCCTTGAGTAAAAAAGCTAAGGGAGGGGCTGGGAGTTTGGCCTAGTGATAGAGTGCTTACCTAGCATGCATGAAGTCGTAGCCTTGAGAAAGCCCAAGAACAGTGCTCAGGCCCTGAGTTCAAGCCCCAGGACTGGCAAAAAAAAAAAAAAAAGCTAAGGGACACCATCTAGGCCCTGAGTTCAAGCCCCAGGACACTCTTCCCCCCCCCCCCCCACAGGTCAGAGTGCCACCTCCTTGAGATCCTCCCTTCTCATCCCCCAGTGAGCAACAATGTCGTTTTCTCCTTAAACTCTCATATCACTTGGCTTGATTGCTTGGTGTTATGATAATGTCCATCTTTATCTTAGTATTTAGCCCAGTTGACTTTTTGCAAAGTTTTGACAAGCCAAGGAAAATGTCAAGTGAGACCATTCCTTCAACCCTTTTCAAAGCCCTTGGGGGGAGGTGTGGAACCAGTGTTTGCAAAGAGATGACTTGTAGCTTTCTGCATTTAATCTGGTATATTTACTAGTTGGTGGCAGTCTTGTATTGTGGGAAAATAACATTATTTAATTGATCTGTCTTACAGGAACATCTTTCCCTGAAGAAGTATGTTGTTGACATTGTGGTTGAAAGTACAGCTCCAGCAGAGTCTTCGAAAGATGGGGAAGAACGGCAGAGAAACAAAAAAAAAGCCAAAAAGATAAAAGCCCGGATGAATTCCAGGTACCTTAACCATCTGTAAGAATGAAATCCAATGACATTTCTCCTTGTGGTAGATCCTTTCATGTTAATCTAACAAAGACAAAAATAGTTTCAGGTTGTTTGCTTCCAGAAAGCCTTGGAAATAACACTGATGAGCCTAATTTATAGCCACTTTCTTTGATTGAGACAAAAAACCGTATCGATCTATAGCCCTTGTGTTCACCTGTTAAGAGCTCTTCTTATAATTGGATGCCAGAGCTGTGCCAAACTTGTGCCTCCTCCAGCCTACAATAGTGTGTGTGAGTAGGTGTAAACCAAGCCTATTTTTCTTCCCCCCCTATTGATTTTTAAATGAAGTATCCAAGAAAATCAATAGCAATCAACAAATAGAAGTCTGCTGGCTGTCGTGTCAAACCCCTTGGCTGGGTTTAATCAATTTGGTCGCCTGTCACAACAAGGAAAAGTTCAAGAACTATCTTGAAATGGAAAGTGAGTTGTCAGACCTGTAGTTTATCATCAGCCTCGGGAGGGAGTGACATGTGCAGATCAGATTGCTGTGTAGGACATTACCTCACAAGCTCTGTACCTCATCTGCTAACCAAGGGGCTTACACAGTTACTTAATAGTGTGTGTGTGTGTGTGTGTGTGTGTGTGTGTGTGTGTGTGTGCGCGCTAGTGTGCATTTTTTTTCTTTTTTTCTTTTTTTACCAGTCCTGGGCTTGAGCTCAGGGTCTGAGCACTGTCCTTGGACTTTGTCAAGGCTAGAGCTCTACCACTTGAGCCTTAGCACCACTTCCAGCTTTTTTTTTTTTTCCCCCTATATATGTGGTACTGAGGAATCGAACCTGGGTCTTCATGCATGCTAGGCCGGCACTCTACCACTAGGCCAAACTCCCAGCCATATGTGTGTGTTCTAAACCTGTCCTCACACTTTAATTCCCTAGTGGAGAAACTTGTCCCATGGAATTGTAAAAACATAGAATGGAACAGTGGTGAATATATTGTCTCTCTGTAGTTTCTGTGTCCCCTTTGTGATCTGTCAAGGTGTCCATTGTATCCTATAGAATCTGTGATCATTTATGCAAAGAATTTTTTAAAAGCTTTCTTGATTTTAGTTTTAGTCTCCTTTTGTGGTGGTGCTTTTTTTTGCCAGTTGGAGGCTTGATCTCAGGGCCTTATACCTTTGTTGAGCTTGCTCTCATATAGCTGAGGCTCTGTTACTTGAACCATGCCTCTAGCCTGGCTTTTTACTGGTTAATTGGAAGTGGAGTCTCATGGACTTTGAACTTCCACCCACTAGGTCTCAGCCTCATGAGTAGCTGGGCTTACAGGTCTGAACCACCCCACCCAGTTTGATTTTAGTCTCTTGATCCAGGATTCTGATAATTGTTTCACTCCAGCTTACTCCAGAACATTATTAACCTTCACTATGGGGTTTGCCAAGAGCTTGCCGACCTCAGGATACTCAAATACCTTTGAACTTGTTCTTTGGGTTTTGTCTTTACCTACACATTCCCTTGCTGAATTCAGTCTTGTGGTTTCAAATACCTTCTCCCTGCTGGTAACTACCCATCTTACCCTGCAGTTCCACTCAGATTCAGTTTATCTAGAATCAACTTGCTCTCTCCCCTGCCCCTGAAACCCGACCACATCCCAGTCTTCTGTGTTTCAGTAAGTGAATACTCTATTGGAATCGCTGAGACAAAACCCCACTCGTCCTGATGTCTCCCTTTCTCCCTTACTTTACATCCAGGCTCCATTGCCAGTAATGTTGGGTTTGTTTTGAGGTGTCTTCAGAATCTACCTTTCTACTTTAATACCTCTCTCTCACCCCTTCTGTCTCTTCATTGTCCCTCACTTGAGTTGCTGTAGCAGTCCTTTTGAGCAGCTCCTGTTTGCTGCCCTTGTGTAAACACTCCCGCTGGAGGGAGCGTGTGAAAGCACACGTCAGAGCATGTCACTTCTCCATACCTGAAAGGACATGTCACATTTCAGTACCTCAGGCTTCCACAGTGTAGTCCTCTTCCAAGAAGGCCTTCCTCTGTCCACATGTCTGGGTGTCTCACCTCCTGGTTTGTTCTTGGGTAAATGTCACCTGATTGAGCCCTTTCTAATGACTGCATGTGGCCCTTGTTTGTTGCAAGTCCTTCCCACGGTGGCTGAAGTATCTAATAGTAAATTTTAAAACTGACAACTAGCTGGGTGCTGGTGGCTTATGCCTGTAATTCTAGCTACTTAGGAAGCTGAAATCTGAGGATTGCAGTTTTAAGTCAGCCTGGGTACAAAAGGCTGTGAAATTCTTATTTCTAGTTAACTACCACAAAGCCAGAAGTGGAGCTGTGGCTCAAATGGTAGAGCACCAGCTTTGAGTGAAAAAATTAGGGGATAGGGTCACTTGGACAGCCAGACATGGAAGACTAAAACCTTCCAGGTATCTTATATGTGAAGAATTGTAAAGACTTAATAAAGATAAGAGAAGGCTGAACTTTACATGTCAGGTCAAATTTTAGTTCAGAGACAATATCATAATTACAATAATGGCCACAGCAAACCAAAAGGAAGAAAAAGAAAAACAGCAACCATGCCCTGGTATAGTAGAAAGTCTGTTTTATCACAATATTAGACTCCCAGGCTTAATTTCCAAATAATAAAAACCCAAAAGGCATAAATGAGCAAGTAAGTATGTAACATGGAGGGAAAATATGAAATCAACAAAAATTGTCCTTGACATGACTCAGTGGTAGATGTAGTAGACAATTTAAAACAACTATCTTAGATCTGCTCAAAGAACTGAAGGGTGAGTGGAGGAGACCAAAAACAAAACCAAACCACCTGAAGTCTGAATAAAAGATATGGAAAATCTAAAAAGAAATAACCAAATTCTGTAGTTGAAAAGAACAATGGAGGAAACTCATTGGAGAAATTCAAGAGAAGATTTGAGCAGGCAGAAGAATCAATAAACTCTCAAATAGGGCCATAGAAATTATGAATCTGAGGAATAGAAAAAAGTATTGAGGGCCAGGAATTTGGCCTAGTGGTAGAGTGTTTGCCTAGCATGCACAAAGACCCGGGTTCGATTCCTCGGTACCACATACATAGAAAAAAAAAAGCCAGAAGTGGTGCTGAGGCTCAAGTGGTAGAGCTCTAGTCTTGAGAAAAATCCAAGGACAGTGCTCAGGCCCTGAGCTCAAGCCCAGGACCGGCAAAAAAAAAAAAATAAATAAATAAAATAAAGAAATAGTATTGAAAAATGAATAAGATCTAAAGGACCATAGAGCACATTCAAAAAGACCATTTATGGGGCCAGGAGTTTGGCCTAGGGGTAGAGTGCTCGCCTAGCATGCACTAAGACCCAGGTTCAATTCCTTGGTACCACATATATAGAAAAAAGCTGGAAATGGTGCTAAGGCTCAAGTGGTAGAACTCTGGCCTTGAGAAAGTACAAGGACAGTGCTCAGGCCCTGAGCTCAAGCCCAGGACTGGCAAAAAAAAAAAAAAAAAGACCATTTATGCATCGTGATACTACCAAAAACAAACAAACAAAAAAAGAAGCTAATTCAGCTGCAAATTTGAGCTAGGTTTGGCCAAAAATTTGAGCTCACTTCATGAAGAAGATGGACAGAAAGTTAAAACATTTATTTATAAATATAACCTGTGCTACTTATTATGTCTTTTATTTATTAGCACTGTTGTAATTTGTATCTTTCCCTTTTTTTTTATGTTGCTGTTTAGATTGGTATAAATTGTGCCTTATTATCTTGTATGTTACTGACATTTCCTTAGGGCCGTTTGGATGAGAACTTTGCATTTCAGTTAGCAATTTTCATTCTCCCCTTCCCTGCTTTCAAATGAGAAACAGATGAAGTTAGTATTTATTGTGGTTGCTGGAGTGAGACCTGGCCAGTGAAAGACCTGTTGCTGGCTGTCTGCTATTGGTTTAGCAAGATGGAGCCTAGTTAGACAAAATGGCAAAAAAAAAAAAAGTAGTTTTCATAGTCTTTTAAATAATTTTTGCTGGGTGCCAGTGGCTCACACCTGTATTCCTATCTACTCAGGAGGATGAGATATCAGAATCATGATTCAAAACCTACCAGGGTAAAAAAATACCCTTGATTCTTTTTATCTCCAATTAGTTACCAGAAAACTGGAAATAGAGCTGTGGCTTCAAGTGGTTAGAGAAAGCACTACCCTTAAGCAAAAGAGCTCAGGGACAGCACCCAGGCCCAGAGTTCAAGCTCCACAACCAAAAATAAAATAAATAATTATGTCAAGGTTTTCTTTAAACCTGTATGTATTGGGTGTGTGTTTTATACTTGAGGTATCCAGTAAGTAATTTTGCAGATTTTTCAGGCATAAATATGAAGATTCACATTTCTAAAAAATAATCATTCTGGAGCAAGTCTATAAAGTTGAAAGAATTTTTCTGAGTCTGCTATATATTTTATGAAGAGATATGTTTGTTACAATCCTTCAGGGTCATGTGTAGTAACTGTAGAGAAGAAATGTGAGGGATTGCAGTGTTAAGATGAATGTACTTAATTTGCTACAATAACAGCCTGATTTTATACAGGGAGAGAAAAAAATAGAGCTACCTTTTTTGTTTTGTTTTATTTTGTTTTGCCAGTCTTGGGGCTTGAACCCAGAGCCTGGGTGCTGTCCTTGAGCTTCATTGTGCTCAAGGCTAGCATTCTACCACTGGAGCCACAGTACCACTTCCAGCTTTTTCTGAGTAGTTTATCGGAGATAAGAGTTACCAACTTTTCTGCCAGGGCTGGCTTTGAATTGCGATCCTCTGATCTCAGCCTCCTGAGTGGATTACAGACGTGAGCCATCGGCGCCTAGCTGATTTGGGGTTTTATAGAATGATTTTATTTTAAAATGAGCTACAAAGTAGCTAACTGTGATCAACATTTTTCTCTTCAGGGCCAAGGAATATGAGAGTTTAATGGAAACAAGAAATTGTGGCTCCGATTCACCATACAAGGCAAAGTGAGTATCTTCCTCCCCCTTCCCAGGCCCTTACTTCTGTGTCAGGGGCTTCCTGGCAGAGTCTGTTTGGGCCCAAATGAAGCCAAGAATCTGGTGAAATCTAAGGAGCAGGAGACCCCTTAGGTGAGAGCCTAAGCAGGGAACAGGCCAAATAAGAAAATACAGTAATAGTCAGAGGCAGCTGGCTCATTGCCAGAAGGAAGGTTAAAAATGTAGCCATGGAGAAGAGAAAAACCCTGTGGTGGTGAATTAGAAATGAAGTGTTCATTTGTGTTTATCTCCAGATAGAGATGTGCTTGTGAGAGCCTAGAAGTAAAGCAACATCGGGCACATCACATTGCCTGTCTAAGTCTGCCAGTACTGGAATTTGAACTCTTGAATTCCTGGGCACTGTCCCTTAGTGTTTTTATTTTTCTACTTGTGACACAGCTCCACTTCTGACTTTTTAGTCGTTAGTTGGAGATAAGAGTCTCCTGGACTTTCCTACCCAAGCTAGCTTTGAACCATGATCCTTAGCTCTTGGTCTCCTGAGCAGCTAGGCTTATATGTATGAGCAGATTGGATAGTTCTTTTTCTTGGGGGGAAAAGAGGGGACGGTCATGAGGCTTGAACTCTGAGCCTGGCCACCGTCCCTGAGCTCTTCAGCTCAAGACTACCACCCTACCTCTGGAGTTACAGCCCCACTTCCCATTTTCTAGTGATTAATTGGAGATAAGAGTCTCGTGGTATTTAGTTGTTTGGAGCCATAATTTGCCCGATTTCTCTATCTTATACAGGGAACAGCAACCAAAGTTTGATTTCTTACATTAAAATGGGAAATAAAAGTATAAGCATATAAGAAAGAAAGGAAGAAATAACTTTAAATTATACCCAGTACCTTTCCAAATAGAGGAAATGAAAGAGAAAATTAACAGGATTGTGTCATCTGTCTGTTACACTCACGGACAGTGAATTTCTGGAGTAGACTAGTTGTCTTTGATACATTTCCAAGGCTTCTAAATGCCCCTAGTAGAGTCTGGAGACCCCCCCTCCCCCTGCACTGTCTCACCGAGATAAGTTAGAGCCCCATAGAGTGATACTTAAGAGTAAGTTGGAATTTATTCAAGTTCTTAGAATAAAATTCCTGCTTTTCTACCATTTTTCACAAAGCCATTTACTGGGCAAATACTCCTTATGTTCTAGCAACAAGTTACGAAGCCTTCATTTTTCCTTTTCATGCTAGAAAAACAAATCTGTCCCAAGTAACCCAAGTGACAATTTCTCTGCTAAAATCTGCATTCTCTAAGCAGCTTCTGTTTTGTTCCCCCCACAGCTTTCAGTTTTGACTTTGACAGCACTCTATCATTATTTATACTATGCATCTAAATTTGACATTTTAATTTTTATTGAGTGGGGCCATATTCTTTGTGGTACTTGTATGGACACAGGGAGTGAGGCAGGTTTAGCTCACATTACCACAGCATCCCCTTGGCATTCTTCCTTGAAGGTAGGCTCGTATGAACCCCCTGAGTTGATTTGCCTTGGGTGAAATAGAAGCCTCTTTTATTCTGTGAATTAAAACAGGCCTTGTACTTCCTTCAGTCCTCCTGGTTTTCAGAAGAATGAGAGCATTCTGGGTAGGAATAATGCTAGCTCCTGTTGCTATAGCTGCGTATTTAGTTACACAGTGCATAGACCATTCAGCCGGAAGCTGAAATAGCTGCTGACCTAGCCACAATGAAGTTCGCTGCCAGTGTTCTTCCACTTTTAAGGCTGGTAACTACTATCTGGATGGGACTTGAGCCCATGTTTGGTTAAAAGTGAAAAAGAATATGTTGCTATCGTTTTATCTTTTATATTCCCCTTTACCTTTTGTTAGATAAAGCCCTGTTAATGCATAGTAATGATTGTTGGCTATCTAGTGGATGTCTGCTTTAATGCTTGGTATTCGAATTATCTCTCATCTTTAAAAAGCTCTGCAAGTGTGCATATGTATCCCATCTTTTAACAAAAGCTGAGATATGGAGAAATGAAATAGTTTCTCCAGGTTTCATATACATGATGCGTGCTGTGACAAAATGCAGGTATAGCTACTTTGAGATTTGATTTTGGAGTCTGTGTTCTTTCTTACACTTTTCAAAGTAAACTTCATGTAGGAGTTTACGGTTAAACTTCAGTTCACTGTTGCTGTTGTTGGTGGTGGTGGTAGTGGTAGTGGTAGTGCTGATGGCGGTGGTGTGTGTGTGTGTGTGTGTGTGTGTGTGTGTGTGTGTGTGTGTGTGTGTGTGTGTGTGTATGTATGTATTTCCTGGGACTTGAACTCAGGGTCTGGGTGCTGTCCTTGAGCTTTTTTGCTCAAGGCTAGAGCTCTACCACCTAAATCACAGTTCCACTTCTAGCTTTTTGGCGATGCATTGGAGATAAGAATTTCAGGAGCTTTTTTGTCTGGGCTGTCCTTGAACCTCAATTTTCAGATCTCAACCTCCTGAATACCTGAGATTGTAAATGTTAGCCACTGGTATGTGGTTTGGTGTGTTCACTGATTTTTATTTTGTTTCCAGACGTTTTTTGCTATTGCATTCTTTGGGAAATACTTAGATTTTATACAAATTTTTAGATGAAATTGTATCCTCAGAAATTTGTTGGTGAATAAACCTTTCTTATTTTAGTTGAGTAATTATGGCATGAAGACCAAGCAGGAGATTGGAAGATCAGAGGCTGAGATCTGAGCGTTTTGGCCAACTGTTTGATCTTGAAAAGGTCACCTGACTTCCCAAGTGTCCTTTTCTTCATTTTTCACCTAGGAAATAGTACTGTCCATGTTACTAAGATTAGACAGGAGCGATGCTTGGAGAAACAAAGGAGCCTGAGTGAAATGCAGATCATTTGCAGATTTTGTGGCAGAAACTGGGGTTTTTCTTATTCCACTCCCTTCCATTTATTCTGAAATGAATGATTTTACATAAAAGAGAGAGAGAGAAAGGAAAGGGAAATGGAGAAGAAATCTGTGGAGACTGGGACATGGAGCAGACTTTTTCTCTGGCACAGCAATGGAAAAGGCTGACAGGTTATTTCATGAAGTCATGGAACTAAATTAATTAAAGCACTCAAGACACCAAGAATGGTATCTGGTCCATAATAAGAGCTGAATAAACATTAACCATGGCTGGATTTTTGTACAGTAGGAGCAAGGGCTGCAGTGGTAGACAGGGAATGTAGGCCCCTTTCAAGAAGATGATTATAATTGAGTCCTATGGGGTCTGCCAATTGAAAAATTGAATCTAGACAACAGGGGAAACACAGACTTGGTAACTATCTGGGGTTCATCTCGTAACTATCTACCAACAAATGCTCAAGCATAGTAGAAGAGAGGAGAGGACCTTATAGAGAAGTGTGAAACACCTAAGGGAGGGTCACTAAGGAATCTTATATTCCAGGTAATTTGTAACCACAAATACTCTTGTCTAGGATTTCAGACTGCCTATGTTCTGGTCCCAGGGTGGTTCAACGTTTTGTGAGTTTACAGAGCTTCTAACATCAAGGAATCAAATCAGAAGAGGAGCCTCTGCTTGGGTCCTTGTGCTCCTTTTCTTTGTCGCCAGCCTTTCACCTTCTCCCAGTCCCCTCTAACTTCCAGATCACACAGGAACTGATACACTCAGCCAATCCTGTGACTAGGGAAGATAACTGTCTTCTAATTCTGCTTTAGGCCAGAGGAATAGATTGGTGGTCCTGTTTTTTTGTTTGTTTTTTTTCCTTCCAGTCCTAGAGCTTAAACTCAGGGCCTGAGCACTGTCCTTGAGCTTTCTCAAGGCTAGTGCTCTACCACTTGAACTATGGCACCACTTCTGGACTTTTTTGTGTATGTGGTAGTACCCAGGAATCAAAGCTCGGTAAACACTCTACCACCAGACCACACTCCCAGCCCAGATTGATGGTCTTGAATACAAAAGTAATACATTCTCTGAGTTACCTGCTTTTCCTCTTTGCAGTTCTTCTATGAAGTGTAGTTTCAAGTAGAGTACTGAAACTTCCTCTTCAAATTAAGAGGAAAATGAAGCCTGTCGACATCTAACAATGAAATAATTGGTGTCTAATATACTAATGTCAGTCCTTTTGTGTTACAGGCTTCAGCGATTAGCCAAAGATCTTCTAAAGCAACTGCAAGTTCAAGACAGTGGCACGTGGGCAAATAATAAAGTTTCGGCTTTGGATCGGACCCTGGGAGAGATCGCCAGAATATTGGAGAAAGAGGTATGTGAGCGACGTCTTCAGAGCCTTGATCTTATGGTCCTTTCTCACTAGGACATGATCTAAGGCCAGCTTTTGATATTTACCTCTCTCTTGTGTTTTCAAAATGAGTCAGAAAATGATGGGTGATTTTTATTTTTACTCTTGTTGGTCTTTGTATTCAGAGTTGTTTTGCAGTTATTTTATTGGAGTTTTCTTCACAGTTTCTCAGTTTGTTTTCCCCCCACAAAGTGATTTGATAAAGAGTCACAGAGCTACACACATACCCCCACCCACATATACATTTCCTGTTTGCGATAAAGCTTTTTTATTAGCCTACTTAACAGAGGGGTCCATTGTGACATTTTTACTTGGGTATACAATGTCTTACCCACATTACCCTCCCCATTCCATTCCTCCGTTAAATAATTTCAGTAGGTTTCATTGTTCTGTTTTCCTACTTGCAAACGAACTCACCTTTGTTAGCCCATCTTGGTGGCTATGCCCCATCAGAACCTGTTTTACTTTTGATCTTCCTCCTCCTCCTCCTCTTCTTCCTCTTCTTCCTCTTCATGTGTGTTAATTGCACTAAGGCATTTCCGTTTGGTATTTCAGATATGCCTACATATTTTACGCTCAGAGTGACTTCTCCCCCGTGCCATCCCCTAACTGATGAACAGCTTTCATTGACATTCCTGTGCTATCTTCATATGTAGAATTTTGTTTCTTTATCATGTAAACTTGTTTTTCTGTTACTAAGGATTAAACTCATTAGGCAATCACTCTACCATTTAATTAAGCCATACTGCCATTAAGCCATACCACCAGCCCCTTTTTGTGTTGTTTGTTTTGTGGTAGGGTCTCATGCTTGGGCCATCCTGGCCTGCCATCCTCCTATTAGTGCCTATCTTCAGTAGCTGGAATGACGGGCACATCCAGCCATTGTGCTCCCCCCACCCCGCTTGAGAGGATAGATACTCATCATCGCACCCTTAGATACGATGGAGACCCTCAAACAGAGATACTCTGAGCCCTGCCTCTCTATGCAGCTGGAACTATAGGTTTGATTCCTAGGTATAAAAGTGTTCTTAGTAATACACTATTTCATTTTGCTTGCTTTTGTGATTCTGCACAATTACAGTTCGGAGTTTATTTAACCTCATAAATAAAGCTGAGTTTCATGCATTTTCTCTTCTGGGCTCCACTCTGGATTTCTGACTGAGTGGGTTTACGATGAGTCCAGGTATTTACGTTTCTGCCACATTTGTACACTGGCCCGTGGCTGTTCTGGCCCAGGCATCAGCCTCAGGCATGGAGCTGCTAGGGTGTCAGATATGCGTATGACTCAATGTGTAGGCTGATAGGGTATACCACGTGCTGTCATGGCAAGGTACATGGAGTCCATTCTCCTGTGAGACACACACCTTACAGGGGGTTCAGGCTGGTACTTTGTCACATGTGCCTCTACCAGATGCAGTATTGGGAAGCTTGATGTTCCAGAAGGACATCCCTATTGCTTATAAAAATTATGATTGGTGGATTATTTTTTTTGCAGAGGATAAAGGTACTAATCCTTTGAGTTAGGCATTTGCTCACAGATCTCTCAGTTGTCATTATTCCCAGGAATATGGTGTGAAAGTGAAGCATTTGGAGTTCTTTTTAAGAAAAAAAGTAACATGATCTATATAAGAAAGGTATTTTGTACGAAGGTTTGAATCACAAAGGGGCAATTTACTGAAATACCACTGATCCCGTATAATTTCAGGGAGAAAAATGTAGTCTGGCTCCCACTCTAAATGGTGTGTGTCAGAGCCCGTACAGTAAAGCTCTCCCCTGAGTCTGTGCTGCAGGGACCACCTAAGCTTTGAAACGTACCCACAATAAGATCCTTTTGCTACTTTTATAACAAATATCCTTTTACCTGGCCAAGAGTTCTCTTCTATAGAGTTCCACTGACATCTCAGTGTAATTCAGCTCACCATATTTATGATTTCAGTCTAGGAAATGTAAATAGCCATTCCTTTTTGTTTGGAAGCCTGCCTGAAGTAACAGAATCATTAGAGTCAAAGCCAAGTACCCAGTGACAGATTTGAAGACAGCCTGGGAGGGACAAGGGTGGGGCTGGTGGAGCAAGGCAAGTACTCACTGAGGAATTTTCAGTGATAAATTTTCCAGTCTTTCTCCATTTAGTGTGTACCTCAAAACACTGCTGCTTTCTGTTAGTGCTTTGGCCCAGTTTTTCCTTAGACAATTTTTCTGAAATTCAGAGAACTACCAAGTTAACAGGTTAAAATTTGTGATGCACAAAAGCTCCTTGTAATGGAAAGGGATGGGGAAAAGGAAGAGACTAGGTTTCTGGTACTTACCCACTACGTGTGTCAGAGCCCACCTGGCTTTTGGATTTTCTGATTGCATTCAAATTTTAAAAACTGTATGTTTTGTCTCATGTATTGCACTTTTTAAAAAAATGTTTATTGTGGGGCTTGAACTCTGGGCCTGACATTTGTGGTTTGAAGCTAGCATGGGCAGAAAAATCTGTAGGACTCCTATCTTTAATTAACTAGCAAAAAGTTGAAGTGGAGTTGTGGCTCAAGTGATAGAGCGCTGGTCTTGAGTGAAAGAACTCAGGGGACAGTGCCCAGGCCCTACATTCAAGCCCTAAGATTGGGAAAAAAAAACCCAAAACGGGGTGGGGGTGTCTTAAGTGGGTAGAACACTTGCCTAGCAAGCATGAGGCCCTGCGTTCTGCCCCCCCCAGCACTGCCCAAATAGAGCAGAACAAGGAAAGGAATTGCCACAGCAAAGGAAAGCAAGGATTGAGAAAGGTGTTTACATTGAATGCTGCAAGAGCATTTGCCACATTGGCACATGAGGCTTATGGTTTAGAAGCCTTATGGGGCAAAGAGACAAAAGTAAAAACTTAATAACTGCCAGGATATGCTGAACTGATAGGAGATTTTACTTTCACAGCACCTCATCATCCTCATTATTTTAGATCTAGATATGTAATATATGTGTGTAACGCGCAAACAATATGTGTATCATATGTAAATATATAGGTATGTGCATGTATGTGCATATGTATGTATACGCAATATGTGTGCTATATGCATGTCACACACATAAAATATATACACACAAGTGTTTATAATGTATGTGTGCATATATATACCTATATGTCACATATTCATATATGTGTGCATGATGTATTATATACACATATATGTATATATTATATCACAAAAATGTATATAACATACAGATAGTCTACACATACATGTATATATGTGTGCATATGTGTACATGCATATCTGTACATCTATATATATACATACATATCTGTATATAATGTACATCTGTACATATATATATGTCTATACATATATATGTACAGAGTGAATTGCCATATGACTTATAAAAGAAATCTGTCAGAGTAACAGCAGAGTCCTCCTGCACAGTGCTAAAGGCCAAGAGCACTTGAACTAATATATTTCAGAGCTAAAGAGAATAACTAGCAGCCTCAATTATTCTCTGTTACAAACTAGCTGGCTGGGGTCCCACTGCTTTCCCTAGAGTGGGGTTGTGGGTAGGCAAGAAGGAGCCTCTCATTCCTTGGGGCCTGGAGCTGGTATTGGCAGACTGCGGTAGTGGATGACTGGACGGCAGCCGCTGCCTTGGGCCTTGACGGCTAAGGCAGCAGATGGGCCTCTGTGGCCAGACCCAGGACCTTTGACAGCTAGGACAGAAGCCTGGAGTTCTGGCCTTGAGATTTATTTCCAACCTAGGGGGTTCCAGTCCTTGGCGTTCTGATCTGAAGCCTGTAGTGTTCACCCTTTCATGCCCAGGCAGGAACCTGTTGATGTCTCTGCAGGCTGACCCCTGCCAGCCTCTGTCAGTTTCTCTTTGACCACTGCCCACCTGTTCTGTCTGCCAGCTCTCCTGTCACCCCTGTGAGTTTTCCTCTGGTTCCATGGGCTATGATTAATTGGAGGCCACCACCACCGGGAACCGTTCTGCTCCTGGGGGGGTCTTGCTGCCATGGATCTGCTTGCTAGACTTGCTGCTACTCCTCCAGCTGCTGCGCCTCTTGTTGCTTGCTTCTTTTCTTCTTTTTCTTAGTGTCACCAGCTCAGCATGGGGTGGGCATGATTCCTTAAGCAAATCTCTTTCTTGAGACCCAGCATTGATTCCAGAGTACAGCTCAGAAGCATGTCTCCTGGCTACTCACTGAATTGACCTTACTATATATAGTGGGAAACAAAGGAGAGTGCACCAATCACAGCTGTCCTCTCATGCAGTTCAGTCATTATCTGCACCAATCATAGCACAGTCCCTGTAACCAATCACAGTTCCTTATGCAATTGAAGGACTGTTTTCACCAACCACAGATCTTCTCTTGGCCACCAAGGGAGAGCCAGCTCTTCCTTTGCTCTCCCATTGGCTGTGCTCAAATTGAACATAGCAGACTTCATGTCAAAATTAGTCAGAAGAGAAGAGTTCCTGCCTATTAATAAAGGAAACAATGCAGTATTAGTGAAGATGTGAATGAAGAGCAACCTTTATTCAGAGAGGGCACAACTGTAAGTTAGTACACCCACTATAGGAGTCTGTATGGCATAAAACTGACAGTAGAACTATGGTATGCTCCAGCTGTAGCACTCTTGGAAATATACCCAAAGGAGTCGTAAGTCAGTGCACAGTAGAGATATCTGTACCCCATGTTTACATTAGCCCTATTCACAGCAGCCAAGTTATGGAATCGTCCTCGGGGCCCATCACTAGATCATTGGATACTGGATGCCAAATATGTGGTGTATGTGCACACTGGAGTATTATTCAGCTGTAGAAGCATAAAATTGTGTCATCTGCATTCAGATGGATAGAAATAGAGGTTGTCGTGTTAGGCAAAATAAGCCAGAATCAGAGTGGAATATTTTTCAGCGATGAAAAGAAACCAATCTAGGCTGATTGCATTGTGAGGTAACAGAACCACAATAAGTTGGAGTTGTATCGTTACACCAATTATGTAAAATTCAGGAAATGGTAAAAACAAACAAACCTGTATTGTTTTGCACTGTGTGTGTAGGTATTAAACTCTAAAGAAATACTGACATGTTTCACACAAAAATCAAGATGGTGGTTACCCAGAGAAGAGACTGCCCAGGAAACATCATGCAAACATTACCCATTTGCCTTGTTAGAAATGGAGTATCCCAGTGTTGTCTAGGCCGATCCCAGACCCCTGGACTTAAATGATCCTTCTGCCTCTTTCTTAAGAGAGTCTCACATATTGGGACTATGCTCAGATCTCCCAAGTGTCATCTTGTCTCCTGTCCTAATGTTTCTTGGCCAGATGGTCCACAGAGTTCAAATTTTAGTTATTCTTTATATCATACTTCCCGCTTTCCTCATCTATTTATCTGCCTGCCTGTCTGTCTGATCAATCATGCCATACTGAGGCTTGGACTCAGGACCTATCTCTAAGCTTTTTCATTCAGAACTGGCACTGTACCACTTGAGCCACAGCTTCACTTCTGTTTTTTGTTTTGCTGGTTACTTAGAGATGATTCCCACAGACTGCCTTGGCTAGCTTTAAACCATAATCCTCAGATCTCAGCCTCCAGAGTAGCTAGGATTTCAGGCTTGAGCCATCAATGTTTGATTTCTACATTTATTTTTCAGCCTAGAAGGACTATAACAATTTGAATGCAAGATAAATTGCTCCAAACACACACAAAAGTCTCTTGTTGGGGAAATGTTTAATTATCTCAAATGTGAGTTTCTAGAACATTCTGGCAGATGGAAAGGCATTTCCTCAGCTTGGCTCTCACATGGGTTTGGTACTCAGAAGCATGATTTGTATTTAGTTGACTTTTCTCATTGCAGGAGCTCTCTGTGCTCCATCAGGACATGAGACTTTTGCATACCATACTCCATAAACAGTCCAAGCAGATGCACAAGGCCTGAGAATGTTGCCAGGTTTAACTAGATATTCAACTGCGACTTCCTTGAACCCAGAAGCAAACTGCAGAACTGGCAGCCTTTTAAGCTGAACGGAATCACAAGTCTGCTCCTAGTTTATTTTAAAAATCCCTGTGGCAAACCCTGCCGTGCTTTGGTTTTCAACCTCATTGGTAACAGGAGAGGCTGGGAAGGTAGAAGTCACGCCTCTACCTTTTCTCCTCTTTTTTTTTTTTTTTCCACCCTTTTATTGATCATTTAGAGAACTGGAGTATTTTGGATTTTTTTTTTATTCCCCAGCCAAATAGTTGTCAGGAAATTATGTTGAGGATTGCTAGACACTCGCTGCCTGGAGAGGTTTGGCTTTGTTGAGTTTTGTTTTTCTTATTTTCAGCTGGGATTCTTCAGCTAAGCACTGGAACATTTGCTCAGCAATCTCTGCTGTCCAGCCAGTCTCTGTTGTCAGCTTACATAATGGTTCCTTCCATGTCCTCTGCTGAATAACTGAACACAGTGTATACATCTCCCATAGTTTGTTAAATGCTGGGAATTATGTAGCTCAAGTTAAAATGAAAAACATCCTTTGTACTAGCATAAGGGAAAAAATAGAGTTTATCAGTCCATTTATCTAACATAGGTTTTATTTCTGTGTGCTGGGGTTTTTCTTTGTTAATGAAGGGAAGTATTTAGAAGGAGGAAAGGTCACCAAAAAGGGCTAGGAAGAACTTTCTAGGGATGGAACTGCTGTGTAGTGTGCTTTGGATTAGGGGGGACAAAATCTGCATTTATCACATGCGAATTGCTCATTCGTTTTTAAAAAATACACCTAGTGGGTAATGATTGCAAAATATACAGCTTCTCAAGGTAAAGCTGGCCTTGGTAAAAACATACAACCTGTGTTCTCTCCTGTGCTCACTGACTGTAGCTTCCAAATGAAAGGTTCTCTTTAGAAAACACCCAGTTGTTAAAAAATCAGTTGGTAGCTGAATGGTGGAGGCTGATAATAGCCCAAGGTGATTCACACCTGAAATCCTAGCTACTCAGGAGACTTGAGATCCGTGCGATTTGAAGCCAGCTCGGGCAGACAATTAGCTTGATAATGGCTACATGGCTTCCCCAGATCCTAGTGCCACTATTCCTTCCAGTATACTGTGCGAGTCCTATGGCTCTGTTTTGAATGCTTGCTATTGCAAGACTTTAACTTTTGCTAATCTTTTGTGCATGTATTGGTATATTGCTCTACTTTTAATGTGGTGTTCTGAACTGGCAAGGAGGTTCAGACACTTGAATTGCTTATTGTTTTTCTGACAGTTTACAAGAATTCCTGGTACGTTTCTCACATCAGTCATAGGTTGTCCCCACTGTGCTTCATCATGTACCCATCTGCCAGTGGTCTGTCTTGGGCCCATCTCTGTGACTGACAGCCTTAAGCACTGAGTAAGCACTTACTGTTTTTATCCACATTTATATAAGTCTGTGTTCTCGGAAATAGTGACGCTGAGAAATGGCCTCTACCTGCATATGAAACACCATTCCAACTGTCTTTGGTTGCACTGGATTCAAAACAAATTCATAGGCTTTTAAATTCACAGTACACACCTTAAGTATTAACCAAAGCAGGTAGCTACTTGATAGCATTTAGTAAAATAGTATTTCCCAGCTAAAATAAACCTTTGTAGGCTTCAGTTTCCTTTTTTTGAAAAATAAAGATAGGCCAGGTACTGATACTTCATTCCTATAATCCTAGCTACTCAGGAACCTAAGAACTGAGGATTGAAGTTTGAAGCCTGCTCTGGCAGGAAAGTCCATGAGACTCTTACCTCCAATAAAGTACTCAGAAAATTCCAGAAGTGGTGCTATTGTTTGAGTGGTAGATTGCTAATCTTGAGCAACAAAAGCTCAGGGGCAGTGCCCAGGCCCTGAGTTCAAGTCCCATGACTGGGACAAAAAAAAAAAAGAAAAGAAGGAGCGAGGGAAGGAAAGAAAAAGGAAAGATAGAAAAAAAGAAAAGAAAGAAGCAAGCTACAGACTAGGATGTCAGTGATCAAAAATTGTTTTCAGATCAATTTATTTTCTTAATTAAAAAAAAAATGTTAACCAGCAAGTAACAAGACAGAGTACATGAACCACCAAATTGATTATCAACTTTTTAATCACATATTTCTAGACGAATGTCTATAATAGGGAAAGGCGAATGGGAAGATAAATTTGGTGATGTTAATAGGGAAGCCCTCATTGGAGAATTTTTTTCTTTCTTTTTCTAAGCATTACTCTGCCTCCAGTGAAGTCTCATTATTTCTAAGTGTCCTAATCAATAAGGTCATGGAAGATTGATTTCAGGCTCTGTCACTGTGTTTATGACAAGAAGCATAGAGAGTCATTTATAGCAGCGGCAGTAATTCTCCTGTTAACTAGCAAGTCAGGGATTCAGCAAGCCCATCTTACATGTGTTCGACTGGTGTGAAGAGTTCTTGATCGCCATCGCAGACAAGAGTAGGAGACTAATATTGTTAATTGAATTTCCCTAAAGAGCACAAAAAATAAGACTTTGGTGTGGGGGAGGGGCAGAGGAACAGATGGGCACTGTATGTAGAAGTTGAAGCTGGTTCTTCTCCCACCCCCCCAAACCTTAGTAGAGGGGGATGGGTACTGAATTGTCCTCAGCAACTAGAGGGTCATTGTAGCAACTCTCTACTGAAGATGTTTTTCATGCCAACAAATATTTCCAGTAAAAGATACATATGCCTATTTAAATTTACAAAAAGATACTCTAGTTGTATTTTATAAGTATATGCTATAGAATGGGTAACATATTTCCTTATTATTCTTCACAAAGCATACATATAAGCACCACATGGTACTTTGTTGTATAAACATGGGGTAATTTATTTGGATAGTCCTCTGGGGGGACACTGAGACCTTTTAAAACTACTTTCTTAAAAGAAAATGTATCTGTTTTATAGTATATGTTTATTATTTAAAAGTTGCATGAGACAGAAATGGACAAATGAAAGATGTAGAAGTCCATGCATTTTCCTCTTCTCTGTTAGTGAACCGCAAGCAGCACTTAACAAAAAGAAATGTAACCATTCTGCCTTTTTGTGTATGTGTGTGCGTTGGTACTGAAGATTGAACTCAGGTTCAGGATGCTAGCCCTTAGACTTTTTACTAAAAACTGGTACTGTACCACTTGAGCCATACCCCCATTTCAAACTTTTGCTGGCTAATTAGAAATAGTCACAGACTTTCCTGGAACTAGCTTTGAACTGCTATCCTCAAATCTTAGCCTCTTGAATAGTTAGGATTACAGATATGAGCCCCTGGTGCCAAGCTTCTAACATGTATCAAATATCTTCTCATAATATCTACTGTTGTCTAATGAAGTCATTGTGGTTGACTCTGTAGTGTGAGCACTATTTGAAAAACATGGATGTGGAAGCACACAAAGATGAGCTGACATGGCCAGAGCCACACAGTAATTCTCACAGCTGGGATTCAAAATATTATAGAATGGCAGAGGGGCAATTACAATGAAGAAACACTAGAAACGTAACTGGACTTGTTAAAATGAAACCACCCTATACAGCTAATGGATGCCAATGAGAATACAGGACTTTGTAAAACAACATTCTTATTTAACATTGTAAATTTAGTGCTCAGCTATAACAGTATTCTAGCACATAGTCACATAAGAAGTTAAAACACTCTTGTAAAATACTAACATAATGTTAGGTATATTCTCCTTTCCTGTCATACTTTCTGAATGAATGGATTGATGATTGATTAATTGATTGATTGATGATACAGGGGTTCAAACTCAAGACCTCACACTTGATAAGCAGGGGCTCTACTCGAGCCATACCTCCAGCCCTTTTTGTTTTCACTATTTTACAGGTTAGGGCCTCACGTTTATTTGACTAGGCTAGCCTGGTCTCCTGCACAGCTAGGATGACAGGAATATACCATCACACCCAGCTTTATTGATGAAGATGACCTTGTGATAACTTTTTACCCAGGCTCACCTCCAATTGCAGTCCTCCCAGTCTCTGCCTCTTGAGTAGCTGAAGTTGCTGGTGTGAGCCATGGTGTTTAACCCTACATATTTGTTCATATATTTATTTATTTATTTATTTATTTATTTATTTATTTATTTATTTATTTTTATGGTGTGATCACACTCTGTTGCCCTGGATGGTCCTAAATGTGTGTCCATTTAAATAACTGGAATTATAGGCTCCCAGCCCTACTCTTCCTGGCTTAAAATTGTGTGGTTGCGTTGAGATTGCAAGTTCTGTGCTGAAAGAGAATCAAAACTGCTGTGTGATTTTACTCTGTGGTTCTGCCACCTCAACTCAAGTAGTGATAGCTGAGAATTGAAGTGTTCTGCCTAGGTCCTGTGAACTGCTGAGACCAGAGGAAGCCAGTTTCAGTCTCTTCCAAGACACTCTTGAGATGATTCCTAGACAGGTGGCCACTGTAATAATCAGCTGATCTACTCTGGCCAAGACTTAGTCTAGGCCCAACGGAGAGCCCAAACAGAGTGCAGTCCACAAACCCTGAGACAGTCCACAGTGCTATAGTGCTTATAGGTTAGAGAATAAATGGTCCTGGCTAAGTAAGTTTTCACTAAATGTGTGTGTGAACTGTGCTGAAGCTTCAAATACATAAAGACCTCAGCAGAGTGGATTTAAATTAAACAATAACAAAAATCTCCTATGTTGTTGATAGAAGGTAACTCAGATAATCTTGTCCTGGACATAATAAATCAGGCAATCTATAGTCATAAATGTTAAATTCCTTTCTGTATATCCACTCAACCGATCTGACCTGGCCCAAGCTAAGACCTCTATTGTACATTGAGATACACATTTTGTTATAGGCAGTGCCCAAATGTAAATGAGACAAAGACACATACCAATTTTCAAGGCCCATGTCTTCAGCAAAAATATTTTGCTAGCCTTTTAACTTATGGATCTACTTGTATCTTCACATAACTCATTCCATCAGAAGAAAAGACACTCTTAGCAGGGAGATGGTGGCTCAGGCCTATAATCCTAGCTACTCGAGAGGCTGAGCTCTAAGGATTGAGTAAAGCCAGCCCAGGCACAAAAGTCCATGAGAGCTAGGCACGGTGGCTCATACTTGTAATCCTAACTACTCAGGAGGCTGAGATCTGAGGATCAAGGTTCAAAGCCAGCTCGGGCACAAAAGGACCTGAGACCTTTGTCTCCAGTTAACCTCTAGAAAACAGAAAGTGGGGCTTGGCTCAAGGGTAGGGCAGTAGCCTTGAGCTGAAGAGCTCAGGCTGAGTTCTAGCCCCATGACCCACAAAGAAAGGAAGAAAGGTGCTCTTGATTTCATCTTATCTTCCTAACCATTCTCTGAAAGAAGGTTTTCACGTTGGGGAGACGCTGCAGATAGATTCTGGAGATCTTGCATTCTTAGAATTGCAGTTATACCACATGTCTTGCAGCCATTGCCTCTTGTGAGGTGCTGCCTCTCTCCTTGTTTCTGACACCTCAGGTAAGGGTGAAACTTTAGGCAGGTTGGGTCCTGACAAGCTGAGCAGGGCTTGTTTTCTTCCCTGGAACCTATTTAAAAAAACAAACAAACAAAAAACAACGAAGACTATAGAAGACTGTGACCATCCTTATCAGTGAACTTGGGTGCCCGCCATAAGTCTTCCTCTTTCTGATTGGAAACCTTGGTAGCAACAGGAAACTTCATGAGACTCTTCATTTCCAGTTAACCACAGAATAAAAGCAAAAGTGGAGCTGTGTCTCAAGTGGTTGAGCCTTGTGTAAAAGGAGTTCACTTTTTCTCTCTCTCTCTGTCTCTCTGTCTCTCTCTGTCTCTCTGTCTCTCTCTGTCTGTCTCTCTCTGTCTCTGTCTCTCTCTCTCTCTCTCTCTCTCTCTCTCTCTCTCTCTCTCTCTCTCTCTCTCTCTCTCTCTCTTTCCTTTACAAACACAGACATGCACATACACACAGGCTTCTCTATCTTCTAAAGCCCTCCTGGGGAGCCCCTATGTACCCACACTCACTCGTACCCTATATACTAACCCCCCAAAAGAGAACCACCCTACTTTTGTTTTAGTGTGTTATAATAGCTCAGGAATTCCTCTGGAATATTTTTTTAAAAAGTAAATACAAAACTGGGTAATTCTCTCCTTTTTCATTGTGCTTGGTTTTGTGTGTGTGTGTGAGTGAGTGTACATACATGCGCACGCTGGTACAAAAATAAACCCAAAAAATCTCAGGGTGATGTCCCTTAGAGTCTTTGCTCATGCCTGGTATTCTACCACCGGAACCATAGCTCCACTTCCAGCTGTTTGCTGGCTCATTGGAGATAAGAGACTCAAGTTCTTCTGCCTGGGCTGCCTTCAAATTATGATCCTCAGATCTCAACCCCCAGAGTAGCTAGGATGATAGGTGTGAGCCACTAGCACCTGGCTTGTGTTTGAACTTTTATGATAAAAGTTGAAAAAGATGGGCCAGGAGTTTGGCCTAGTGGTAGAGTGCTTGCCTAGCATTCAGGAAGACCCAGGTTCGATTCCTCGATACCACATACATAGAAAAAAGCCGGAAGTGGTGCTGAGACTCAGGTGGTAGAGCTGTAATCTTGAGAAAATTCAAGGACAGTTCTCAGGCCCTGATTGTAAGTCCAGGACTGGCAAAAAAAAAGAAAAATTGAAAAAGATGCATGGATCAACTAAATATATATATATGTATATATATATTTTAATTAAAGAATTTATTAACATTGATTTTTACATCATATTTCAAATGACGTGATTAACAAACAGGTATTCAAGAAGGGAATCTCTACAATCACTGGCACTTTGATTTTAGAACATAATCAAAATTAGGCTGAGGGTTTATATGTCATAGATACATAATAATCTATGTAATAAAACATGTCTATGGAGTCATAAATTTTTATGACTATGTAGTTGTGTTTATATTTCCAATACCATGTCCATAGCACTGGGTATGCAACTTTTGAGTTCTCGCTCTTGTACTGTTTGGATCTAATAGCCACATATTAAGGATACCATGTGCTTTTTGTTCCTTTGGTCTTGACTTGTCTCACTCAACATGATTTGCTCTAGATTCATCCACTTCCCTGCAAATGCCATTATTTTATCTTGTCTGTTGGCTGTGTAGAATTCCATTGTGTGTGTGTTGTGTGTGTGTATCACATTTTCTGTATCCAGTCATCTGCAATAGGGCATCTGGATTGTTTCCATCGCCTGGGTATTATGAATAGTGCAGAGATAAACGTAGCTGAGCAGGTGTCTTTATCATATCTTGGGTTATGATGTTCAGGGTAGATGCCCAGAAGTGGTATGGTGGGATTGTAGGAAAGATCAATTTTCAGTTCTTTAAGAAACCTCCGCACTGCTTTCCAGAGTGACTGAACTAGTTTACAATCCCATCAGCAGTGCAGTAGGGTTCGTTTTTCTCCACAACCCTTCCAGAATCTTGGCCATTCTTGTTGGGGTAAGGTGGTAACGTAGGGTTGTTTTTACTTGCATTTCCTTTATGACCATGCATGATGAATATTTTCTCATATGCTTTTCTGCCATTTTAATCTCTTTTAATAAGTCTCTCTTTAGTTCCCTTGCCCATTTAGTGAATGGTTTGTTGGGTTTGGGGGCGGGGAATTAGTTTCTTGAGTTCCCTGTAGATACTGGATATTAAGCATTTGTCAGCTATATTACTGGTAAATATCTTTTCCCAATTGATTGGCTGTCTCTCTACTTTTGTGGCTATGCTTTTATCTGTGCAGAAACTTTTTATTTTTAGATAGTCCCATTTATTAAGTCTCACTCCAATCTGTTGTGACCCTAGGATTCTGTTCAGGAATCTTTTGCCTATGCCTAGCGTCTCTCCTACTCTATCATGTAGCAGTTTCATGGTTTCTGATCTGACATTGAGGTCTTTGATCCACTTTGAGTTAATGGTTGTGCATGGCAAAAGGCTAGGGTCAATTTTTAGTTTTCTGCATGTGGCTGCTCAGTTTTGCCAGCACCAATAATTGAATAGACTGTGTTTGTTCCACTGTATATCTTTAGCTCCTTTGTCAAATACAAGTTGACTCAAGGTATGTGGTTCTATTTCTGGGTCTTCTATTCTGTTCCACTGATCTTCTAGTCTATTTTTGTGCCAATACCATGCTGTTTTTGTTATTATGGCTCTATAGTAGAGTTAGAAGTCTGGTATTGTAATACCACCAGCATTGCTCTTTTTGCCTAGAATTGTTTTGGTTATTCTAGGTCTTTTCTTGTTCCATATGAACCTTTGGATTGTATCTTCTTTTTCAGTAAAGAATGTCTTTGGGATTTTGATGGGGATTGCATTGAATTTTTATATCAACTTTGGCAGTATAGCCATTTTCACTATGTTGGTTCTCCCTATCCATGAGCATGGGATATCTTTCCATTTCCTAGTGTCCTCTTTAATTTCTTTTGTTAGGCTCTTATAGTTTTCATAAAACAATTCCTTTACATCTTTGGTTAAGTTCATTCCTAAGTATTTTATTCTCTGGGGGGCTATTGTGAATGTGATCATTTTCTTGATTTGGCCTTCTGTTTGTGTATTGTTGGTGTACAAGAAGGCTACTGACTTCTGAAGGTTAATTTTGTATCCTGCCACTTTGCTAAAGTGGTTTATTCTAGGAGTTTGGGAGTGGAGCTTATTGGGTCACTCAAGTAGAGGATCATGTCATTTGCGAATAGGGATAGTTTAATTTCTTCTTTCCCTATATGGATCCCTTTGATGTCCTTCTCTTGCCTTACTGCTCTGGCAAAGGGTTTCAGCACTATATTTACATATATTTTTTAAAAGTCTCTTCCAGGGGCCCGGAATTTGGTCTAGTAGTAGAGTGCTTTCCTAGCATGCACAAAGACCTGGGTTCGATTCTTTGGTACCACATACATAGAAAAAGCTGGAAATGATGCTGTGGCTCAAGTGGCAGACCGCTACCCTTGAGAAAGCCCAAGGACAGTGCTCAGGCCCTGAGTTCAAGCCCTAGGGCTGGCAAAAAAAAAAGTCTCTTCCAGTAATCCTGAGGTATAAGCAAGATCCCTTGGTTATCATTTTACAATACTGTACAGTCCCCAAGGATCCTTAGATCTCTCTTGTCCTTAGGACACACTCCAGTGCCTGACATAGCACTGGATGCTGCATAAAAATGTATGGAAGATTCCAGAAGCTGAATGACTGGATGTGATTATTCAGTTATCCCAGAAGAAGCCAACAAATGGATGGAATTTGTATAAATAATGATGTATATCAAAAAGACTGACACACTCTTCTACTTTCTTTGAGGCTAAGAATGAGAAGTAGGCCAAAAATCATAACTTCATAGACTTTATATTAATTATTAGGGTAACTTTCTTGCCTGTACAGTTTATTAGGAGGAGGAATACATAACTTACTTTATGAAGGATAGGAGATTGATTTCATATTCTGACAAGTATATGAATTTGTTCATAAACATAGGAAGTTTCAGGCCAAAGACTCTGTGAAAGCATTTTCTATACATTGGAGCCAGGAGGGGCTTGGTAGAAGTCCCAGGTAAGCCAGTTGGGACAAACACCTTTTCTTACGTGAGTCTTTCCTGCTGGGACCAAGGTCCTAGGTAGACAAATGGGCCCTTATTCTGGCTACTACATAGAGACAGACAACAAATTCCTTACAGGACTGTACCTGGAGGAAAAAAACAGGTGAAACAGGCATTCGGGGTCATTGGGTCTTTCTTTTATATTTTAATTATTTTTAAGTAATTGTACAAAGGGGTTTCAATTAACATGTCAGGTTATGGGTACAGTACATCTTGATTATTGTCACCTCTTCCATCATTCTTCCCTCCCCCCCCCCATCTATCCCAATCCCACCCCTCTTCTCAATTTTCCTAGTTGCGTTTTCACATTGGCACATTGAATATTTGGGCTGCATCTGCCCATTCAGGCATTCACAATTGGTTAGGATGTTAGAAACGAGGAAACTTAGGACACTTGCTCTTTAGCTGGTACCGGATACAGGGTGTCTGTGGCAATTTAAAGGAGACTGTAGAAGGCTTGACACCTGCCTAATTTATGAAAAACAAGGGTATACAAACCAGTAGGAAAAATTAGACGAGGTAAGCAAATGCATCCTTTTGTCTCTGATTTTATTATTGCATGCTTTATTTATAAAATGAACCTAGTGTTTCTGATTCAAAATAGAATTCTACAGTATGAATAATGTCAATTTCAGTTTAACTGATGGGAACCAGGCAAGGTTCTTTACAGATTCTTGTATAATAGGAATATCTGTTGCTTTTTTGTGTGTGTTTGTTTCAGAACTGGAACTTAAACCAAGGGCTTGGGTACTATCTATCTCCCAGCTTTTTCACCCAAGCTGGCTCTTTACCACTTGAAGCGCAGCTCCACTTCTGGCATTTTGGTAGTTAATTGGACATAAGCGTCTCATGGACTTTCCTTCCTGGGCTAGCTTTGAACTTAGTTCTCAAACCTCAGCATCCTGAGAAGCTAGTATTATAGGCGTGAGCCACCATTGCCAGCTTGTAGTGCTATATATAGTAATTTAAGTCTTCAGGATAATTTAAACTCGTTAAAAGAATTACTCCCTTTGAGCTTTCATTCCTTTTCAGGAAAGCTATACCAAGAAGTAATAACAATAGTATCATAAAAATTGAGGAACTACATTCATTACATTTTACAGAAAATCAGTTTTATATTTTATTCTATACTCTTTCATTGAAAACCATTAAAAAATTAAAGCTAACAACTTTTAAAGTGTGGATCTAATTTAAAACTGTCCTTTGAAGAGAATATCCTCTTTTTTTTTTCCATCCAAGTTTGAAATGTTCATATTCCTTATTCTTGCCTGAACAAAGTTGCAACAATATTTTTGGGGGGTGTCTTTTTTTGAAGACTGATGAAAGCACTTATGACCTCCCTGAGCTACTCCCTTGGCAACCACTAATGGTTTATCTAGTGTCAAACAAGATCTTTGTTTTCGTGATTTTAGATAAATTTGCAGCCCACAGCTTCACCAGTCATGATGTCAGTTGTTTACATTTCAGCAAAATGTTTGTCGGAACTTTCAAATACAGGGGAACTGTAGCCAGACGGGTGTTTATCACGTAGCAGAGGCTGTCAGAAATGGTTGGCCTCAACCTAACTGAGTCAAGGCCAGTGTTTACACTGGAATCTGCAAGCTGTCAGGCCTACTCACTCCAACAACCAATCACGGCACAAGAGGATGTATACCACAGAGTTTTGGTACTCGTGGCTATGGATTGCTCTGAATGAGTCTTTTCAGAAACGTCTATTTTCCTGGGCGGTTGGCTAAAAGCTGAGAGGAAGCTGGTCCAGCAGAGGAAGAGTTAAGGGACCCTTTTCTGGCAGTGTAGTGTGAGAATTCACGTGGAGAATGTATTTTCCATGTCCATCATCTATTTTCTAAATGTGCTGCCAGTGGGGACAGAAGTGGAGTCCTGGCTCTGAGAGGGTTCTGTCACCTGTCACAGCAGTGAAAGACTTTCTCAGTTTCATTTACCCCATCAATTATGCATCAGGAGTGAGGAAAACGAATAAGTTGAATAGTGCCTAGGATGTATATAAAGTGATGCATATTCGTATGCATGTATGCCAGTATTGGGGCTTGAACTCAGAGCCTGGGCACTGCCCCTTAGCTTTTTCACTCAAGGCTGATGCTGAACCATTTGAGCCACAGCACTACTTCAAACTCTTCTTCATTAGTTAATTGGAGATAAGAGTCTCATGGACTTAAGTGCCCTAGGTGGCTTCAAACTCTAATCCTCAGATCTCAGCCTCCTGAATAACTGGGATTAAAGGCATGAGCCACCAGTGTCCAGATTAATATTATGTTTTTGCCATGTGCTGGTGGCTCACTCCTGTAATCCTAGCTACTTAGGGAGGCTGAGATCTGAGGATCATAGTTTGAAGCCAGCTAGTGCACATAAGTCCATGAGACTCTTATCTTCAGTTAACCATCAGAAAACCAGAAGTGGTGCTGTGGCTCAAGTGATAGAGCACTAGCCTTGAATTGAAGAGCTCAGGAACAGTGCCCAGGCCCAGAGTTCAAACCCCATAATCACCCTCTCCTCCAAAATATGTAGTGTTTTTTATGGTGTTCTTCTTTACTTTTCAAAGCCAGCTCCTACTTCTTCTTCCAAATAATCTCAGTTACTTCTGTCTTTAGGAAACCTTTCTGCATCCATTGTTTGACTTTACATCTTGCCCACCTTTTTTTATGGCTATTACATCTTTTCTACCATACACTATTAACTGCTGATTGTTTCCCTAATAAATATTACATTTCCAATGGTCAGAACTGTTTTATTTAACTGTATACATATTACCAACACAAAGTATATAGCATTCTAGACAGAGTAGAGTCTAATAAGTGTGGAATTATTTAATTTCAGACATCTATCTCCTGTAGAATTCTAGTTAGTTTATGGATCAGAGCAGCCTCAGCTTTTGGTTTGTTTGTTTGTTTTGGTGAGGAATCTTGAACTTAGGGCCTGGGCACTGTCCCTAAATGTTTTTGTTGTTGTTGTTTTGTTTTTCTCAAGGCTAGTGCTCTATCCCTTGACCCATAGCTCTACTTCTGACTTTTTGTTGGTTAATTGAATATTAGAGTCTCATCAGCTTTCCTGCCCAGGCTGGCTTTGCATTGGATTACAGGTATGAGCAGTCCCAGAACAGCATCTTAAGGGGTAAGTGCCAGCATCTTTCATCCTTTCTGCCTCTCCTTGTGATCTTGTTTCTTTAATGAGCTCCCGTTTTGTAAGTCCACTGTTTTCAAGATCACATTCCAAATGGATTTCCTTCCGAAAATCCATGGTGAATTCCATCTTCGTAGCTATAGAGACTGTGATGAGTCTATCAGCCTCAGAATACCTACTAGGGCTGGGGGAGAATGAATGTTACAAAAACAGAAGAGTGAAGAGTCAGTATTAGCCTGCAGACTTGCAAGCGGATGCTAAGTGGTGCTGGAGACACAATCCAAGCAGAGCTTTAGTGTTGGTACTGATGGCCCCATGCTATCTGTGTCCCCTCTGTGACAAGACAGCAGTACCATGGACAGGTGATCTTCCTTGGGGATGGGTAGATCTTTCAGCCAGCTGTTCAGAGTACTCTGCCAGCTCTCTAATCCTGGGCTCTTACAGACTGGCAAGACAGATTTATTGGTGGAACTGTTTGGAAGATTAGGTTGTGTCTCTATGGTGGTGTTTGGTGATCTCTAGAATGAGGCACTGGAGCCTCCCTCCCTTTGTAGCCTTCCTCCCTCTTTCCCTTCCATCTTTCTTTCCTCCCTCCCAAAAAGAGTCTACAGTCACAGCAGATGGGGAGTTTTAATGAAGAAAAGTACAAAGAAATTACATCATTCAAACAGAATTTCATGTTGTGTTCTTTCCTTCTGACTGTGTCAAAGCACACTTGTAGAAAAGTAGTGTGTGGGCTTAGAAAAGTTTCAGCAGGAGGATTGAGAAGCTGATGGATTCTTTTAAGAGTAGTGAGTGGGGCCAGGAGTTTGGCCTAGTGGTAGAGTGCTTGCCTATCATGAATGAAGACCCGGTTCAATTCCTTGGTACCACATACATACAAAAAGCCTGAAGTGGGACTGCGCTCAAGTAGTAGAGCTCTAGCCTTAAGAAAGCCCTAGGACAGTGCTCAGGCCCTGAGTTCAAGCCCAGCACTGGGAAAAAATAAAAAATAAAAGAGTAGTGAGCCACTTCTCCAGCCTGGTAGTATTCATCATCATGCTGAAATCTGCAGCATATTTTAGGGTCTTCAGAAGTTCTTTGCCATCCCTTTATATGCGCAGATCTCCTGTGGAGGTTAGACTACAGTGCATGGAGGAAGAGGCATTAGTGTGAGGACTAAACACGTAAGGTTCTGTGGGGATGGGAGAGAGCTGTGTTCTATTCTAGACCATCCAAGAGATACCGAGCTGGGGAAGCTTTCAGTGAGCTGTGCTTCTCTGCCATGTCCTTATAGCAGTAAGTCTGCTGAGTAAGAGTCTGGATACAGCCCAGGCATCTAGTTCATTGACAGAGCTAAGGAACAGTGCCTCGGCCTTAAGTTCAAGCCTCAATACCAGCACAAAACAAATAATTTTTACAGATTTGTTTGCTAAGTGCAGTATTTGAATGATTGAGCTATTAAGGACAATTGTGTAGAACTATGTCACTGTTTCGGAGGAACAGCCACTGGTTTCGCATCTGAATACTCTTTAGTCCCTGTGTTCACTTCATTTTCATAGGAGTCAGGAGTCACTGGTGTATTGAAGAAAGGTAAAAGAGGTTAAATGAAGTCGCTGAGGTCTTACAGCAATGGAGAACTTCGAGAGTTGATTTATGCACCTCTTTTACGGAGACACAAAAGCATATTTCATCTCCCCTCGCATATACAACACCATGCCCGCTCTATGATTTTTTTTTATAGATGAATCCTGTAATTTGATATCCATGTTCTCATAGCACTCTGGTGGGAGTTGTGTGTAGCATATATCTATTGAAGTTTCACTGTCTTTCCAGTGAAGACCCACACAGGGGCAGACAGTGGGTCAGTAATGCCCTAAAATGCTTATGGACCAGATGAGTGAGCCTCTCAATGTAGGACTGTTTTGGAGCTCAGTCCAAAGTGCTGTTTGGATTGCTGCATTTTCTGAAGCACATACATTCTGAATATCTTTATTCGTTGTTCATTCTGTCAAATTCCCATCTAGGTGTTCTGTGATTGGCCTGAGAACCCATAACTCAGTAGTTTTGTGGCCCCAGAAGAAAAAGCCCAGAGCCAGCCCTGGGTTTATGTAATTCCATGCTTTCTTATTTCATGCAAATAAAAGACTTGCATGACTTTTACAGCTCCTGTTGGGTTGACTAAATGAGAAACCTTTTGTAGAAGCAAGAAGCTATTTTTTGTAGAGTAATATTCTAATCGGAATAAAATGTATTATGTTAACTTCAAGCAGCCATTGATCTGTGATAAGTTGAGTTCCGTCAGTTTTGTAGGAAAGCAGCATTTCCGTTCCATTTTTATTAGATCATTTGGTTCACATTTGTGACAGCTTTGTTTAGGTTTACCCATTTAAAGTGAACAATCCACCAGATGTAGTCATGTAACTTAGACTCAGCTAACTCAGGAGGATTGCTTGAGGGCTCCAGAGTGGTTGAAGATGACCTGGACAACACAGTGAGACCCCATCTCTTTAAAGGGAGGGAAAGGGCCAGGCGCCTATAGCTCCTGCCTGTAATCCTAGCTACTGGATTCAAAGCCAGCTCAGGCTGGAAAGACTGTGACTCTTATCTCCAATGAATAACACACACACACACACACACACGCGCGCGAAAGTGGAGCTGTGGCTCAAGTGGTAGAGCACGAGCCTTGAGCTAAAGAACAACACTCAAGCTCCAATTTCAAGCCCCATGACTGGCACAAAATTAAAAAAAAAAAAATTAAAGGGAAGGAAGGTGAAGGAAGGAATTACTTTTTATTTCTTTTTATTTTCTTTTGTTTTGGGGCTTGAATTCAGGACCTGGGCACTGTTTCTGAGCTCTTTTGCTCAACGCTAGCGCTCTACTACTTTGAGCCACAGCGCCACTTCCAGTTTTCTTGTGGTCTCAAGGACTTTCCTGCCCTGGCTGGCTTTGAAACAGTGATTCTCAACCTCAGCTTTTCTGAGTATATAGGATAACAGGCATGAGCCACCAGGGCCCAGCTCATAATGCCTTTCGATATAGTCGTACTTGATTTATCCCATCGTTATCACACCCTTAACACCACCATTCCCTGGTATTTGTTACTCTTTGATAACTCATTTCTTCCCCTCAGTATAAAAACGTTTGTGTTATGTGTATGTGTGTGTACATAGACACCCACATTTCAGCCATCTGTTTGTACTTATGAATAATACATTGACAGCCTTGGAGTCAAGACCAGTGATAAACTAATTGATTGCCTGGTGTCTGGAAGGTACATGGTGCTCAGACCCTGAGCCCACTTGAGGGGACTTGAGACTTGCCCACTATCCTTGCATCACCTGCCATGAAAACAAATTTAATAGGTTTCTTATCCAACTTAAATGGGACTGAGACAGTCTGTAATGCATCTTCATAACTTTTCTGAAAACATCGGTGTGCCTCCATGTACAGGGTACACACAGGTGTGCAACTTATCTAAAATTGCCCTTCACCTTCCCTGTTTCCTGTGAACTCTGCCTATACACTTGGCACATGACTTGTGTTTCATGTTTGTCGATACCTATTTCTAGATCAGGGACATGGGTGAATGGTAGAAATATAGCAAAGAAATATAGCACTGTGGGCCGGGAGTTTGGCCTAGTGGTTAAAGTGCTTGCCTAGCATGCACGAAGACCCGGGTTCGATTCCTTGGTACCACATACATAGAAAAAAGCTGGAAGTGGTGCTGAGGCTCAAGTGGTAGAGCTCTAGCCTTGAGAAAGTCCAAGGACAGTGCTCAAGCCCGGAGCTCAAGCCCAGGACTGGCAAAAAAAAAAAAAAAAAAAAGAAAAGAAATATAGCACTGTGTCTTTACTAACAAAAATGACAGCTTGTTTAACTTAATAGATTGTATTTTAGCGCTCTTTTCAGGTAAACCTTCAACCTTAAGAATCCATACCTTGCCAGGCACAGATGGCTCATGCCTGTAATCCTAGCTACTCAGGAGGCTGAGATCTGAGGATCCCAGTTCTAAACCAGCCCACTCAGAAAGGAGATGCCAATTAAGCACTCAAAAATCAGAAGTGGAGCTGTGGCTCAAAGTTGTAGAGTGTAAGCCTTGAGCAAAAGAGCTCAGGGGCAGCACCCATGCCCTGAGTTCAAGCTCCATAACCAACAACAACAAAAAAATGCATACCTTTGGGGCTGGGAGTTTGGCCTAGTGGTAGAGTGCTTGCCTAGCATGCATGAAGACCCGGGTTCAATTCCTTGGTACCACATACATAGAAAAAAGCCAGAAGTGGTGCTGAGGCTCAAGTGGTAGAGCTCTAGCCTTGAGAAAGTCCAAGGACAGTGCTCAGGCCCTGAGATCAAGCCAGGACTGGCAAAAAAAGAAAATAGAGCATACCTTTTTGTCATTTTTTTTTACTATTTATAATCTTTGTGTAATTGTAATTTGACATTAACAATACCAGGGGAGAGTGCTAGGTTTGAAATTCTGCAACATATGGTAATGTCTACCTTATCTGTCCCTAATACCTAACATAAAAACATGCAACTTGATAAAGGTTTGTTGAATACATGACTGAAAATGTTAGGCAGAAGTTGGCAATGGAGACAGTAAATAGTAAATATGACACAGAGCAATCTCTGTCACAGACAGTATCTGGAAAAGAGTAGTAACTAAATATTTCAAAAGCAAGAGTAGTGTGTGTATGTGTGTGAATATGTTTATGTATGTGTATATGTGTGTATGTATATATTTAAGTATATATATTAGCTATGCATTTACATTTATATATGTATTTATATGTGCATATGTATATATATATATGCAAACATATATATATATAATGTCCATATCTGTATCAAATTGTATTAGCTGGAGAATAACATGCATTTTTAACTTTAATGTATTTAGCAATTATAACTTTCCAGTTTATTCCACTTTAGACTGGGAGGTGTTTTTGTAGTGCAAATGTAATTATTTGTTAATAATGCAATAAATAATTTAAGTGGGGCTTATATAAATAAAATGTTTTCCACATCTTCATGTAAAGACTAGTCAGAATTAGTTATTTTCCAGAGATACCTGTTCTGGGAGGGACACAGAGACTGTGCAGGCATCTGGTAACTTAGAAAGCTTAGGTGTTTCCAGATGCCAGCCAGGGCTGGGAGGGTGGACACAGAAACCACCCAGGGCATTGGTCAGCCCTGGCTTCTTCCTCCAGCCCAACAATGTGCTCTGTGCTTTGTCTCCCTTGATAGTGGCCTCTCATATTATGCTGATCTATGCAGAGAAGAAAGTACCAGACTCATTTTTTCAAACTCCTTGGAGAACCAGGGCAACAGTTATAGCAACCCTTATAAATCAAATTTAGGAGAAGTTTAAGCAGCTTTATCGTTTGGAAGACATAAAAACCAGCCTATGACTTCCATTGAAAAAATTTTACCTTTGGTAGTTAAAAAGTACATATCTTCTATATCTTCCTTCTTCTTCATACTCCATTCCTTTATGATTCTATAGAATTAGTGATAGAATTATGATAGCTAATTATGACACCTGCAGTGTAAATTTCAGTTCTACGCACAGTCGCCACTGTCCCACTTTCCAGGATTGCACACTAAAATGGAATTGTTTGGTTGTTTGTGTGTTGGTGCTAGTCCTGAGGCTTGAACTCTGGGCTTGCGCACTGCCCCGGGCTTCTTTTGCTCAAGGCTACCACTTGAGCCAAAGTTCTGCTTCTGGGTTTGTTGTTGTTGTTGTTGTTGTTGTTGTTGGTGGTGGTGTTTTAGTAGTTTTTATTGCAGATAAAAGTCTTATCGACTTTCCTGCCTGGACTGGCTTCCAACTGTAATCCTCAGATCTCAGTCTGAAGAGTAATGAAATGGTTGTTAGCGGTGTTTTTCACTGGGCTTTATGAAGAAGAGGCATCAGGGCTCTCCCTCACTTGCCCAGTTGTGCTCTGAAACCTGAGACTGATACATAACTTGCTATTTAGACACTTCCTTGAATCTTTTTGTGCCTGGTTTATCAGTCTGCATTTTCAGCTATTTCCAGGATATTCAGTTCCAGAATCAGGCCAGTAGTCTTCTATGTAAAAAAGAGGGAGGGAAGAAGGGAAGGGAGGGAAGAGAGTAAAGGAGGGAGGGAGGGAGGGAGGAAGGAACAGCAGTGCTTTCTCTTCCTCGTTTGCTCTTATCAGTCACCTGGCCTGATTCTCTTACTGGTAAGTACAGCTTTTAGCCAGCATTCCCCTCCATTTGAATTTGCTCCTGTTGACACTTTGCTCCTTTTTTCCATGGCAGTACAGTAAGTAGCCTCCTGTGCGGGTGTTTTTGTTCTTGTACTCCACGTAGTTTCTAGAACTGCTTTTAAAAGTGAAAAACAGGTGTGTGCGTTTGGCTTTAAAGCCCTGAGCAGTTCCCTGGGCTTTTCTAATCAGATTGGAACTCCTCCGCCCTTCACACAAGTTCCTCTGGCTTCATCGCTAGCCTCTCCCCACAGCGTCACATGCTGTGTTCAGTGGCTTGGAGTGGACCCCACACTAGAAACCTAGGTCTCCCCCAGCCAACCCAGAGTTGGTGGTTTAAGGCTCCAGTTCCACAGGAAGACACATGTGGACCTGCAGACCAGCCCTATACTCACATCAGAAGCAGGTCACTTACCTTCTCTGAGTCTTCCTTTCCCACGTAAAGAGTTGTGTCAGCATCACACCTTTGTGACGTGGTCTGAGGCCATCCTGCTGTGGAGTGCATAGAAGAGCACGTGGAGGTCCACGAGTGTGGGTGATTTTCTGTGCTGGGCTGTGGGAAGCTGCAGGTGAGGGTCCAAGCTGGCTTCTGCCCTTCCACAGGCTAAAACATAAGGACTGAGGGAGGAGAGAAGCCGAGACTAACAGAGTGAGCAGGTAGATACCTGTAGGTATTTGTGAGAGACTCATATTGCCTTCTCAGGGTCCCCTCTCTCCTCTTTCTCTCTTTCTCTGTCTGTCTATCTGTCTGTCTGTCTGTCTGTCTCTCTCTCTCTCTCTCTCTCTCACGCACACATGATATATCTGTCCCTTCCAGGACTTTGCCCACCCGCAGTGAGGAGTAGCTGTCTCTTAGCACTGAGTGAAAAGTGGAGCTTAGAGAAATAAGGACTCTTTGGGGTGGGTAGGAAGTACTAGTTATTTGTTCAGGTTCTTCCTCCGGTTTATTGATAGAAACAGCAGAGGACACAGCTCCCCTGAAGATGGCAGCCCAGAGTCACACAAGTCCACCCTTCCTCACCCTGGCACACAGATGTCTTCATTGTAGCACAGTCACAGGGGTCTGGGCCTCTTGAGGAGCTGCAGCCTTGGGTTGTACCTTGGCTTGGCCTGGGCCTTGGCTTTTGAATGGATGAGCCCTTGACCCCTGGCAGTGTAGGCGTGAATACATTTCCCAAGCTTGGGGTGGGTGATGTAAGCAGGTCACCGGAGCTTGTGGGCAGCCTGATCTGGGATGTCACATTCATTGCTGGCTGCTTTGGGCTTCCCAGCCTTGATATTGCTTGCCTGCATTGCCTTAAAACCCATCTTACTGTGCTTTGTAGCAAACTACGTGGGTTCTACCCCCTTAACCTAAGTTGCGATTTGGCCTTCTTGGTGCCATTTATGAAACTAGTTGTGTGTGCTTCTTGGATTTGACCATGTCTGAACTATCACCCGTGGACCTGCTACACTGGAAAGGGAGTGCTCGCTATAGATGACAGTGCTCTGAGAGCTGAGCTGGAGGAGGGAGTCAGCATGCAGACTATTGCTAACATTTACACAGCTTCGTTTATTTCGCCTCTCAGTGGCCACTTGAGATAGGAACGGGGAGCTCAGGTTTATGAATAGGAACTCCCAAGGCCTCAGTGGAATGTATAAATGCTCTGATGTGATGTGCCTCATAACAAGCAAAGCCGGAATTCAGAATTAGCCCCTGGGCCAAGACTGTGAATAGCATCATCCTTGCCCCAGCAATTGGTACTGCGTGGCTGGAATGCTTAAGTTAATGTACAGGCTCTCTTTAGGGTCTTTATATTTCTTTCCATACGATAACTTTAGTTGCCTATGTTGCGGACATAGGATGTTGCAGGCTGACCTGAAACAAAAATGGATTTCTCACTTCAGATTTAAATACTTGTGTCAATACAAATTGAGCATCAGATTCTTCTCCCAGGGCTGGGAAAGTGGCCTAGTGGTAGGGTGCTCGCCTAGCATGCATGAAGCCCTGGGTTCCATTCCTCAGTACCACATACACAGAAAAACCTGGAAGTGGTGCTCTGACTCAAGTGACAGCATGCTAGCCTTGAGCACAGAGAGACTCAAGGACACTGCCCAGCCCCTGAGTTCAAGCCCTAGGACTGGCAAAAAAGAAAACCCCCCCCAAAAAAAAAAAACAAAACCCTCTTCTAATAACGTTTGGAGTGTTCCCTGCAATGAGATTTATATTTTCCCCTTTCATAAAGAATTGAGATTGTGTAATGGTCCTGTGTCCTCCAGAGATTTCTTGGAGTCAGTTTGTGTGCCCTCAATAAGCAGATTTGCACCCATCTTAGGTCACCTTGAATAAAGGTTTTATTCTCACTAGCTATAGGTGGTAGCACAGAGGAGTTCTGAGGTTAGGATCCACTATTAGCTTTTCAGGAAACATTGACTCGTGTTTGCATCAGCAAAACCAAGAAAGAGGAGCATGTATTCTGGACCTGCTGCTATTCGCAGGTGAAGGTATGGTCTGCCATGTTTGACTGGCAACAGAAGTTGACCAGGGGCTGCTTGTTGGACAGTCTTCCTTACCATATTTTGCAGCAGAAGCATTGCACAGGGCACGCTTTTTCCCCAGTGTTTTAGCCTCTTAGTTGTCTCTCATATACCCTTTTTTGATATCAGAGAAGGGCCTACCTCTAAAAGCCAAGTGTGGATAATCAACCTGATTGTATATGGTGATCCATTTCCTTCCTGTAAGGTGGTCTAGGCTGTGTGATCAGACCCCATGCTTGATGACAGAATCCTTTCTCAAATCAGCTGTGTTGGATTTTCCGCGTGCCCTATCACAATCCCTCTAACCCAGTTGCTTCTTGGAAGGAAAACAAAAGGAAAAGCTTGTCCTCACCCCCCAAAAAAGACAAACACCTTGCATGAAATGTTAGCATGTGCACAAGCAGAGAAAGTGTTGGGTAAAATTAATTTTTTAATGGGGTTTTGTTTTGTTTGCCAGTCCTGGGCTTGAACTCAGGGCCTGGGCACTGTCCTTGAGCTTTCTCAATGGTAGTGCTTTACTGCTTGAGCCATAGGACCACCTCCAGCTTTTTCTGTGTATGTGGTACTGACGAATCAAATTTGGGGCTTCATGCATGGTAGGCAAGCACTCTACCACTAGGCCACACTCCCAGCCCCAGTAAAGATTTTTGAAGTGTTATCTTTGTGGAAGTTGGAGGAGGAGAAAGGAAAGAGAAGAAAGAAGGGAAAGGAGAAAGGGAAGGAGATGGTTTAGAAAGTTTTCTCCAGCTAAGAAAGTATGGCGCTGTCTGGAATCTTGTAACCCTGGCCAGCCTTCACCTCACCCAGGGACTGCTTCCTACTGTGTTCCCATTTCCTGACAGTCTCAAGAATTGCACCACCAGTTAAACCAACACTCGTATTTCAGTCCTGCAGATTCTAGTGATCTTTTTCATTTCCCTTTTTTATTTACTTGCAGTGGTGAAACTTACATTCCAGTACATTCTGGGAGTCTGGATTCCTTCAGACCCTTTTTGAAGCTGCCAGGGATTGCTAATATAAGAGACAGCTCCTCTTCCAGTGCCAGCTTGTGTTCAGAGTAGGATCGAGCTAAAGACAATATGGTATTCCAGACAGAGGTAGAAGAACAGAAAATCTTAAGTAAAGGCCTGTAGTGGCTGCCAGGGGTATGGTACTGGTATGCTTCCTTGATTTTAACAAGTATGCAATGGAGAGGGAAGGTGTTAACATAAAAGAAAGCTGAACAAAGGCTTATATCAGCTTTTTTTTTTTTTGTAAGTTGTGAGACTTGAACTGTGGGCCTAGGCACTGTCCCTCAGCTCTTCAGCTCAAGGCTACTGCCCTAACCATTGAACCACAGTGCCACTTCCGGTTTTCTGGTGATTAATTGGAGATAAGTTTCTCATGGACTTTTTAGTGCCCAGGCTAGCCTTGAACTGCGGTCCTCAGATCTCAGCCTCCTGAGTAGCTAGGATTACAGGTGTAAGCCACCATGCCAGGCTACTTACATCAGTTTAAAGAAAAAAATTTTTAATAATATTGAGACCAAGCCTTTTGTTAATTGGGGATAGTTAGTGATGTGTGTGCCAAAACTCAAAACACATACGCATAGCCACACACTTTGCTTTTCCACCACATTCTTGCTGCACACCCATCACAGTTCAGAAGTCTGATAAACTTAGACCCAGGCCCCAGCTCTGCCACTTCTGCCTGTATTTGAGATAATTAACCGATTCTTCTAAGATCACTTTTCATAGCCATATAATGGGAATATCAGTTGCCAGCCACTTGGTAGGCCTTCAGAATGATGCTTTCAGAAAAGTCATTTTTTTTTTGTGCCAATACTGTAACTTGAACTCAAGGCCTTAGCTTTTTCACTGAAGGCTACTGCTCTACCTATCAAACTCCAGCTCCTGTTCCACTTCCAACTTTTTGCTGGCTCACTGGAGATCAGAGTCTCATGGACTTTCCTGGGCTGGTTTTGAACTGTGATCCTCAGATCTCATCCTCCTGAGTAGCTAGGATAACAGGCATGAGCCACTGGCGCCCAGCTTTGTATTTAAGTCTCTCTCACTAGACTGAATGATGGGCCCAGCTCAATGTTGCCACTTGACAACTCTGGACAACTTGAGGATATAGATGCTAAAGTAACTTTATTGTGGTAATGTTTTGTGAGATTGTATACTGACCTTGAGCTATCTGTCTTCATAACAACTGAAAAATAAAGACAAGAGCCACGTGCCAGTAGCTCAGGCCTGTAATCCTAGCTGTTCTGGAAGGCTGAGATTTGAGGATCGGGCATTAAAGTCTGTGAGACTCTTAACCACTAGAAAACAGGAAGTGGCACTGTGGCTCAAGGAATAGGGCAGTAGCCTTGAGCTGAAGAGCTCAGGGACAACACCCGGGTCTTGAGTTCAAGCACACAGACTAGCACCCCCCCCAAAACAAAACAAAACAAACAAACCCAGAGGGCACTGAACTCTCCCTCCCTCCGCTTCTGTTCTGCCCTCTCTCCCTGTGTCCCTTTTCTTAGTCCAAATGGGTCAGAAATGGCCCCTTTCACCTTTCCCTGAGAAGGCCTTCTGGAGAGTCTGCATGCAGTGAGCGTCCTCTAGCCTTGAGAAAGCCTTTCTAGACATTCTCAGCCCCACTCAGCGTATTTTGTTGTCAAGCTTTCTAACTGTGTCTTGTGATTGGCACTGAATTTGGCACCACATCTTGACAAGTTTTATAATTTCATTCATGAAATATCCTTGTCCTCCCAGAAACCTGGTTTTTCAGTATTAGTGCTTACAGCTGGAAACCAGAGTACAGCCACTTTAACAGATGCTGGGACTTCGAAGACTCTGGAAGTGCTGACTTAGTATATAAGAGGGAAAACAGAGTGGGAGACTTGAGCTCCTTATGTTTGCTTCTTTTGAGCTAACAGATAGCTGGGCATTATAGCTCACACCTGTAATACTTCCCAGTCAAAGAAGATGAGATCTGATGATCACATAGTTCAAAGCCATCTCAAATGGGATATTCCATAAAACTCTTTATCTCTGATTAATGCCAGAAAAGCCGGAAGTGGAGTTGTGGCTCCACTAGCACAAAAGCTCAGGGACAGCCCTGAGTTCAAACCCCAAGACCAGTACCAAAAAATCCCCAAAAGTAATGTTAGCAGTGAAGATAGTAAATGAATAGGACAATATCCTTCAAGTGTTAGGGAAGTTTTCCATATAAAGATAACTGTTTTTTTTTTTTTTAAAAAAAGAAAAGAAAAGAAAAAGGTTTGGGGTTTTTTTTCCCCTTCCTAGATCCCTCATCTCTATAAATTGGGCAATTGAGTTCTAAATTGATGGGGTTGCCAAATCCGACTTGTCTTTCCTCTGAACAGGTGTCTGCAGATGCTCAGAACAAATCTAGGCTGTCCTGCTAATTGAACAGGCAGATAGTTTTCCCCATCTGCCACCTCCGTCTAAAAAGCTCCATCCTCCATGCTCACAAAGAACATAATCACTGTCTACAGAGAAGTCAAGTACAAAGGCCACCCCTTCCCAGGCCACCAAAGATTAGCAGCTGCTCCTGCTTTGATAGGGAGAAGTAATAATGGTTACTCTAGTTAATGACTGGATGGATTACCAGGCCTTGTAATTCAGGTAGAAGCTGTCTTCCCCCCCCCCCCATCCCTTTAGCTGAGCTGGAGCTGCTAATCTCATTAATCCGTTGTCAGTCTCACAGTGGGAGAGATCAGGGGACCCCAGGTTCTTGAGGTGTTACAGGTACATAAGAAAAGCCACATAGCCACACATTTCATACTCCCTAAAGGGGAGTTGACTTTTCTCAGTTAAATCAGTTATTAAGGGGGAAAAAAAAGCCCTCCTTCCTAGTTTCACACTCAGGAGTATTTGGCAAGGGGTTAAGAGGGGCTTTTGGGTTTTATATTCCCATCCTGGGACTTAAACTCAAAGCCTGGGTGCTGTCCCTTAACTTTGTTGCTTGAGCCACAGCTCCATTCCTGGCTTTTTGGTGATTAATTGGAGAGTAAGAGTCTTATGGACTTGCCTGCCTGGCTGACTACAAACCATGATTCTCAGATCTTACCCTCCTGAGTAGCTAGGATTACAGACATGAGGCACCTAGTCTGTTCATTGCCTTTTTGTGTGTTCGTATTTTTTTTTTTGCCAGTCTTGGGCTTAAGCTCAGGGCCTGAGCACTGTCCTTGGATTTTTCTCAAGGCTAGAGCTCTACCACTCGAGCCTCAGCACCACTTCTGGCTTTTTTCTATGTATGTGGTACCAAGGAATCGAACCCGGTTCTTCATGCATGCTAGGCAAGCACTCTACCACTAGGCCAAACTCCCGGCCCTGTGTGTTTGTGTTTTTGTGTGTATGTGCCAGTGGGACTGAGGCTTGATCTTAGGGCCTTGGCACTCTTGCTTGACTTTTCTGCTCAAGGCTAGAACTCCATAACTTGAGCCATAGCTCTACTTCTTGCTCTTTACTATTTGATTGGATATAAGAATCCCTTGGACTTGCCTGCCTGGTTTGGCTTAGAACCGTGATCCTCATATCTCAGCCTCCTGAGTAGATCAGATTACAGGTGTGAGCCACCAGCATCCAGCTTCAGACTGCTTGTAAGGAGCCTGCAGACAAAAGAGAATGGGGCTGAGAGCTCGGACAGAGCAAATTGGGGTAGATAGGAGATGATGATAGGACACAGGAGAAGTGAGGGAGATACTGAGCAGTCTCCCCCAGCCATGCTCTGGAGAAGAATGGCCAGAAGGGGGCATGTGCACCTCAGAGTAAGAAATGTCCCCATTCAGAACACCCTCCTTGACAACTGGGGAGATTTGTGAGATTTTTCTTTTCATCATGGCTTTTGCTTGAAAAAGCTTCAAGTGACAAACTAAAATTTCAGTTTTCAATAGTACATTAGTAAGGGGGGGGAAAGACTTTGTGTATGGTCTTTTTCACCCTGAAATTGGCTGATTTTTGTCCTGATTCAATGTCTGTTAGAGCCTGTGGCTGAAGTTTTTCAAGAGATCACATCTTTATTGTCAGCACAGCATAAAAGCCTAGAGCTTCTTGCATTTTTTAAAGCATAGATGTATCCATGAAGCTGGCTTCAGTCCATCTCCCTCCCTCCCTCTTCCCCCCCCCCTCCCAAATGTCATCAGCAACAGCCAGTAGCACTGTCCTATTTCCCCATCAATCCATCGCTTGGCTTAGTTTTGAGTTTAGAGATAACATTGTGTGAAGGTTTATACTAGAATGAAGTCTGAAAGGAGAGTTTAGCTCTTTCCTAGTTCACTTTCATTTTACTCTATCATTTACTTTATTTTTGGTCAGGCCCTGGATGCTGTCCCTAAGCTCTTTTACTCAAGGTTAGTATTCTATTACTTTGAGCCACAGCTTACTTCTGGCTTTTTGAGTGGTTCATTGGAGAGAAGAGTTTCACGGGGACTTTTCAGGCTGCCTTTGAACTGTGATCTTCAGATCTCAGCCTCCTGAGTAGCTAGGATTACTGTTATGAGCCACTGGTGAGTGATATCATCTTAATATTTTAATTTAATACTAGATAAGTAGTGATAATTTGATACTAGAGCTTGAACTAGGGGCTTACTATTCTTGCTTGGCTTTTTCACTCAAGATGGGTGTTCTACTACATGAACCACACCTCCATTTCCAGATTTTTACTAGGAAATTAGAGATCAGAGCATCAAAGACTTTTCTGCCTGACTGGCTTTTACCTGTGATTCTCAGATCTTAGCTTCCTGAATAGTTAAGATCAACAGGTACTAAGTAATCATTTTACTTATTTGTTTGTTGAGGCCTCTCTTTAAATATTCATTTTATTTTTACATAATTGTACAAAGGAATTTCAGTTCACTGTGTTTGTTTGTGAGTAGGGTGCATTTTGATCATTGTCACCCCCCCCCTTTTTTTTTTTGACCAGTCCTGGGCTTAGGCTCAGGGTCTGAGCACTGTCCTTGGGTTTTCTCAAAGCTAGAGCTCTTCCACTTAAGCCACATCACCACTTCTGGCTTTTTTCTATGTATTAGTACCGAGGAATCGAACCCAGGTCTTTGTGCATGCTAGGCAAGCATTCAACCACTAGGCCAAACTCCTGGCCCAATTGTCACTCCTTTTATCATCCCTCCCCATGTCTCCCAACCCCACCCATCCCTTCACCGGGGCTAAGAAGATTCAAAGTGTTGGGCACTGTTGGCACACCCGTCATCCCAGCCATTCACAAGGCTGAGATTTGAGGATCATGCTTCAAAGCCAGCCCAGGCAAGAAAGCATGTGAGACTCAAACTTCCAATCGACTACCCTCAAAAAAGGCAGAACTGGAGGTGTGACTCCGAGGGCATAGAACACTAACCTTGAGCACAAAAGCTAGTATACAGGCCCTGAGTTCAAGGCTCAGGACAGGCACCAAAAGTTAAAAAAAAAAAAGATTTAAGGCAAACATGTCCTTCACCTTGAAAAATAAACTTACTCTGGTCCTAAAGCTTAATCCCAGTGTAGGAGAAAAATACTCTCTGGGGTAAAGAATGGATAATTTTCTCCTGGGATCATACCAGAGGTATTATAAGCTGTACTTTAACAGTTTAGTCTCTTCAGACTATCCTTCCACAGGCATTGACTGGCTTCTAACCACAATCCCCAGATCTCAGCCTCCTGAGTACCTAAGATTACAGACATGAGCCACCAGTGCCTAGAGAGAACCTGTTTTACTTTTTGTGGTTTTGTTATGTTTCCCTCTTCAAGGTATTATCATAAATAAGAACAGCTTATATCTAGTAATCTGATTCATATTGGTCCCATTCACTAAATTTTAAGCTTCATGAGGGTCAGGACCATCTACCACTTTTAACCTAAAATTCCTGCACAGAGAAAACCCCCAACAAATATTTGTAAGGTAACTGTACCCATTGAATGCTTCCTATTTGGTTATAATTTTATGCCTGGGAGGTTCAACTAACCTCTGTGCGTATTTCTGTCTAGAATGTAGCAGATCAGATCGCGTTTCATGCCGCGGGAGGATTAACTGCCCTGGAACACATCCTTCAATCCCTGCTCCCCACCACAAACATGAACGCCAGCTCACGAATTCCTCCCAAGTAAGTGTTGTGTTTTAATCTGCCTTTCACATTTTGTTGGTGAGCCATTTTTGCCCTATGGTTTCCATATGGGGAAACCTCGAGAACCTGGAATGTGTGCTTACAAATCCCCGTGGAGGAAAACGGAGGTGTTTAGCCTCACTTACAGAATTCAAATTGACCCTAAAAAGCCTTAGTGGAGAAATCTCTTTAGTCAATGGCCTGCTGGAAAACAGAGAGAAGCTGGTGAACTTTGGCGCAGCTCTGCTTTTAGAAATGGAGTAGGAAACTCCCCACCCCCAACCCCCAAAAAAGAAAAGCCAACCAGAGAGGAAGTAGGAAGCCCAAGCTGTGAAATCTGAAGTCTACATACCCAGGAGGAACATTCCTGAGCCAACACTACCATAGACTGCTGGCCCAGCCAAATTGCTGGGATTCACATTGTACATGGGTCCCTAATGGTGAATCACTCCTTGTCACGGCATGCTGTGCAGACTTTGGACCTCGTCTCTACTCTCTTTCCTAGGCTCTGAGGTCTGCCTTTAGTCCCTGAGCACCTGTTTCAGGAGTGTGACACTTTGCTGGTACCCTGCATACATTTGTGGACATTTTGAGACTTACCAAATAAGTTTGTAATACGAGTTATTAGGCCACCAAGGAAATATTTTCACTCTTTAGGTAGCACAGTAATAGAAATGTATTCATCTATAAGTCTCCCCCCTCCCCAAGTAGCTTTGGCTTTGGAGCCATGTAAAGCTCTGTTCGGGTTTCAGCCAGCATGGCTGGCTAGGAGAATGCATGCAGGTACTTTCATCTCATTGCATGTTGCCTTATTTGAAAAATGGGGTGATTACACTTCACATGGCTATGCAGGGAATGAATCCCTTGAAATGTATTTGAAAGCTCTTTGCAATTCATAAAGTATTTTATCCATGTCAGGTGAGATGTTTTTCACTGGGTAGTTCATACCCTGGGTTCTCTTTGGATCATATAATCTTTCCTCCTTTTTACTAAGACAGTCTGCTCACGTGGTATCTCTCCCAGATGATGCATGGGTACTTGTCCACTGGCAGTGCTGCTGGTGCTTTGGTCTACTGATGAGGAGAGGTGAGGGGAGTGCCTCGGGGAGGCAGCGCGAGCCTTATCCAGCAGGTGTGGCAGGCTCTCCGCTGTCCCAGCCTTCAGTAGCCTTGCTTTACAGTGTGTTGCTGAGTGTGTACTCATCACTCACTATATGATAATTCATAGATCAGGAAGGCTGAAGTAATGAGACACAAAAATAAGAATTTTGCAGTAAGAAAGGAACTGCTACTTGATTTGTTGGTACAGTGCTTTGATAACTCAATAATTCATACCTTAGCCAGGTACCAGTGGCTCATCTCTGTCATCCTTGCTACTCAAGAGGCTGAGATCTGGGCCAGGAGTTTGGCCTAGTGGTTAAAGTGCTTGCCTAGCATGCATGAAGACCCGGGTTCGATTCCTCAGTACCACATACATAGAAAAAAAAGCCGGAAGTGGTGCTAAGGCTCAAGTGGTAGAGCTCTAGCCTTGAGAAAGTCCAAGCCCAGGACTGGCAAAAAAAAAAAAAAAAAAAAAAAAAAAAAAGAGGCTGAGATCTGAGGATCAGAGGCAGATCAGAGTTCAAAGCCAGCTCTGATGGTAAAGTCTCTGAGACCCTGTTCTTCAGTTGACAACTAAAAAGCCAGAAATGCACATGTGGCTTGAGTGATAGAATGCTAGGCTTGAACTTTTTCTTGCCAAGCAAGTGCAGGAGTCCCTGAGTTCAAGCCCCAGTCCCTACACCAAAAAGTAGCTAGCAGCATTAAATATATGGTTCTTCCATTGTCCTTGAACCAAGGGAGTAAAAGTCCATGAGAGAAAGACTGAGTACAGGTATGGTCCCTGGCCTCTTCCTCATCATGAACCTCCATTGTGCCTGAAAGTGTGATCCTGTCAGTGCTTTTATTATGCCTGATACTACGTGAAGATACTGTAAAACATACCACAGCCCTGGTCATAGCAAATCCGTCTTCTTATTTATACAACAGAGGATATTCTTTAAGCTCAAAGACAGTAACACACCATCATCTATTTTCAAATATTAGAAAGCCATGACAGAGCTGGGAATGAGGCCTAATGGTAGAGTGCTTGCCTAGCATGCATGAAGCCAGGGTTTGATTCCTCAGTCCCACAAAACAGAAAAGGTCACAAGAGGTGCTGTGGCTCAAGTGGTAGAGCACTAGCCTTAAGCAAAAGATCAGAGACAGTGCCCAGGCCCTGAGTTTAAGCCCTAGGACTAGAAAGGAAAAAGAAAGGAAGAAAAAGAAAGCCTTGACAAGCTTAGTGCTATTGGTTAACACCTGTCATCCTCGCCTCCAGAAGCTGAGACCTGAGGAACATGGTTTGGCAAGGCAAGGTAAGGGTAGGCAGGGGTAAGAAAGGCAAGCGAATGGTAATCAAGGTTAGGCAAGGCAAGGCAAGGGTAGGCAGGGATAGGCAAGGCAAGGGCAGACAAGGCAAGGCAAGTCTAGGCAAGGGTAGGCAAGGTGTGGCAAAGTTAGGCAAGGATAGGCAAGACAAGGCAAGGCAAGGGTAGGCATGGGTAGACAAGGCAGGAATAGGCAGGGGTAGGCAAGGGAAGCCAACAGTAGGCAGGGGTAGGCAAGGCAAGGCAAGGGTAGGCAAGGCAGAAAAGTCTGTGAGACTCTTATCTCTAATAATCAGCAAAAAGCTGGAAGTGGCGGTGTGGCTCAAGAGGTAGAGTGTCAGCCTTGAGCCAAAAAGGCAAGGGAAGACTTGAGATCTTAAGTTCAAGTCCCAGTGTTAGCACACACACACGACAAACATGTTTTTACTAGTCTCAGTTGAAAAAAATGCTAAAACATGCCATGCATTCTTTTGCACTTATTTTCTTATTTTAGGGTTGATGGCAGAGTAACATAAGTCTTCCCAAAAAGTAGGTAAACCTGAAAAGAAAATTGGTTGGCCTTATTTCAGGATAACTTTCCTCAGTGTGGGAAACAATTTGACAGGCCCCCTTCCTGAATAAGCTGACTTTGGGATACCACATCCCGACGCAGTCTTCTCAGTAATAACTTGAAGAGGAGGCCCCGGTTTCATGGGCTTCCCTGGGGGCCTTAGATCTCAAGCTCCAGTAGCTAGGACGACAGGCAGAAGCCACTGTTGCCCAGCAGTTTCATACTTTTAACAGAAGCTACCGGAAGCTTTTCTCCCTCCCCTCAAAAAGGCAGTAGAGAGGGTGAGTAGTAAAGGTTGCACAACTCAATGCCAAGGAGGGAATTTGAGAGAAAATAAAGAGAATTTAAAAATCAGCCCACCAACCCTTCAAAATCTCCCAGTAGGAGAAATCCTGGTCCTCCTTGTCCTCAGCCAGTTAGCAAAGCACAGCAAAGCACTCTCCCAGCTTGATTCCTTTAGCTCTGAAAGGAAAGGCTGCCTGAGAACATGCAGTCATGATCCTGAGGCAGTGCTCAGACAGGAAATCCTAGCCTCCCATGCCTAGGGTCCTGGGGCTGGCTCTGTTAGGAGGCAGTGCCCAGAGCTGGGCACCTGTGTCTCACACCTGTAATCCTAGCTACTGAGGAAGCTGAGATCTGAGGATTGCTGTTCAGAGCCAGCCTGGGCAGGAAAGTCTGTGAGACTCTCATCTTCAGTGAACCACCAGAAAACTGGAAGTGGAGCTGTGGCTCAAGTGGTAGAGCACTAGCCTTGAGCCCCGTGACCAACACCCCCCCCCAAAAAAAAAGGTAGAAAAACCTAGTAAAAAGTCCTGTTTTACTGGCCTGCAGTGAAATAAAGAAACAAGCTCCCAAGCCTGCCCACCTGCTAATGACAGCAGAGGGCATTGCTCTAGACTCAGGACTCCAGGATTCTTTTCCAGAATGTGCCAAGTTTGGCTTAGGTCTTTCATCATTGTTGTTTTGTGGGGTTTTTGGTGGTAGTTGGGTTTGTAGTCAGGCCTGTATGCAAGGCCTATTACAGATTTGAGACACTGACACCTGGCTTTTTTACACAGCTCTTTTCAGGACTTTGGAAATCTCTGTTCCCAAAAGGAGAGGCACATATAAGAATGATATATTATTTGCCAGAGTAACACCTATCTGGTTTCCACCCTGAGTTCAGTGTCAGGTGTCTTGAAATCTTTAGAAGACCAAGACATCAAAGCGAAAAGGAAACAAAATAAACCCTTCGGGTCAGGTACCCTTATTGTTACTATATTGTAGTTGGTAGTACTCAGGCTTAAACTCAGATAAAACTCAAAGCTAGCGCTGTATCACTTGAGGTGCATGCATGTCCTTTCTGGCATTTTGGTTGTCAGTTGGAGGTAAGGGACTTTCTACCTAGGCTGACTCTGATGTGGGATCCTGGATCTCAACCTCTTGAGTAACGAGGATGCTTCCCTATGTTATAAATTATTAACAGTTAACATCCATGAATTATTAATAGATTAACAGTTACCTGATAATGTTATCAGAGATGTGACAGTCCCTTCCTTTTTGCAAAATATTTAATTTTGTGTTTCATTCTTTCCTTAATCCTCCTATTTAAAAAAAATCAGAAGTGGAGCTGTAGTAGAGCACCAGTTTTGAACACAAAAGCTCAGGAGCAGTGCCCAAGCCCTGAGTTCATGCCTCAGTACTGGCCAAAAAAACCCACTGCGCGCACGCGTGTGTGTGTGTGTGTGTGTGTGTGTGTGTGTGTGTGTGTGTGTGTGTGTGTGTGTGTGTGTGTGTGTGTGTGTGTGTGTGTGTGTGTGTGTGTGTGTGTGTGTGTGTGTGTGTGTGTGTGTGTGTGTGTGTGTGTCTGCATGCGTGCACACGTGCGTGTGTGTTTGCAATCTATTACTGAGCAATTGCTTATTTATAATCAAAATTGTGTTAATATAATTCTAAATATTTTTCTGATCAAGGTTTACTAAGAGTAAATAACTTTCCATCATCGACAATAAAAGTTTTAAAACAATGTTTTTCAAGCTAATTAGCTATAGTGATTGATAAATATTCTTCCTCATTCAGCATATTGAGGCATTTTGTTTATGTCTCAAAGGACTTACGGAGATGGTTACAGTTGACAGCTGCTCTGCCGCTAATAAGATTAAAGTAAAGAAATTAGTTGTGTCAACTTTAATCTGCTGTTTAACACTGCCAACCACCTGGGGTCCTCTTCCAAGCCACCATGTTTAATTGTGAATTTTAAATTACATAACCAGATTCTACTTAAGAACATATCTGGAGCCGGGCTAATCATAGCTGTCTTGTATTAAGAAATTTATGTCAGCAGTAAAAATAATGCCTAGCACCAGAGTTTTAAATTAATGTATTAATATGATGACCACCCTCCATTTTTAAATGTATTATTGTAATCTTTGAAACATAATACTTTCTCAGGAGGCAGATAATTTGAGGAAAGGTGGAAAGTCTAATTAAATAGATGCTTAAAATGTATCTGAATCCTCATCTAAAATGAGAAGATAGTGAAATAATTAAATTGCTTATTCTGTTTGTACCAAATTCATCAATTGAACAAAAACCCTTGATCTAACACATCTAGTTGAAGATTTCTCTGTTCTTGTGTGTGTGTGTGTGCGTGCACATGTGCACGTGTGTGCCGATCCTGGGTCTTGAACTTGGGGCCTGGGTACTGTCCCTAAGCCTTTTTGCTCAAGACTAGCGCTCATAGCTCCACTTTCAGCATTTTTCTTGGATGATTAACTGAAGATAGAGTCTCGTAGACTTTCCTGCCTGGGCTGGATTCGAACTGTAATCCTCACTTCTCAGCCTCCTAAGTAGCTAGGGCTGGCTCTCTGGTGTTTAAGTAAGTTCTGTAAGTCATATCCAAAAAGCTTAGCTGTATGATACTTTTCTTTGTTTTTCAGAGAGAATGTTCTCTCTGAAAAGAGAAGCTTTCTTGACCAACAAAAAATTTAAAATTTACTTACGTATTCATAATTATTTGGGCAAGAAAACCTATACCTCAGAACTTCCAACCACAACATACTTTAGAGAGAATGGGCAGTGAGATGTTAATGTATGCCCAAAAGATACTTTCAAATTCTGGAGCTTTCTGTTGGATTTTTTTTTTAAGTGCATCTAATGACTTGATTTTGAAATTACAGAGGAAAGCTGCCTAGACAGACCACCCAGGCTGGGTTGGAAGCATTTTACTCCACTTAAGACAGGTGCTTTTCAAATTAAGGTTGTCTTTCAAGAGTTTACTGAGTGGACAGGTTTTTCCAGCCCCTGAGATTTTGGGCTCACTTCTCTGTTTTTGTTATTGTTTTATTTTGTTTTTCCTCATCCAAAAGTAGTTTCTGTGTGCAGAGTTCCTGGGAAAGGTTCATCCATGTAGATTACATAAATACCCTTACCACACTTTGCCAGATTTCCTCAATGAAAAGTAGACAGGACTTAAGCCCTGGTGTCTTTCAGTCCAGGTAGGGGAGGGGAGCTCACTTTTTTATGTGTATGTTTGTTTATGCCTCTTAATGATTCACAAGAGTGTTGAGACAGCTTCTAAAAAAGCAAAACAGAAAAATAGAAATTAAAAATCAAGGTTGTTGCCAGGCAGTGGTGGCTCATATTTGTCATCCTAGCTACTCAGGAGGCTGAGATCTGAGGACCATGGTTCAAAGCTAGCATGGTCAGGAAAGTCTATGGGACTCTTATCTCCATTTAACCACCAGAAAAGGTCATAAATGTAGCTGTAGCTCAAGTCATAAGCACTAAACCTGAGTAAAAATTGTCAGGGACAGCATCTAGGCTCTGAATCTAAGCTCCAGGACTGACACCAAAAATAAAATAAAGGCCATAAAAATATAGGTCAAAACCAAAAGAAAATAAGATGCAATTATAAAGCTATACCGTTCAGTGCAGGATTATAAACATAATGCCCCCATATATTTTCTGAAAACCTTTGAGGATCTACAATTGTATATATTAATCATCTCTAGCATAAATTTGCACAGACGAATGTGGTGTTTAGCACAAACATCAACAAGTTTATCGATTATTCCAGGAAACAGAGATCATGCTCTGTGTGTACTTCAGATTTTTTTTTGGCCAGTCCTGGGGCTTGAACCTAGGGCCTGGACACTGTTCCTGAGCTTCTTTTGCTCAAGGCTAGTGTTCTACCACTTTGAGCCACAGTGTCACTTCCGGGGATAACTGGGGATAAAAATCGAATAAACTTTACTAATCTCTCTGGCTTTGAACTGGGATCCTCAGTTGTCAGACTCTTGACTTGCTAGGATTGTAGGCATGAACCACTAGCACCCAGCTTATAGCTCAGATTTAAGAAAACTGGGGACAGGACAGATTAATCAGTCATCTTATTTGGAGGTAAAATTAATTGAAATTCCTGACCCATAAGTTCAAACATAACTGATAAGGATGAATTACAAAACTGGGCACTAGTTACTCACGCCTGTAATCCTAGCTACTCAGGTAGCTGAGACCTAAGGATGGAAGCCTTAGCTTCAGTTAAACTCATCCCCAGTTAGCCACCACAAAGCAGGAAGTAGAACTGTGGCCCAAGAGGTGGCCTTGAGTGAAACGGCTAAGGGATAGTACCCAGACCTTGAGGGCAAGCCCCAGTATCAGCACAGAAAAACAAGGTGGGAGAGGGTAATTCATCCTGTCAGTTTGTGACACATGCATCTTTGTACAATTGGGAGAGATGAGGGAGAATGACGAGAGGAATGACTATCGATCAAGATGTAACTTATGCTTAATAAGATTAATAACTCCAAATAGATTAATCATGCACAGGCACTGCCCTAATTGCTGTACACAGCTAATGCTCCCTGAATTCTCCAGACACCCATATGAAACCCTGATTTTATATCGAAGGACATGGATGCTAAGGTGTTTGTTCAAAACTTGCTAAAATCTTGAATGGGGTTCCACTTAGCTCTTTCTTGTTCCTTTGTTTCTACCTCCCTTCCCCCGAATCTGGGGTTTGAGTTTCGGCACTGGAGCTTGCTTGGCTTGTCACTTGGCTGGCACTATACCACTTGAGTCATGTCTCCAGTATAGCTTTTTTTTGCTGGTTTTTTGGAAATAATGGTTCACCAACTTTTATGTCCAGGCTGGTTTTGAACCCTGATCCTCCAGATCTCAGCTTCCTGAGTAGCTAGGACAGGTGTGAGCCCCTCGGAGGGGAGTGGGGGGCTGGCTCTCTATGGTTGTACTGTCAACCAGTACACATTTCATAACCAGTTTTCAGAAATCTTGCCAGTTATATGAAGCAAGGTACAAGCGTATCATACCTCTTTACCACGGGCCCTCTGTACCCCTCCACCAGGGACTGTTTGGATGTTTTAACATCACTCCAAGGTTTAGATTGATTGAAAGTCACTTTGAGAAAAGCTCCTAGACTTGTTGAATTTGGAGTGGTGCCTGTGGTTGCCTTGGCAGGACCAGACCAAATGAGTTCTAGAGTTTTCCACTTCCCATAGGCCAGACACTTCCAATGCCACCAGCACTGGAGCATCAGGCCTCTGAGGCCGCAGGCACAGTGCCCGGTACCTCATAGATATCTATGATAGATTTAATATTTGCCCGGAGCTTGTCAGTCCTGACTGTGGGAGAGAATCACCCTGAGAGCTTTAGAAAATGTTGGAAATCTGCCCCCTTCCCTGGCTAGGAACTTAGGTAGGCCTGTAGCTTAAAGCTACCAATAATTCTAGTACCAGTAAAGTTGTGAACCCCTATCCAGGAGCAGTGACATTCTAGCTTTAGCCTGCATCAGAATTTAAAGCTGAACTTGCTGCCGGATGCTAGTGGCTCAAGACTGTCATCCCAGCCACTCAGGAGGCTAAGACCTGAGGATCAAGGTTCAAAGCCAACCTAGGCAGAAAAGTCGATGAAACTCTATCTCCAATTAAACACTAAAAAGGCTGAAGGTGGAGCTGTGGGTCAGGTGGTAGAGCACTAACTTTGAGCATAAGAAAGTCAGGGACAGTGCCCAAGCCCAGAGTTCAGACCCCAGGGGTGGCACTAAAAAAAGAAAAGGAAAACACACACACACTCACACACTCACACTGCTTGACACAGTTCAGAGTTTCTGTTTCCTGCATCTGGGGAGGAACTGGATAATTCACATCTCTTCAAGTTCCCTGGTGATCCCGATGCTGCTTACTCCTAGGGTCAAACCTCAAGAACTGTCCTACAAATGGATCAAGAAAACGTGTGGCGTATAAATCTATGTGGCTTAGTGGTTGAGTGCTGGCCTAGTCATGCATGAAGCCCTGGGTTCAATTCCTCAGCCCCACATACACAGAAAAGGGCAGCGTTAGCACAGTGGCTCAAGTGGTACCTTGAGGAGAGGAAGCTTAAGGACAGTGGGACAGTGCCCAGGCCCTGAGTTTGAACTCCAGGACTGGCAAATAAATAAACAAATAAATTACACATTTTACTCATCCATCAAGAAATGATACTAGGTAATTTGCAGGGAAGTGGATGGACCTAGAAAAAAAAAATGAAAATAAATCAGGCCCAGAGAGACAAATGGCACAATTTTCTTTCCTGTGGAAGTCAGATCTAAATTACAAATCCATAGGAAAACATATACAGGATCATATGCACATGTACACAAACATTAAAGTACGGTATAAACTCTAGTAGTGTAACTTCTTTGAACAGCTAACTTACAGCTTAACAAAACGAATACCAGGAAACTAAAACATATTCTGTTGCAGAGGGAGGGGGCACACAGATCAGGGGAGGGGGAGAGTAGGCGAATGCAGTTGTTTTATTCAGTGTGCACATGTGAAAATAAAGCCTTGTAATTTGACAAGATGGATGAGGCTGGGAAAGACGGGGGGAGAATGATGGATGGGTAACATTGAGATGCATTATACTCAAAACTTATTTGTTGAATCAAAACCTTACCTTCTTTCCAACTACTTTAAGGTAATAATTATGAAAGAAAGAAAAGAAAGAAAGAAAGGGGAAAAAGAAAGAGAAAGAAAAAAGCATTTTAGAGGATTGGTTGTAGGGAACCAAGTCAAAACATTCTTATATCAGACTTAAGCAGGAGATTTAGTCAGACAGGCCAGAATAAACATGGATCACTCAGGCAGTGCAGGCCTGAGGTTCAGTCTCCAGAACCCCTAGGAGAGGGCCTGGCCCATTAAGCTTGTCGATTTCTATATTTGAATAGCCAATGGCATATCATCCTGTAAATCCTCTGATCTTTGCTTGGCTGGACCTTAAACCATTTGGGCCTGTGACCAGTGTGACATTCTCGTTACCTATGTGACCTGAGGCCATGATCACACCTAGTCTAGCTACAGCAGGGCAGAGCCTCCACTTTCTCTGATCAGATGCTTGCTTTTCCCTGCCAGCAGATCTGGCAACAGGAGCCTTGACAGTTTCTTTTCTTTCTTTTCCTTTTTTTTCTGGGTATTATTTGAAAATTGAAAGTTCTCAGTTAATATGTAGTCATAGCCAATTAAGAAGTATATCAGCCAGGCACTGGTGGCTCAGGCTTTTTAATCCTAACTACTCAGGAGGCTGAGATCTGAGGATCATGGCTCAAAGCCAGCCCAGGTAGACAAATCCAAGAGACTCTTATTTTCACTTAAGAAGTGGAAATGGAGGCATGATTCAAATGGTAGAATGCCAGCCTTGAGTGAAAAAGCTAAAGGTTAGCACCCAGACACTGAGTTCAAGCCCTAATACTATCATACCTAAAACAGAAAAGGAACCCTGCGTTAGTAACTCAGGATCACAGCTCAAAGCCAGCCCAAGCAGAAAAGTCATGGAGACTCTTTTATCTCCAGTTAACCATCAGAAAACCGGAAGTGGTGCCGTGGCTCAAAAGTAGTAGAGCACTAGCCTTGAGTTAACAAGCTCAGAAACAATACCCAGGCCCTGACAACTGACCAAAAAAAAAAAAAAAAAAAAAAAAAGGAAAGAAAATCAGATAGACTAGTAAATATGTTTCCTTTGTCTACAGCTGCCATTAGTAAGTATTAATAAAAAGCTATTAGGTACTCATGGATGAAAATGGTAAGGGATTTTTGAGGCATGTCCATCTCCTAGTGGTTCCTTTCATACCAGTCATTTTACGTTTTTTACTTCATTTGGAAAACAGCGGTTCAGGGTTCACAAATGGTGTTTTTCTCCATCTACCAGGTCTCTTTGCAATGCAATCAACGTTTACAACCTCACCTGCAGTAACTGTTCAGAAAACTGCACTGATGTTCTGTTCAGTAACAAGATAACCTTCTTGATGGACCTGCTGACACACCAGCTGACGGTAGGTGATGTGGCTGCTCTGAGACAGAAGCAGGTATGGTTTGAGAAGTATTCCTCACAGCCAATACCAAAAGAATTCAGCCAGTTTACTCTTTCAAACTGAAGAATAGAAAAAAAAAAAAAAAGATCACAAAGATGATTCAGCGTATCAAATAAGGAGAGGTAGAGAAACTCTTTAACTATTTGAAAGTATTGCATTGCATTTCAAGTTCCAGTATTGGATTGATGTTAGATGTGTGACACTCGCTAAGAACACAGATTTGTGTGACTGGACTTGACTTCTGGAATCAGGTGGAATCAGCGCCAAAACTCTGGAGCCACAGGAGTAACTGGAGTGAAGGGATGTTAAAGCAGGAAACCCACAGTCAGATTCTTGCAGCACAAGTAAAAGGCTGCATTATAAAGGTTTTTTTGGTAGCTCTTTAGATTTTTTTTTCCCCCAGTCCTGGGGCTTGAACTCAGGGCCTGTGTTCTGTCCCTGAGCTTCTTTTGCTCAAAACTAGCACTCTGCCACTTGAACCATTTCTAGCTTTTTCCATTTATGTGGTACTGAGAAACTAAACCCAGGGCTTCATACTTGTTAAGCAAGCACTCTATCCGTAAACCATCTTCTTGGCCCGTTTTTTTGTTGTTGTTGTTGGGTTTTTTGGGTGGGTTTTTTTGTTTGTTTGTTTTTGTTTTTTGCTAGTCCTGGGTCTTGAACTCAGGGCCTAGGCATTGTCCTTGAGCTTTCTCAAGGCTAGCAATCTAACACTCGAGCCACAGTACTACTTCGGGCTTTTTCTGTGTGATACCAAGGATACCCAGGGGTTTGTGCATGCTAGGCAAGCACTCTACCGCTAGGCCATACTCCTAGCCCTTAGATTTTTTTTTTTCAGTTAAAAAAAAAAATACAGCTGAGGGGTGGTGGCTCACACCTATAATCCTCGCTACTCAGGAGGCTTAGATCTGAAGATTGCAGGTCAGTAAAGACTGAGAAACTCTTATCTCCTATTAACAACTAGAAAACTGGAAGTAGGGCTGTGGCTCAAGGGGTAGGGCGGTAACCTTGAGCTCAGGGACAGCACCCAGGCCCGGAGATCAAGCTGACTGACCAAACAAAAACCTACCCTGTCCAAAAGTAGCCATTCTATACTTCTGCAAGGAACAGAAGGAGCCAGTTGTCACCTTAATTTTTACTTGAGTGCACAGATGTTGACAGGAAAGCCAAAGGTTCAGTTCTGCAAATGCAGTGTTCTGAACAGAGCTGGGGCTATGAGTTTCATGGGGACGTTTCTGAGCCCCCAAAGTATTGGCTGAAAATTACTCTCAGGCTGCAGGTTTACAGCACAGCAGATTTCTCTTTTGGAGCTGAATTGCTTTTAATCAACACACAGTCCTAATAGTTCTTGCTTAAGCTCTCTGCCTTGTGTTTTCTTTCTTCCCCCAAAGGGTTTTATTTCTACACATTTTATGCCTTAACTGAGGCATAATAGTACCCTCTTCATTGTTCAAATCTTCTTTAACCTGGCGCTTTCTGTAATTCCAAGAATGTGTGTGTGTGCACGTGTGTGCACGCGCGCACGCACGCGCATGCGCGCACATGCCAAAATAGGAGCTTGAACTCAGAGATTCACACTTGCTTGACTTTTGTGATCAGGGCTGGTGTCCTACCACTTGAGCCACAGCTCCTTTTCAGCTTCATGCTAGTCAATTAGAGATAAGAGCCTCATGGACTTTCCTACCTGAGCTGATCCTCGTAATTAGCTGGGATGTGAGTCGTAAGCTGTCAACACCCAGCCTAAGAATACTTCTTTCTGTGATCCTAGACATTACTTCTCTCCTAGAACTAATCAAATTAGATTGTAATTATTTACAGTCCCCCTCCCCCATGAACCCCAGAACCAATAAAGACAGCAGGTAACCTATCATGGTCTGCAAGATCCTAACCCAGGACCTGGCACTTAGTAAATTCAACACATCATTTGAATGAACACAGGAGGGGATGCAGTTAATCCCCACAAGTCACTAGGGGGAATCTGGAATGGTGAAGAAACCTCCTAAAGACAAGTACACCATGTGATATTGAGGGCCATTGACTGCAGGGGGTGATACCCCAAGATGCAGACCAGAGCTGTGTCACAGGCTGGCTGCTTACAGGCTTCAGTGAGTTCACACAGCAGGGTTTTACCGTTGTTGTGGAAGTCATTATAATAGGAGTAAGGGGGCTGGAAGCGTGGCTTATTTGGTAGAGCCACTGAGTGAAAATGTCAGGGACCAAGTTTGAGTTCTTGTCTTGACCACCCCCCAAAAAAATTAAAATAAAATATGAGTAAGGTATGTTTGCAGAAACAAAAGTCTTCAGAAATAGGAGGAAAAAAAAGATTGGTTGTCTGGCCTTCTGCCTCCCGTGTTTTAATACATGTTGCTTTATTTCATTTTCAAAATAGATTCCCGGGCCGGGAGTTTGGCCTAGTAGTAGAGTGCTTGCCTAGCATGCATGAAGACCCGGGTTCGATTCCTTGGTACTACATACTTAGAAAAAGCCAGAAGTGGTGCTGAGGCTCAAGTGGTAGAGCTCTAGCCTTGAGAAAGTCCAAGGACAGTGCTCAGGCACTGAGCTTAAGCCCAGGACTGGCAAAAAACAAAAAACAAAATAGATTCCTGAGGGGGTTATTAGCCTATTTACAGACAGGGAAACTCAAGTCAACCTAAGACACTGACTTCCCAGTCGGTTGATGTCTATACATGAAAGTTAGTCACAAAGCCAGGAGCCGAGCCCGAGTTGCGGGACCATCTATTTCATACAGTAATGGAATCATTTTTTTTTTAATTGCTAGTGTCAGGAATGCCAGGGAAAACTGTCCCCATGTGAAGACAGTTGAATTGTAATAGGGGATCCTGAGTCAGAAAACCTGTCTCAGTGGGAAACTGGAAATGTAAGCAAAGTCTATCGAATAGTTCAGTTGATTAATTCATGGTTAATTTCCTCTTTTTGATAGTTATATGTGTTTTTTGTTGTTGTTCATTTGTTTTTGTCAGTCATGGGGCTTGAACTCTGGGCCTAAGTGCTATCCCTGAATTCTTCAGCCCTACCCCTTGAGCCACAGTGCCACTTCTGCGAGTCTCATAAACTTTAGTGCTCGGGCTGGTTTTGAACCATAGTCCTCAGATCTCAGTCTCCTGAGTAGCTAGGATGATAGGCAGGTGTGAGCCTTTGGTTTTGTAAGATGTTAATGGTAAGGATAATAACTGTGGAACCACTCTATTTTATAAAAGACAATTGTTGCTTTAAAATTATTACAAAGTAAGAATGAAAAACAAGCAAAAACCCTAATCCCTTGCCTTCCTATTGCTCTGTCCTGCATTGTCTGGAAGAACTTACTCTGTCTTGAGAAGAGATTTCTCCTAACATGGCAGATAAGGGGAGAGAATGGAAAAGGCATTCTAAATTTGGAAGAATGACCAGAGTGACACACGGTCTTCCTCCTGACTCTTCACTTTGTTGGCTGGGGAGCAGGCAGAGAAAGAGAGAGAGCCAGCACACCTGAGAAATGGAGAAGTTGAAAGAGGAGGGAAGGAGGGAGGGAGGGAAGAAGGAAACTGATGTTATTGAGAGAAACTGACTCTTTGACTCAGTGCCACTATTTCCAGATCAGAGAAGCCCAGCCTGTGACCCCAGCCTTCCAGGAACCTCTGGGTAGACACAGAACAGGTTCACAGATGACTTCTCTTAATGTAGGATACTATAACAAGACTCCACAGGCTGTGTAGCTTATGCACAAGAGAAAGTTGTTTTTCCCTCACAGCTCTGAAGGCTAGGATCCCTGCTGGCTGGCTTCTTCGGATGTCCTCTCATGGCAGAGGACAGCCAGACAGTTGTCTGGGCTTATCTTAGAAAGGCCCTCATGGCATTCATGAGGAGCCCCCTTCTCCCTTCACGTTGGGATCACCGCCCAGATATAATTGAGTGCCAGCATTTGGACTTTGGGGGCACAGCCCTGGGTGTGCAGCACGTTGGGGGAATAGTCTGATGATCTGTGCAGGAAAGTGAGGTAAGCTTTGCCTGACTCATTAGCAAGGAAAGACTTGTGAGCTAGCCGGCCGTCTCTCACGTTAGCTGGCATTTACTGAGTGCCAGCCCTGTGTGCCAGGAGCTTGTTAAGTATCTTATTTCCCGCTTCATCGAAAGCCCTACTTTCCTTTGAAAAATACCCCTGGCTTGCCACCTCCGGGCTTTTAATCTCTCAGTCAATGGATTCCATCACATGGGGTATTTGCTCAGTTGTGTTCATTTTGCTCCATTAGGCACTGGGATCCAGGGACACTGTTTGCTATCGTTGGCATACACGTGGCACTTCCTTCCCCCTCTTGTAGCTGGCAGCTGTACTGCTGGTCAGCCTGGATCCCTGGCAGTGCCTGACGAGGATGCAGCTCCTGGTTGGGAGTGACAGGCCATGGTGGTTTTCCTGTTTGTGGAAATCACTTGGGTGTGTTTCCATTGTTCTGATCTGAGTGCAACTGAAATATGAATCACTAACTTGGGGTGTTAACTTGCAGAACCCTTGAAATAAAGGGTAAAAAAAACAATAGTCACCACACTTTTAGAAGGAATTTTTAAAAATACATAAAAAGGTAATGATGATCTGGTAGAACTTAAAGCCCCCAGGTTCTCATTTATTTCAGACTGGTCCTTTAAGCCACATTTCCTCCACTAGCTGTGTGGAATTTGTTTCCACACTCTTTTGGGTTTGGGTTTTGGGTTTTGGGGTCTTTTTGTTTTGATTTGATTTTTGTGTGTGTGCCCGTCCTGAGGCTTGAACTCAAGGCCTGTCCACAGACTCCGAGCTTCTTTGGCTCATGGCTGGCCCTTTACCACTGAGGCACAGCTCTCCTTCCAGCTTTTTCCTGGTTAATCTGGCTTTGAACTGTGATCCTGAAATCTCAGCCTCCTGTGTAGCTAGGATGACAGAGTAGGATTCTTAAGATTAAACTCTCAAGGAATTTATTTAGAGCCCTGCAAATCCAGTTAATTTAGATAGGTTTCCATTAGAAATGGAGCAAATATTGACATATATCTCCTAGGAAGCATTAAAGAATTAAAAGACACGAAAATGGATTTCTTCATTAAAGTAATTAAGTATCTGCTCTACCAAGATCATTCCATAGCTAGAACTGTGGGCCTCTCATCTCAAGATGCTTCTTTAAGGCCAGTCATACATATTGAACAGTGATTTTTTTAAAAAGACCAGTGAAAAAGATCAAAATGACAAATAGGAAGCCCCAGATCCTTACTCAGCTCCCCCCAAAAACACTTAACAGTGATCCACCCAGAATACTTTTTATAACACTCCAAAAACCAATTAGAAAGTTGCAGTCCTGCAGGCAAGCACAAAGCCAAGCTCGCTGTATGGAAATAAGAGTAATTGCGTGTGTCTGGGATCGGTGCTCTCCAGTCAGCATAGCTTCGTGCCACAGAAGAAAGCTTTGGCTCATGATTTGTTGGGAAGAGGCTGAAAGGACAGGAGTGGGGAGAGAACAGTAGGATGTGTACCCCATGTTTAAGCCTTTTGGAGGGATTCCTGCTGAACTCAATCTCTGTCTTGCAAGACCCAGATTTCTGAGGGACCACTCTCATGAGGTCCACTGAAACCAAACCAGAGCAGGAGCAGTTCCCTGTAGCACCAGGGGCCTGCAGTACTTCAGAGGCCACTGCAACATAGTATGATCAGAAAAAAGGCCCTCAGCTCTCAGCTTCTCCCTGGGAGGAAGAAGCTATGTTCAGTGTTCCAGCCTGTTAGTGGGTACCAGTCTTGGGGTGATCCTCAGGAGCCAACCTGCTTTGGATGTTGCTGAGAGCAAGAGGGAACAGAAAGACATTGCTCCTCTCCAAACAGAGACTGCAAGACGCTGGCAGGAGAGAGACATGATGACCCCCTGAATCTAGCAGGCTGACAGATGAGAGAACCTTTCCCTGCAAGAAGGTATAAAGGCGTGTACAGGGCCGGGAGTTTGGCCTAGTGGTAGAGTGTTTGCCTAGCATGCACGAAGACCCGGGTTTGATTCCTTGGTACCACATACATAGAAAACAGCCAAAAATGGTACTGGGGCTCAAGTGGTAGAGCTCTGGTCTTGAGAAAGTCCAAGGACGGTGCTCAGGCCCTGAGCTCAAGCCCAGGGCTTGAGCAGATTACATCCAGACTCCCAGGATTCACCAGGACACATGGCCCACGCAAAGCACCACACGAAATCTCTACTAAACAGACCTAAGAACTGGAGATAGGTGGATATGTACAAAGAATTTAGAAACAGCCATCATAAATATGGTCTATGAGCTCAAGAAAACATGACAGGAAAAAAATGAGACTCTCCACAAAACTGTGGAATTGAAGAGTATAACTCCACTGAAAAATGTACTAACAAAAGAAAAGAGTCAGCCAGATCAAAGATAGATCATTTGAGCTGGCAGTTTAGTCTAATGGTGGGAGTGCTTGTTGCTTAGCATGCACGAAGACTCAGGTTTGATTCCTCCGTACCACATACATAGAAAAAAGCCAGAAATGGTGCTGTGGCTCAAGTGATAGAGCTCTAGCCTTGAGAAAGCCCAAGGACAGTGTCCAGGCTCTGAGTTCTAGGCCCAGGACTGGCAAAAAAAAAAAAAAAAAACGATCATTAGAAAAATGAGTGAGTTCAAAAGTCAAGCACAATGTCTCATTCCTATAATCCTAGCTATTTGGGAGCCGGAGACTGAGAAGACTTAAGTTCAAAGAGAGCCTGAGCAACTAGTGTCTGGGCACAGTGATACACTCTTGTCATTTCAGCAATGCTGGAGGCTAAAATCAGAAGGATCACAGTTCAAGGCCAAGTTGGGCTAAAAATTATGCGACTCCATCTCAGAACAAGCTGGGTGTGACAGTACAGACCTGTCATTCCCAAGGGCTCAACACATAGCAGAGAAAATGACAAATGGGAATGCATCAAGAGAAGAGGCTTCTGTACAGTGAAAAATAGTCACTTAAGTAGAAAAGACAGCCTGCAGGACAGGAGATCTTTGCCAACTGTGTGTCTGACAGTAATAACCAAAATTTAAAAGGAGCTCAAAACCTCAACACCCCAAGAACCAGTAACCCAATTAATAAATGAGCAAAGACACTAAAAGACACTTCTCAGAAAAAGTAAGACCAGTATCCCTGGCTATAAAGGAAGTGCAAATCAAAACAGCACTGATATCCCATGTCACTTGAGTCAAATGACCCTCATCACAAATATGAACAATAAATGTAGAACCAGGTAACTTGGCATGGCGGGGGGTGGGTGAGGTGTGGGAGATTGATAGAAGCAGTGATACAGTTCAAGATGCATTGTGTCATAAACTGACATGTTGAACTGACTCTTTGTACTACTACTTAAAGCTAATTTTTTTTGGGGGGGGGCCTGTCTTGGGGACTTGAACTCTGGACTTGGGCGTTGTCCCTGAGCTCTTCACATCAAGGCTACTACCACCCTACATCTTGAGCCATAGCACCACTTCCTAAAGATAATTTTTGAAATAATCTCTAACAAGTGCAAAATACTGATGAGCAAACTAAGATGCGGAGGAAGGATCACACAACTAGCTCCCTTACCATAGAAGCAAGTGTGGGACCCTGGTCTCCTAAGTGCTGACCTGTAAATTAAGTCCCTGTAAACTGTAAACTGAGTCTCTCCCTTTAAATTCCTGTGTACTCAAGTTATTAAGAAAACAAGTGAGCAGAGTACCAGTGGCTCACACCTGTAATTCGAGCTGCTCAGGAGGCTGAGATCTAAAGATCACAATTTGAAGCCAGCCTGGAAAGAAAAGTCCTTGAGACTCATCTCCAATTAAACCACAAACCAGCCCAACAAGGGAGTGCTAGCCTTGAGTGAAAAAGCTAAGGTCCTAAGTACAAATCCTAGCGCAAAGAAGGAAGGGAAGAGAAAGGGAACAAGGGAAAAGAAAAAAGAGGGAAGGGGAAGAGAAGAGAGAGAAAAAAGAAAGGAAGAAAACAAAATGTAAGTGAAGGGATGGGAAGGAAGAAAAAAATACACCATTTGTAACTTCGATTGGATGCATATGAATGCTGTGCTGTGAGTGGGTTATAATGAAGAATCATTTGATTAAAAGATTTATAATTTTTGGATGTTTCCTTATGTTTTAAAGGCATTAAATATTTTACTAGCAGGCTTATTGTTAATTCATAGTGACCTGTACTTTCTGAAATATTTAAAGAAGATGCTGATAAATCATATGAACGTAGTTTCTGGAGCCTCGGAGGTTGTTAATTGAAAAGTGCTGTACCAGCCTTCAATAATTGATACGATAGTGTCAAATGAAAGAGGCAGGTGGCGGGCATTTACAAAGGTGGCAGGAATGCCCTGGATGCAGTCAAAGGGAATCCAAGTGCCACCTCGAAGCTAGAGGATTGTTTTTCATTCCGCTTTCTGCAGAGCCATCCCGGTGCCTCGTGGATTTTCATTACAGAAAGGCTTGCAACACTCTGCTCACAGTGTCTTCATTAGACCAACAGCCAGCACTGCACTCCATGCTTCATTGCCTGGAGAGAAGGCCTTTGGCACCGCATGTGACAGTTCTCTTTCTGATGCCAGTTGCATCTTCTCTCTGCGCTGGACTGGCGGTTGCTGCTAAACCTAGTCTTTCCCGTTATCAAAAGTGCCAGCACTTAGCCAGGTGCTGGAAGCTCACGCCTGTCTCCTAACTGCTTAGGAGGCTGACGTCTGAAGATTGTGGTTTGAAGTCAGCCTGAACAGGAAAAGTCCATGAGACTTTTTATCTCCAGCTAACCGGCAAAAAGCCAGAAGTGAAGGTGTGGCTCAAGTGGTAGAGCACTGATAAATTCGATAAAGCTAAGCGATAGCACCCAGGCTCAGAGTTTAAGTTCCAGTACTAATACACACTCAAATTCACACTCTCACTGCTACCTTCCCCAGCCATATATTTCATGGACACCGAGAGAGGACTTGAGAGGAAGTCATTCATTCTGCTGCTTTTATAAAAGAGGGCAACAGCCTCCAAAGAAGAGAAGTCAGTGTGTGGAGTTGGGGTGCTTGCCAAAGTTCTATAGCCCATTATGGTGAACTTGGGGTGCAAATTTAGCTCCTGAAACTCCTGCCGAGCATTCTTCCTACTAAATCATTTGCTGCCTGGCTCGTGTACATGGGGAAGAGAATCTGCAGGTGCTGTGGCTGGGGCATGAGCTGTCCTCAGTAGGTCTAGAGCTCAGCCATGATGCCAGGAACCCCCCACTGCACTGTCCTTGGGCACTTATGCTGGTCTCAAGAGGCTGAGATCTGAGGATTGTAGTTCAAAGCTAGCCCGGACTGTTGTACCCGAATTCCTAGAACCCCGAAAAGACCACCGTCAAAGCTAAAAAGCAGGGGTCGTTTTATTTACGAGTCTAAACTCGGGCCTCCCCGTACCAGCGGCCGGCAACACTGAAAATGCCCTGAACAAGAACTTTACACTGCTTTTATAGGGGAAGTACAATTACCTGATTGGCTATTTAACTCAAACCACTGATCGAATCAGAGCTCAGGTGTCTAACCACTGAGCACCAAGCTGTTACCACCTGGGGTTCAAGTACATGGGCTCTAAACAAGGGGGGGAGAGGGTCATTCCCAGAACATGGAACAATCTTGGCACAACAAGACAAAAAGGTCCCCCCCCACCATGAGACTTACTACAACCAACCACTCAAAAAATGAAGTGACTCTGTGACTCAGAGTGGTAGAGCTTGCACTAACCTTGAACAGAAAAGCTCAGGGGTAGCACCCATGCCCTGAGTTCAAGCTCCCTGACTGACAAAAAGAAAAACAGGAAAAAAAAAACAACAGTACAGTGATCCCTCATCTGTCCTCAGATCACCATGCTGAGAAGCTACGAAGAAGCAGCGTTAGACAGTCCTCTCTAGCTATATCTTAGCTCACTTGATGCTATTTACAGATTTTTACCTGCGACAGGCGAGGGATCACTACATATTAAAAAAAAAATTCACGATACAGGGAAGTTGCAATACGTGAACCATAATACAGTGAGGACAATTGCAGTCATCACCTAGAATCATGACTGGGGTGGGAAACAGACACATCTGCCATCTTAGCAAAGATTTCATCAACACTGCTCTCAAGTATTGACAAAGCGAATAAAGTGATTAAAGAAATAAGATTGTTTTTAACCTTGGCTTAGTGCACCTAGACAGAAATCCATGACCATGGCTGGGCCTCAGAGGCTCAGGCCTGCATCCTAGCTACTCAGGAGGCTGAGATCTTAGGATCAGCGTTTCATGCTAGCCCAGGCAGGAAAGTCTGTGAGACTCTTAGGAACAATTAACCACCAAAAGCCAGAATTGGGGCTATGGTTCAAGTGGTAGAGAGCTAGCTTTGAGCAAAAAAAAAAAAAAAAAAAAAAAATCGACAGCATCCAGACCCTAAGTTCAAGCCCCAGGACCAGCACCAAAAATAAATCAATGACTACAAGAAGAGAGGAAATCAAACTGAAGAGTCATACACGTATGTGTGTGTGAGCATATTCAGAAAGCAAGGAGATGAGAAGAGGGAGGAGTGAGGCTGGAAGGGTAACCAAGCCAGGACTCAGGAGAAAGAAATAGAGCCCCTGCTCAGGCCCTTCTCTGCACCCTGCATGCCGCAGTCTGCCTGGCCCCCAAAGCTGACATGGAGGTAGTCACATAGAGATGTACAGCAGGCCTCCTGGCTGAAAGCAAACAGGAATGCTAGCCATTAAAGTGGTCACACACAGCTACAGTCCTGTTCCTGTCCTCCCCACTCCTCCAGGGGTTTTATGAGCCCAGGGAAATGAACAGAAAGCGTTCCGGCCTCTGCTCCATTCATTCTCACCTGCAAACACAGGCGCAGAGGGGAAAGGCAGCAATATCAGCCTCATTAACACCTCAGCCCTCACGGGCGGCCCGGTGGAGGCCAGTTCCCCTTCCAAGATGACTTGTTTTCTCAAGAATTTGGGCAATAATGGTTGAACAAACTCCTGTCTTTTAAAACAGTGTGCAGGTTTCACAACTAATGGTTACCCTCCAGCCCATCCCTGCAATTCCACTTGAAATGTGTAGCCAAGAAACAATGAAAACACTTCTCCACAAAAACATTCAGGCTCAGTCATAAACAACTAAAAATCTCTAGACAGCACACATGTTCCTAGATGAGCAGATACTTAGCTATAAAAATGAATGAGTGAGGGGCCAGGAGTATAGCCTAGTGGTAGAGTGCTTGCCTACTGTTAGGGTCTAGTTCCCCAATATTAGGGTCCGTGATCAAAGGAACGAGTCTGACACAAAGCGGAAGTTAAACAGTTTTATTCCGCGCCTAGCATCGAGAATTATACTGACCGGTCAGGACCGATTCTAGGTTGTGAGTGAGAGAGCGACCCCACCTAATCTTACAGGCTACTTTTATAGGCCCCAGCCATGTGGTTGGGCTGGCTATACACAGGTGGCCAAAGGAATTCAGCATGGTTGATTGATGGCTGGGGCAACCACTGACACCTTTGCTGTTTGAACTGACCTATCATCTCAGTGGGCTTCTGGCGCACTGTTCTGACAAAGGAAGGGGAGCGAATTATCTGGCAGGTCAAGGGGGGTGGGGTGGGGAGGAATTCTGGTAACTCCACCTGGTTTAACTGCTCTTGTAATCGGAGCTGTTATCAGGGATTCTGCAGCCCCCGCTTTAGGGCAAGTCCTCCTTTGTCATAAAGATGGGAGATGCCCAAAGGGGATGGATTTTGGGGAAGTCAAGAAAGGGGTCCGTCCCTTCACCTACCATGCACAAAGACCCGGGTTCGATTCCTCGGTACCACAAACATAGAAAAGCCAGAACTGGTGCTATGGCTCGAGTGGTAGAGCTCTGGCCTTGAGGAAAGCCCAAGGATAGTGCTCAGGCCCTGAGTTCAATCCCCAGGACTGGCAAAAAAAAAAAAAAAAAGCTCAGGGATAACACCCAGGCCCTGAGTTCAAGGTACAGTACTGGCACAAAAATAAATGGGATGAAAAGAAACGTTGAGGAAGGCTTTGGGAGTTGGGTATGTGAGGTGAGGAAGATGAAGCTAAAGTTTCTGGAAGGCTCTGGAAGGTGCTGGGTGGTAATAGAACTTTTTTAAAACCAGGAAGAATTGAAAGAAGATTGGCTTTTTAAAGAAGAGCAGTGGCAGTACTGAGTAGAAGGGATATTTGCTGTGAAATGCTCAATTCCCCAGTAAGTGACAGGAAGCCAGGTGGTCCACGTTGACAGGTGTTCACCCTCTGCCCTTCTTCATGGCAGACACGTGTGCACACAGGTACACACACACACACACACACACACACACACACACACACTCTCCTTTTCACACCTGTCCATTACCCCTGTGGCTCCCATTTTACAAATGGACTGGTATGCGTTTGGGACAGGGAATACAAGCTGTTTCCATGAGACGTTACCCTGGTGTGGGTTTCTTCAGCACCTCTGGAAGTAAGCCCTGAGTGCTTGAGAATCTGGCTATCAAAAGCAAAGAAGCCATATCAGATTTATATAAAACTCAGAATTATGGACAACTTGTACATGATAATCAGGACAGATAGAGATCTCAGTGGGCTGGGGTTTTAATTAAAAAAAAAAATCAGCTATGTGCTGAGGGCTAGTGGCTCACGCCCTGTTATCCTAACTGCTCAGGAGACCGAGATCTAAGGATTGTAGCTCAAAGCCAGCCCAGGCAAGTCCATGAAACTATTTATCTCTATTATTAGCTGCCAAAAAGCTAGAAGTAGAACTGTGGCTCAAGTGGTAGAGCACCAGCCTCAAGTGAAAAAGCTAAGGGATAGGGCCCAGGCCTTGATTTGAGTTACCAGCCCTAGTACCTGATGCACATACAATAGCTACACGATGGGATGTATAGCAGTATCTCATTTTACTGTCCTATCATTGGAGAAAACTGGGGGCTAAGGTTTCAGATGGCTAGAAACTCTGTCCAGCGTGTATCATGACTTCTGAAAAAAAAAAAGTCATAGAATAAGAGGCCATCAATTCTACTGTACAGTAGAGAGAATGGCAGGACTGGAAAGCATGCCAAGTAGGAGAGATGCACATGAATGCTGTTTGGGAACTCGCATGGCTCTTGCATCAGGAAGCATGTCTGAGGTGAGTGGGGCAGAGGAAAGAAAAGGCCAATGCCAGCAAGGTGGACACTGAAGCCAGCCTAGGCAGGAAAATACCTGAAATTCGGAGGAGGAGGAGGAGGAGGAGGAGGAGGAAGAGGAGGAGGAGGAGGAGGAGGAGGAGAAAGGAAGTAACCTTGCTTACTACACTTTTGTCATATCCTGTCTGTAACATCTGTAGCCCAGGGGTGAGCAGAGCCTGGCACTGCTCCCTTGATCACATCTGTCACAGATGACAAAAGGATTAAATCAGTGACATTAAGCATCTCAAAAGTCTTCTCCCTTCTTTGATTCTTTAACTGTATTCTTTCAACTGCAAGTTCATAGATAGAATTCTTTCAGTTAAACAAAAGATTGCTCCAAGAACCTTCCTATATGTACAGTGTTTTCTGTGAAATGTTTCATGATGAAAAGCAGTGCAAATTGTTGGGGGGGGAGAATATAAAAGTTGGTGACGAGTGAGGAACCCTGACATTACCCAGAAACGTGTTAGCAGTTTGCTCATCTCGCTTGTAGGAGGATGGAGAGAGGTGTCTCCTTGGGGGAGCTGCTGACTGCGTTTGAAAAGTTAGGTGATTGAACACATAGTTTACATTTTATAGTAAATAAAATCATAATCCCTTGAAGAAAAAGCACAGGGAAGAAAGAAAAGCAGTTTTTCTTTGTAAATCTAGAAGGCAGATAATAAGGCTATACACCTAAAAGCTGAAAAATCTAACCCAACAGGAAGAACAGAAGAAAATTTGTGTTATAGATCTCCAAATGGCCTAAGATCTGGACTTACAAAAAAATCTCAGAAAGTGAGGGTAAAAGCCAGATGTGGTGGCACTTGCACTTTGGAGACTAAAGCAGAAGAAGAAGGAATTTCAGGCCACCTGGGGGATCCAGTGAAGACTGTCTCAAAAAAAAAAACAAAGGCAAAAGAACACAGGGTCGAGAGGCCAATAAATGAAACAGTGGCTTAGATGCTCCGTGTACCTATGTCTCATCCTGCCCCGCCACCCATGACAGATGACCAGGGCCAGTTACTCAGACATAGGATGTCAGATCTAGCCACACAGACAAGCTATGAGCCTCTGAGTTCAGGTTCAGAAAATATAGAATTCTGGGCTGGGAGTTTGGCCTAGTGGTAGAGTGCTTGCCTAGCATGCATAAAGACCTGGGTTCAATTCCTTGGCACCCCACATACATAGCAAAAAGCTGGAAGTGGCGCTGAGGCTCAAGTGGTAGAGCTCTAGCCTTGAGAAAGTCCAAGGACAGTGCTCAGGCCCTGAGCTCAAGCCCAGGACTGGCAAAAAAAAAAAGAAAATATAGAATTCTATATAGCGAAGCTGAGTGACCCAGGAGAACAAACCTGAAAATGTCATTTGGATCCTGCAATGGAAAAGATGGGCTCTACCTAATTGCCCAGATTGAAGCCTGTCACCCGGCTTCTGATTGCATCCAGATTGTAGTACATTTAACGGATGTTATCTGTGTATGAATCTCAAATAGGAGCAAAAGCCTCAAGATCACCACATGCTTAAGGAGAAGCTCCAACCTGAAATAGAGAGAACTCAAAGGAAACATCAAGCAAGAAATGAACAAAGACAAGCATTGCTTGTCCACACCTGTAATCCCAGATACTCAGGAGGCTGAGATCTGAAGTTCGAAGCCAGCCAGGCAGGAAAGTTTATAAGATTCTCCAGTTAACCAGCAAGAAGCCAGAAGCATAGACATGGCTTAAATGGTAGAGCGCCAGCCAGCCTTGAGCAAAAAAAAAGAAAAGAAAAGAAAGGCTTGGGGCCGGGAGTTTGGCCTAGTGGTTAAAGTGCTTGCCTACCATGCATGAAGACCCGGGTTCGATTCCTTGGTACCACATATAGAAAAAAAAAAAAGCTGGAAGTGGTGCTGAGGCTCAAGTGGTAGAGCTCTAGCCTTGAGAAAGTCCAAGGACAGTGCTCAGGCCCTGAGCTCAAGCCCAGGACAGGCAAAAAAAAAAAAAAAAAAAAAAAGAAAGGCTAAATGAGAGCACAAGACCCTGCGTTCAAGCCCCAATTCCCACATAAAACAACAACAAAGGAAGTGTCGCTGTGGCTCAAGGGGTAGGGTGGTAGCCTTGAGCTAAAGAGCTCAGGGCAATCGCCCAGACCCAGAGTTCAAGTCCCATGACCAACACACATACACACACACAAAAAAAAAACAACCCAAAAAATCTTTTAAAGTGTGTGATATCACAAAGATGATACTATACCCATAAAATAAAAAAACAACTTAGCTTAATTTTCAAGAGCTAATGGGTGCTTTTGAGATTAATATTAATTGATGAAGTGAAAATCCTAGAAAGACTGACTAGGAAATAAGGAATTCTCTAAATAAGTGCAAGGTGAAAAAGAAAAGTATGAGTGAAATAGATAAGAAAATGAGAGGCTCCATCCAGGCCCCAAATCTAACTGCATTAAAATTATGTTTTTCAGGAAAGGCAAGGGGAGAAAAAGAAAAGGGAAAATGTTTTTAAGGAAAAAAATTTAATTCAAGAAGAAGCAGTGTTTTCTTCTCACTTTTTTCTATCTGTTGAAACAAAACTTTAATGTGGTTTAGTGCTTAGTATTCTGTGGGGGGCGGATTTAACACCCACAAGAACGTACAGTGTGGGTCCCTTACCCTTCCCTATCTGATGGCTTCTTCAGTTGGAGTTCAGAATGACAATGCCCACTGTCACTGGACCAGAGAAGGAAAAGCTGACCAGAGAAGGCCAGCCAGGTGACTTCAGCCAGCCCACCTGATCATCTTTAATAGACTCTCCAAATGACTTAAGCCTCTCTAAATGCAGTAAATCATATCTATTTTGGTGGCTTTATCGAAACACGATTTACTTTTCTTCTTTTAGGTTTATGTTCCAGACGAAAATAATGCTATTTTGGGAAGAAACACAAATAAACAAGTTTTTGAAGGCTTGACGACTGGCCTTCTCAAAGTCAGTGCTGTGGTTTTGAGCTGCCTGATTGCCAATCGACCAGATGCAAACAGCCGGCCAGCAACACCGAAAACACCAACACAGGAAATGAGAAACCACCCCTCACAAGGCGATGCTGTCAACAGTCGCATTCAGGACCTCATCAGGTCTGTTTCTTAAGTCTTTATTCCTTGTTTAAAAAAGAAGAAAAAAAAACTATATATATATATATATATATATATGTTGTATTCAGATAACTTAAACTCTAGGGACCACAAGATGGCAGTGGTTCTTACAACAAATTCCTACTAAAAATGCACCAGATTTTGTGGAGAAGGAAAATCCCCTAATGAAAAGCAACATGGCAAATTAGTTAAGAGCTTAGCCACCATTTTATTTGCTTGTTTGAACTTAGGGCTTCAGGCTTTTGCTTGGCTTTTTCCACTGGTCTGTCAGATGCTCTACTACTCAAACCACAGCTCCACTTCTGGTTTTTTTGGGGGGAGGGGCAGGGCTGGTTATTGGAGATGAGTCCCATGGACTTTCCTGCCCAGGATAGCTTTGAACCACAACCCTCAGATCTCGGCCTGCTGAGTAGCTAGGATGACAGGCATGAGCCACCAGCACCCGGCTCAGCTGCCCTTCTTGATACCCAGATACACGATGCTAGGGTTCTACGGTGTGGGAGTCTTTACATTTTTCCTGATGGCAACTCTTTCCACATCAAGGAAGGTGTGACAGGTCCTTCTGTACCTCTCTGGTTATAAATCTGGTTGAGACTAAGAGGACCAGCTACCATGTCTGGAACACCCATCACATGGAAGGGGCTGTGGCAATCCTGCAGTATGGGGTTTCTAATAGACTTTATAAATGAGGAAATTGCTCAGGGAGGTTAAGTGCTTTGGCCAAGATTATTTCATAAGTTAAAAGGGAGGTAGGCAAGCGGAGACTGGAACTCACATCCGGTTACCCTTAGCACTGGCATGCCTGGCGGGTCCTGACACCTGTTCAAGGTCAGCCCTGCTTCCTTCCAGGGTCTCTTTTCCTCTGGGGAAATTTACTCTGTGCTTTGGCATCTGAACTCCTGTTCCCTTTGAGGCAGGTGGAACATTTAATTTCCCAGCAGGGTTCCATCTGCTGTTGATCAGTTGCCTGCTCCACCGGTGAGCCACTGCTCTGTGGTCTGCACTGATCTCTGTCCCCCTCCCCCAAATCCATGCAATTTGTTGCTCTCTCCAACATACCATAGGTTAATAAGAGGGGTAGAGGGTGGGGGAGAAGCCATTCTTCTTCTGCCTTTGCTTCTTTCACAGATCATAAATTTCCTAGGGCTTCTTGTGCTGCTTTCCCGGGAGCAGTTGTTTGATTCGCATCTCCCTCACCCCTGGTCACTTTGTTCCTTCATCGCTTCATCTGCCTGCCCTCTTTCCCCAAGCATATTTATGGCTAGAGAGTGCCAGGCCCTCTGGGTCCACAGCCATTTATCTTACAGCACTTGACTTTTACCCTTCCTGCCCTGGCTCTCGGTAGCTTGATCCCATTCAATTTCCTCACGGTCCTTCTGGTCAGTAGAGACCCCAACCCTCTGTGTCATTCCAGCCCAGCCGTTCTCCCTTGGGCCATCCTCTGGTGCAGCCCAGCAACCTTGCTGTCCAGACAGCTTACCCACATGCCTGGACAGTGATGAGCCAGAAGGCCCTGCCTGAGGCTCCACTGAACACCAGCCGACTTCACGGAGGAAATGCACGCTCTTATTGTAACTCATGGAGAGGTATTTCACTGAGGCACAAATACAGGGATACAAGAAAAACCTTATGCAAGCCGCTGTGGCTCACGCCTGTCATCTCAGCTACTCAGGAGGCTGAGATCTGAGGATCATGGTTCAAAGCCAGCCTGGGCGTGAAAGTCCCTGAGACTCTTATCTCTAATGCACCACCAGAAAACTGGAAGTGGGGCTGTGGCTCAATGTGGTAGACCGCCAACCTGAGCCGAAGAGCTCAGAGACAGCGCCCAGGCCCTGAGTTCAAGTCCCAAGACCGACCATCTAATTTCTGTCTTAAGGGCAGCTGCACCTTCTAAAGGGGTGGGTTTTTCTTAAGCCTCTTCCACTGGCTTGTCCCCTCACCGCCGGCCAGTCACGGGGTCCTACTCTGTTTTCTTTGGCGTTCTTTCTTCCTCTGCCAGCTTCTTCAGAGTCTTCCCGGCCGTTCTGCAGGCCTCCCCTCCAAGCCCCCCGCCGGACCCCCCCATCCCCACGTCCAGTAATGACGTCCGCGCGGGGCGGGGCCTCTTCCCCTTCTGGTTTCTTCTAATATATTTCCCCTGTGGTTCTTGTTCAGCTACCCACGATTTGCCTTCCCCATTTTACTGGATCTTTCCATCATGAGCTACTCTACTCGGCCCCGCCCCCAGCGATGACATCATGGCGGGGCAAGGTCTTCCGATTCCTCTGGTGATTACATTCTCACCTAGTTATTATGGAATCACCACCATCTTCATGAAGAGGGAGGTATTGGGGACTAAGTGGAAGTGGTGTTCTATCAAATCAAAGTGGGCCTGGCGGGGACAGCTCTTGAAATTGTGCTCGTTTTTCTGATTGGCCACTTTGTGGGTGGGGCCTGTGACGGTGCAATGCCTTGCCCCCACCCAGCAGAGGTTGTCAGCTGCACACTTGCTCTGGAAATATGTTCAGGAAGATCCCAGCTGGAGGTCAGCTCAAGCAAAAAGGCTCAACAACAACAACAAAAGACAGGAATAGTGCTATGTGCCTAAAATCCCCACATGGGAGACACAGATATTGGTCTAGTTGTAGAGTGCTTGCCTATCATACAGGAAGACCCAGGTTCGATTCCTCGATAACCACATACATATCAAAAAACAGAAGTGGTCCGGTGGCTCAAGTGGTAGAGCTCTAGCCTTGAGAAAAGTTCAAGGACAGTACCCAGGCCCTGAGCTTAAGCCCCAAAACTGGTACACACACACACCATTCTCTATAGTGCATGCACACAGACAGGCTTTTTAATATTTATTCAGATTTATGTTGGTTTAGAATAATAGATCTGCTTAGGGGGCCGGGAGTTTGGCCTAGTGGTAGAATGCTCGCCATTCGATTCTTTGGTACCACACACATAGAAAAAGCTGGAAATGGTGGCTGTGGCTCAAGTGGTAGAGCTCTAGCCTTGAGAAAGCCCAAGGACAGTGCTCAGGCTGAGTTCAAGCCCCAGGACTGGCAAAACAAAAATAAGAAAAAAAAATGGGTCTTCTTGGTTCATTTGAATTTACTTAATTATATAAATTCCCAACATGTTTATTCATTTCCATGAGGATAATAATGTATACATTATCAGCATTGATTTTGCATACATGGAGGATTTTTGTGAATGAGATGACAGGCATAGGATCAGCCTTCCCAGGTGACACCAAAATTGTCGTCAAAAATAAGGTACTCCTGGGACTGGGAGTTTGGCCTAGTGGTAGAGTGCTTGCCTCGCATGCACAAAGACCCAGGTTTGATTCCTTGGTACCATATACATAGAAAAAGCCAGAAGTGGTGCTGTGGTTCAAATGGTAGAGCTTTAGACTTGAGAAAACCCGAAGACAGTGCTCAGGTCCTAAGTCCAACCCCAGGACTGACAAAAATAATAATAATAATAATAATAATAATAAATAAGGCACTAGCATTTCCATAAGGCCTGGACAGTGCTTCTGTCCCTCTGTGGCTGTGGTGTGCTATTTGGTTGTTATTACCAGGGATATTATGCCCATCGGATTTGGTTGTAGAGCACAGAAACCCTTGTAGCACCTTTAAACAGAAGGATTTTAGTCCAGGAAATTAGGTGCTTACAAAACTATCTAGACTTGAGTCAGAAGATCACTTTCCATCAATAAAGGATGTGACCTGGGCTACCATAGGTGCACCAAATAGTACAGCCAGGCTCATGAAACCAACGCTTCTAGAGTTAGAAGCACCAGTGGCCCCCAGTGCTGCAATAGTAAGCCTCGGTTTCCTTTCTTAGGGATGCCATCATGCATGGCATGCCATATTCGCTCAGGCCCTGCCATTGCAACAGTAAGTTATTCAAAGCTTTTAGAATATGATGTAGTTGTCTATGCAAGAACCTTGAAATACGGATGCCCTTTGGCCCAGCAATTCTACTTCTGAAAGCAATCTGTAATCTGGCAAGTATTTGTACACAAAATGTTCATCACATTACATTGGGGGGGGTGTTTGTGTACACGCCCATGTGCATGTGTGCATATGTGCCAGTACTAAGGCTTGAGCGTAGGTTCTATGTGTGTGCTTATACTGACCTACCTCTTGAGTCACACTTCACCTTTCTCCCCACACCCAGCTATGTGGTGAACATGGGCCTGATTGACAAGCTGCAGGGCTGCTTCCTGTCGGTACAAGGCCCAGTGGACGAGAATCCCAAGATGGCCATGTTCCTGCAGCATGCCACAGGACTCTTGCACGGAATGTGTACGCTCTGCTTTGCTGTCACTGGAAGGTAAGATGTGGCTTTGGAGCAGGTCTTGACCTTGGCTCTTTTGTGTGCTGCTCATCACCCAGCCTTCTTTCCTCTACGCCTTGGCTTTCCATCTTGGGACATGTGGTTGCAATTCTCATTCTGAGAGGGGTTCGTATTGATGTCAGTGACTATGACACACAAGAATTCATCTAGCCTCTTTCCTCCAGCATTCGGAGGAGTCAAATGATCTTCCCTGGGTCCCTGCATCAGTGACAAAACCTGTGTGACCCTCAGCACAGGGCATACAGTGATGATAACATTTGTCAGCCACTGCTTTCAGTGACAGTCCCCTAGATGTCCTGATTTTCCCCCTGTTCCTTCTTCCATGAAGAAAGAAAGGCGGGAGCCATCCTACCTTAAATCACCCATAACCCACGGGCACAGTTAAAGCAGTGTGCTACTAACTTGTACTGGCTGACTGGCTGAGTGGCCATCCCACCCTGGACCCCGTGCACTGTCCTCTAGAAAGGACGGGGAGCCCTCCCCATGCTCAGTCTTGTCCTCTCCTCTCCTCTCCTCAGAGAAGACTGAAAATGACCCAATGAATCACCTGTAATACAGGAATTTGGTGCTTTGATAGGCACACAACATATTCCTCCCACACAGTGAAGATAAGAATAAAGCAGTATCCCTGCTGGGCACTGGGGACTGCCACCTGTAATCCTAGCTACTTCAGAGGCTGAGATTTGAGGATTACGGTTCAAAGCCACCCTGGGCAGGAAAAGTCCACGAGACTCTTAATCTTTGATTGACCAGCAGAAAGCCAGAAGTAGAGCAGCAACTCTTACACAGTACATTGATAGGTAATACTCCAGTTTCCTTGACCCTCTTGCTTCTTCCTTGTTTGGAACAACTAAGCCAAGAGAATGGTTATAAGACTGTGTCAAGTTCAGTTTGATGTTGCCAAGAACAAGTGGCAGGAGATATGAGGTGTTAGATGAGCTCCATGAATGTGAGTTCTTGGGTGAATCAGAGGAAGACAGAACTGACATAGAACTGCAGAACACCCTGAAGTTGGCAAGTAGGATCTGATTTCTCTATAGAATGAGTGGATATAC